>NC_044007.1:55768192-56073676 GCF_900496995.4 Aquila chrysaetos chrysaetos
GAGCTAAATTCTCTCTTCAGAATGTAATGTGTAATTTCCACTGATGTCAGTCATGGAAAATGCACATATATCCAAAAACAGATATTCACCCAAAATACTGCTTAATTTTGTTCCTTTCAGAAAAAGTTTTATTGTCACCTGCAGCAAGCAAAGTTAAGGTTTTTATCAGCCAGTATATGGTGACATTTTTATTTTAGTTGTGATTATTCCCCACTTGAAATGACAAACTGAAACAAACCCTCTATTGGAGAACACTTTAATGGAGCCAGCCACCTGTATATATTCTGAAGTAAACAATGAAAAGCAAGAACAATAAACAGTTCGTACCCATAGCTTGAAATTTACATGCACTGTAAATTTGTCTCCCACAGCCAAAATGCTCTAATTCCTAAATAGATGCTTAAAACACAAACACTTTGAAGGATGACTTACAAAGCAAACACCATGAATATCACACTCAGTCGCATGCCCATTGCATTTGCAGGGTTGACAAATACCTCCAAAGAGGATTCCATCCACACGGTAGTACCCAGGGAGACAGGACTGAAAAGAAACGAGGGGAAAAAAGCAGTAGCATTACGTGTTAAAAGTACACATCAAAACGTTTTCAAAGAGCCCACTTCTGAGCACCCACCATCTGACTCATTCACATTGTGGTAACTGAATGCTCTTTCAACTCTATTGATATCACTGCAGCTCTTTTCTGGTGGTTGTTTTTTATTTGGACTGGATAAAGGGGATAAGAATTAACTCCATAAAACTTTGATTCAGCCCTTTGTCCCCTGGAGGTACATAAGTTACGTTTTGTGCAGTTGAATATGTGAAGTTCTTTATTATGGGACAATAAAAAACAGATGTTCTATCTCCTCTGCAGAATCATTAACAATGCTATGGCACAAGGTTTCATACTGAAATTATTTGTCAAAATAATTCCTGCTATTCTGCAGATGGTGCTCTCCCTCCCTAATCTTCTATTCACAGATATATAAGACACCACCTTGCATGACACATTTGACTCTTGTGGGATCTTCCAAAGGCTAGCATTCCTCCCTGCTAAGATTCCTTATTACCTCCATAAACCTAATGACATAAAACAGAAATAAACTGTACACGATTCAGATCCAGAAAGAGTGCTGTAAAATGTAAAAATTAGTAAGGTAAGCTCAAAAGAGCTTCACAGAGCTTTTACAGCTGCTCCCTCTGCAACACTGATGTTCTAAAGTGTTTCATCATCTTTTAGTGCCACCAAACAGAATTCAAGAAATAAGTTTAAAATCCCATTTAGTGTACCTAGAAGAAGATATCTACAGCATTGTGTACAGTATAATAGACAGCATTTCACCACAGAACATACACTTTTATGGCAGTATAATTAAAGGCAGCCTGCTTTTAAAACCTAGATCCTTTCATATAGGAGATAATTTTGCATACATAAAACACTGTAAGATGTTACCTCACAGGATATTCCTGTGTAACCTTGAGGACATTCACAGAATTCCACATCTGATGCTGAAGAAAGATCTATAACATTTGCACTTGCAGTATCCAGGGTCACATAGTCCAGCCTAAAATCAAGCATGAAAACATCACATCACTTGTTTCCCCAAACTTGATTTTGAACAGGATAGCTTGCTTCTAGGGGAGTAACACTGCTGAGTGCTGCTCCCTGGCAGTGACAGCTGAGGAACAGGCACAAGTGTCTGCTGTAAAAAGACTATGATCATAGTCTTATCACTGCTTTTGCAATTCTGGGATTTTGCAGCAGAGGCAATCTTCTCAGTCAGAGGTAAAATGATTTACATAAATCTTTACAAACATTCCAGAAAGAGGAACACACTATCCCTAAATAGACATAAATATCACCACCTTCAAGGGCACAAAGCAAATCTGGTATCCACTCCAATGTTATCAACAGGAAATGCTACCAAATTAGGGAACGAGGAAGAAAGGCTATTGGTGAGGCTAAGAGAATTAAGTAAATAAATGATGAAGCACTGGAACTGATTCCCTTGAGAGTGGCAAGACTTTATTCATGTGTATCCTGGAGAACAGGTAAAACAGAGACCTGTAAGGTCTGATGCAAATACTGCTAATGCTGACTTGAGACTATGGAATGACCAGTTAATCCATTCCAGCCCAATTTTCCTATTAAGCACTCCCTTAGAGATGAGCATCCATAACATCTACAAACAGACATTAAAAGAAATTACAGCCAATGTCTTTACTGGCAGGTTTTCAATAGTCAGTGATGGATTTATTTGCCACATACCAAAATAAGCATACTGTTGAGAGTTTCGGAGGTATTTCCCTCTAACAAAGCAGCCATTGTAATAAGGCTTTTATGCAGTATTCCTTTAAAGCAGAAAACAATGTTTCTGCTATCAGATATCTTTGAAACAACCAAATGCCTTTTTTCCACACATTTCACATGAATGTGTTTTGGGGACAAGATCAGCCTGGAGAAGATTCAATAAAAAATGGGTTTTTTTTTCTAGAAATTATCAATGTAAAACTTTAGGAATACTGCCACTATGAACAGTGTTTCATATGCACAAAAATAATATAAGTATATAGGCTAACTTGAATATTTTCTCTCCCTCACCTGTACACAGCTTTTTTGGCAATATTGTAGTTGGCCCTGATCAGAAGATGGGTCACATTTACCAGAACAGTCATCAACCTTTCCCGGTCTATAGCTTTTTTTGTATTGAAGTCTACGAAATTCTCCGATACAAATCTCACTGCATTAGAGTACTCCTCATATGGCTGTAATGACAAGCCCGCTGCTCTTGTACTCAAAATCTGCCCATTACCCTGAAATTCAAAGACAGAGAAAATATTTTCCATATTTACATGCAAATTTTATTTATCAGTTACATTTAGAGTCAGAAATACATCCAGATAACACAGAAAAGAGGCAATCAAATTAGATTTCTTGTACTAGAAAAATAGTAAGTAAAAGGTCTGCATTTTCTATGGCTTCAGGAATACTACCATCCCATTCTCTTTTGGTTCAGAGACTTCAGAAATACTTTATTTTCTTTTGGAAAAAGAATTAAATTTCAAAAATCAAACTCCTCTACAAAACAGAATCTCTTTTCTCCCTTGTTCTACTGTTAAGCATGTATTACAAAATAATGGTTTTTTGGAGGTGCCTGGATTCAATATAGAGCCTTACTTTTTAACTGCAACATAAATCTAGAAAAGTAAGTAAAAGAACACTCATCTGTTTCATAAATATAAGTCCTTCCAGCTTATTGTAGTTTCTTTTGTAAACAAAGCTTTGTACATTTGCTAATGAACACTTTACCTGTTTACACATTTAAAACTAGTATTGTATACTGTCGTGGTTTAACCCCAGCCAGCAACTAAGCACCACGCAGCCGCTCACTCACTCCCCCCCCACCCAGTGGGATGGAGGAGAAAATCGGGAAAAAAGAAGCAAAACCCACGGGTTGAGATAAGAACAGTTTAATAGAACAGAAAAGAAGAAACAAATAATGATAATGATGACACTAATAAAATGACAACAGCAATAATGAAAGGATTGGAATGTACAAATGATGCGCAGTGCAATTGCTCACCACCCGGACCGGCACCCAGCTAGTCCCCCAGCGGTGATTCCCCGCCCCCACTTCCCAGTTCCTATACTAGATGGGACGTCACATGGTATGGAATACCCTGTTGGCCAGTTTGGGTCAGCTGCCCTGGCTGTGTCCTGTGCCAACTTCTTGTGCCCCTCCAGCTTTCTCGCTGGCTGGGCATGAGAAGCTGAAAAATCCTTGACATTAGTCTAAACACTACTAGCAGCAACTGAAAACATCAGTGTTATCAACATTCTTCTCATACTGAACTCAAAACATAGCACCGTACCAGCTACTAGGAAGACAGTTAACTCTATCCCAGCTGAAACTAGGACATATACCTACAATTTCAGACAAATGGATCAGAAAATCAGAGAAATGAGTAGTAACAAAATCTTGGTAGTGACTTTTAAAAAGGGACTTAAAATTGACAAAACTACTATAGAAATCCTATTTTATATTCCTTTTTTTAACCCCTTCATAGATTCCTAATAATGTCTGAATAGTAACAAGCTGAATAAAACCCCACCTGAATGATGACATCCACACTAGATACTATATCACTGTCCACACTCTCCATTGGAACGTCATAAGATACCGTATACTTCAAGTCTCCACCAAAAGCTGTGAGCTGAAATAACAAAAAGAAAAGTCTTAACAACACGATAACCTCCAACCAAAGAAGTGACACGGGACAGTACAATGTCCAAATTATAGGAGTACATGGCTTACAAATACCACTTTCCAGCGAAAATTTAACTCGCAGTGTGTATCAGCACAGGGACAAGTGCTGGCTTGTTGTTGTTCAGAGGTGGGGAAAGCTAGCTGAAGGCTCTACAGGCGATTCAGGTAAATGCCCTCATTCAGTTAAATCACCTACAAGACTTTCAACAAACAGCAGAGGTTTACACTACTATCCTAGCCAAGGAGCACAGCATGTTGGAGTTATTCACATTCCATATTCCACCTTTCAGGCTCCTTAGCCCCACAACTGCTGCTGACTACTTCAAAGTAAGTTAAAGAGCGGTACCAACAGTTAGACCTATATTAAATAAGAGACCAGAATTTGAGTAAGTATTGCCCTGTGCAAAACTACTCCTTAATGTTACACTTCTGAGACTTGTTTTCATTTACTGTGTCACCATACTAAGAAATGGGGCTGCATGGGCAAAGAGAAGGGACTGAAAATAATTAAAGATGAGGTTGCAAGGTTCCTTCTACTTAGCACTGGCGAGGCCACAGCTGGAGTTCTGAGTCCAGTTCTGGGCTTCCCAGTACAAGAGAGAGAGATGGACATCCTGGAAAGAGCCCAAAAAAGGGCCACAAAGATGATTAAGAGCCTAGAGCATCTTTCATATTAGGAAAGAATGAGTACCAAGACTGTCCAGCCTAGAGAAGGCTCAAGAAGATCTCATCAATGTATACAAACACCTGAAGGAAGGGTGCAAAGAGGATGGAGCCAGGCTCTTTCCAGTGGTGCCCAGTGACAGGACAAGAGGCAATAGGCACAAACTGAAACACAGGAGGTTACCTCTGAACATCAGGAAACACTTTTTTATTGTGAGGATGACCAAGCACTGGCACAGGTTGCCCAGGGAGGTTGTAGAGTCTCCATCCTTGGGGATACGTGGAAGAAGCTCTCTGGACATGGTGCTGGGCAACCTGCTCCAGGTGACCCTGCTTGAGCAGTGAGGTTGGGCAAGATGACCTCCAGGAGGTCCCTTCCAACCTCAACTAATCTGTGATTCTGCTGGAAAAAATGGAAGACCTAGAGCTTTAGGTAGTAACCAGGGCAAAAATTAAAGACTAGCTGGTTGGAAACTAATAAATGTGAAATGGGAGATGGCCAAAAGGCAGGTAAGAGGAATTTAATGGTCCTGTCTACTGTATTGGACAAGGTGTGAAGGGTGTAAGCTTTGGGATAGAAGCCAAGAGTACGGGAAATGTGAACATGTAAGTTAGTAACAGTGAAGAGAAAAAAAGAGATTATATTGTGTCAAGGATAAGCAAAGAAGGAAGTGGGGAGATGAATGAGCCCAAAGAGCATGAAGAGGGTACTGGGAATGTCTGGCCAGGCACACTATGATTTCAAGAGCAGAGATAGATTGAGAAGTCTGGTAATACTGGGGTTTATGTGTAATTTTTAATTACAGAAACTATATATTTAGAGCAATAGGTTATGATTAGAATAGAGGAACTATGAAGGAGTTTTGACTGTAGCTGGGAACTTACTTTATTTCCTAGATACGTCTCAGGTGCTGACCAGTAGTAAGTATGTTTCAATGTTTTCACAGCCTCAGTGTTGTTAATACTTATTTGACGGGGTCCATCAAACTGGCTTCGCTGAGGTTGCACGCTCCTTGCATTATAGAGATCAGTAACAAGCCATCCAGTCATGTCTGATATCTGTAAGAAAGAATAGTAATGTTAATGGAGTCAGACTTTGTGTCACTGAGAAAGCAGTCACTAAACTTAACCCCTCCCTAGATATTAATTTGAACTGATGGATCTTTCATTAGCCCAGTCTGACATCCAATACATGCAAATATGCCACTTCATACTAGGATTGTCTCCACCTCTCTATTAGATAGGAACAAAAATATGAGTGTGATTTTCACCCTCCCAATAAAATTAGCATTATACCTACGTACTTCACTGAGATAGAATTACAGAACTTCAAGAGCTTTGAGGTCTATCGTCCCCATTTATAGACAGGACTGAGCTGGAGGAAAGTTAAATCCAGAATCCCAGAAGAGGGAGCAAGATGAGAGAACTTTGTTCTCACTGAAAGAGTTTTATGCAAGCATCTTAGAATTTCAGTTAATTTGATGTGTTTTCCTCTCTTTTTATTGGTGAACAAAACAGGGGACTAAAGTGTTACTAGCTCTGGAAAGATACAGAAGGAATTTGGTGGAAAAATAGTGTCCCCAAAGCCCCCTAACTCAAGAAATGTCTATTCAGAAGACAGTGGTATTTATAATCACTCTGTTTTCCAAGAAAGAGTATTGGCAATATTGCCAGAGGTCACTCTAGCCTTGCCCATTAGGTATGAGAACAAGGAAACAGATTTGGGCTCATATCTTCAATATGCAAAGAAACTTTAACAGCAAAAGGTCAGAAATAATGCATTTTTCCAGAGCATTATTGCAGCCTCCACTACCCAATGCTTCTGGTATTACTGCAAGCCAGTGGGGCCAAAGCCTGCACTGGGATGATATTCTGAATACCTCAGAGCTGCCAAATGACACTGAAAATCCATTCCTCTGTAAGAAGACACACACCAGAATTTGGAGTTAACTTGGGCACATGCCAAAGAAATAGAGTACATTTTGCAGCTGCCTGAGGAAAGAATATTAGGTCATGGACATAACATATAAATACCTGACTGATAGGCCATGTTAGGCTGTCACAGACATCAGAAACCCCAAAGCAGAAACACTCTGTGCAGCCCTGAGGATTTCTTTCTTGCAAATTGTAGAATCCCGGTTTACAGAGGTCACAGTTTTCACCTTCTACATTTTCCTGTCAATGGCATATAATACATTTCACATCAGCATTATTATGGTAACAAATACAGTGGATTAGATGGGATTTAGGCATAACAGCATTCAGAAGGTTATAGAAGAAAACAGATTTCAGCACAGCAGGATCATTGAATAAGACTCAAAGCTTAAAACTAAAAGCAATTGGAAAAATTCGGCAGAATTTGCCGGTCCATCAAAAGCTAAACATGCCCTGGCAAGGGCTCTGTTGCAGTGAAATTTCAGCACACGGGCAGGGTTTGAAAAGCTTCTGCCAGCTTGCCAGTCTACTTCTCTCATAGCTTGAATTTGTAGATTGCTCTGCAGAAAAGATCCAATGTTTACTGAATCCACATGGTCTATAAATAAACAGCATAGCTCACCTTTAAGGCCAGGCTCCTGGAGCTACCACACCCAGCTTCAAGACAACAGTTCCTCAGCCATTTATTAATACTTACACTGTGATCCCTACCACTGCTTCCACCTCTTCCTGGAGGAACACCACATACACTTAGGCTAGCTGGCAGCTCTTCCTCCTGCAGGAGCAGGGAAGTGATCGTACAGTGCCTGTACTCGGCACTGGTGAGGCCGCACCTCGAGTACTGTGTTCAGTTTTGGGCCCCTCACTACAGGAAAGACATTGAGGTGCCAGAACATGTCCAGAGAAGGGCAACAAAGCTGGTGAAGAGTCCAGAGCACAAGTCTTTTATGAGAAGCAGCTGAGGGGACTGGGGTTGTTCAGCCTGGAGAAAAGGAGGCTGAGGGGAGACCTTATCGCTCTCTACAACTACCTGAAAGGAGGGTGTAGTGAGGTGGGTGCTGGTCTCTTCTGTCAGGTGGCTGGAGATAGGATGAGAGGAAATGGCCTCAAGTTGTGGCAGGGGAAGGTTTAGATTGGATATTAGGAAAAATTTCTTCACCAAAAGGGTTGTCAAGCATTGGAAGAGGCTGCCCAGGGAAGTGGTGGAGTCACCATCCCTGGAGGTATTCAAAAGGTATGTAGATGTGGTGCTTAGGGACATGGTTTAGTGGGCATGGTTGATGGTTGGACCTGATGATCTTAAAGGTCTTTTCCAGCTAAACGATTCTATGATTCTAATATGCGCTGGGCTAAGGTCCAGAAACTCCTAGGCCAAAAGAAGAGGTGCTCCCCTCCTTTAGCTCCTTTCACTGGCCTGCTGCCTCCTTACCATGCAAATTGGGTAGTTCAGAGCATACTGCTACATACCTCTTTCAATGTAGAATTTGAGGGGCGGGGGAATCCAAAACAGTGCACCAAATTTTTTTCTTGTAAAATTTGTACAAACAATATGTTGTTATTTATTCAGAAAGTTTAGACAATTGCTGCTGACAAGCAAACCAGTAGAGAAAATATTTGGTAAATACCCACGAAGCTGTGTAAATTGTAGATCTCCGTGAGTATTTCTACACAGTAAGATACAGAACATTTACCACTGCCAGGAACAAGATTCTAATTGTGTCCCAGCTTCATATCAGGACAAGACCCGGACACACAACACTCCACCATTTCAACCTTTGGTTTCCACTATGGGAAAACTCCATTACAAAGGCAAAGAGAATTTTATAAAGCACCCCGCCAAGTTCCCTAATACTTATGGTTAGGACACCAGGACTCCAGGGCATACAGCGAAGCATACCTGTCACTATTTTGAGGAGGCCTGTATGAACTCTGCATTGCAATTTGAAATACAAAGCCTGTGGACCAAGTTCTGCTTTCAGAAGCAGTTACCAGGGTAACTTCACTTCAGCCAGAAGAATCACTCCAGATTCCAGACTTACATCAGATTTGGTCCCACAGAGTAAATTTCAAGCTACCAGAGAGAAATCTGAGACCTTTAGTGGCAACACTACCAACTGACTCTTCTTCTGGACCAGTGTTTGGCATGTCAAGCTTACATAAGGCCTCTCTAAACAGCTAGGTTATGTGCTTTTGTAAGCAAAGTACAAACTGTTTTTGCAAACCATATGAAAAGTTTATGGTCCCCAGCTCTGATTCTAAAGCTGAGGATGACTGCTTTCTACTTGTTAATATCCAAACTTGGGCAAAGGGCCTCCTCAGATAAAGAGATTTTAAAATCTTGGATTTTTAGAGAAATAGTATTTGTATGCTCTTTTCAGCTTTTTTATTTCTCATTCTTCAGGGTGCACTTGGATCACACATTTCACTTTATTTCTGTAACATTAATAGACATTTTTATTATTTATTATTACTTATTTCTTATTAAAAAATAAAAATCTTACCCAATGACTAGACCTCAACCTCAAGAGCTGTGTTTCACTAAGACCAAATATTATGAAATTCAGAGTATAAAAAGGAATAGTTTGCACTACTGTGTTCACAGAGACTGCATAGGCTTAGAAATCTTGTCTCCTTCCTTTGATATTTGGAGCACACAACTTTTCTCCTTCCTTCCTTCCACCTCTATAGGTGGGCTGCTGACTGGTGACACTCTCAGTGATCTAACCCAAAAATTCTGTATGGCAGGCTCATGCCTACAACAGCACTGAAAGGGGACAGTTTCTCATCCAGTTTATACCAAAATTTTCACCAGTTAGCTGCATTGGCTGATATAGTGTTACTCTAGCTCAAAAGCAGGTGAAACAGTTATATCTCCTTTTTCATATTTAAATTGTCCATTGGAGCTATTTCTTTCTCCCAGACTTCAGTTATTTGTATGTTTGATATTTTGGATCAGATAAATTATGCAAAAGGACTAAGAAGTTTCAGAAAAATTGTCAAACAAACCACTTTTTTTTGGCTCCTGTTCACTGTCATACTTGGCAACAAATACATAAACTACTAGCTAACATTTGGTTCAGAAAATTAAGTGTAACTTCTTTAAATATTGAACACACAGCTTTGTTATAAAGTTCAGCAGAATCTACAGCTGCAAGATATTTCAAGGCGTTTGGATATTTACCAAAAAAATAAAAGAAAGAAGGCTGCAAAACTTCTCTCTTTATTAACATTTTTTATGGTTTATATTTTGCAATCAAATAATTAAATCATATTTCATTCATACATCTAATGTAATTTTTCCAATAGTTCTTTCCAAATGCATGCTGTTTCTTCACACAAAGCAGATGTAAAGAAAGGATGTGTTTATAACAAGAAATCAGTGACTTTGAAGAGAAATATCAGCTCATCCCTGAAACCAAACCCAGTTAAGCATACTGTCATTCTCTCTGTGATTCTCCCTAACACTCACATGAGCAGTTATTATTTGATTTTAATGTCAGTCTGGCCCATTATTTTAGAAAATGGTGTATCAGTAACATACAGAACTATTCAACATAAATTATCATATATTTCCATACAGCGAATAGTTAGTAATTTTAAGTTTTAGGTTGTCAGGTGTACAGTTACACCAGGTTACTTCCTATAAAAGAAGTGATCTCTCCAGTTAATGAAGTAATTTCCCTTATTAAAAAGGAGTTTAGAAATCAATCCACAGATTCGATTTTAAGCAAAAATGATAGTTTAATACTCACTTTGCAAAGACAAGGTTCTGTGCATGGATCTTCATTAATGCTACCAATCAGGCTACAGTTACAACGCAGGCAGTTTGGATAGCCCCTATACCCAAATGCACAACGATCACATTTTTTTCCTGTGTAACCTTCTCTGCATTGACACTGACCTGGCCAAGTCCCTTGAAAAGCAAAAATAGAGAAAAAAAATAAATAAGAGCAGGCAGTAGCCTGGATTCAAGATGTCTCAGAGGGTGCAAGTACTTTGGCATTCCTTCTTTATTACATTCCATGTTATATTCCACAGAGATACTTGGCATAATGTCACAGTATCACCATCTATTTTTCATGTTTAGAGTACCAGAGGCACAGAAATTGCAGCAAAATGGATTTTGCGACAGCTGTAACCGCGTTCATAAACAACAGCATTAGATCTCAATCTTTCACATCGTTTACATAGTCAAGAGTCCACCATCCCCACACAAGAACACATTCAGGGACCTGACATACCTTAAAATCTTAAGAGTATGTTATGCCTCACCTCTCCTTTCTAAATATTTACCATTGTTTTGAAGTGTCACCTAACTGGCAGCCATTCACAAGTAGATAGTGTTCCCTCAAACTTCAATATCCAGAAATATAGCCAGATTCGAAATTTAGAGAAAAGGCGCTTCCCGCTCCCTTACCAAGCTGTGAGTCAGAATGGTGCTCATCTTTAACACAGTCAGAACTCAGAGAGCCAAATGGGTCACAGCCACAGGGATAGCAGGGGTGATCATCATAGGGAGAAACCTACAAAACAAACGTTCTCTGTCAAATTCTCAAATTATTAACTGGGAAAAGTTACTTGTCTGGGATCACCAGAACTAATACAAATGAAGACTGGAAAAGCTAATGTGGAGCAATACATCAAGGGACTAGTTTAATTTTAGCAAACAGAAGATAAGGGGATTGCAGCCTAGAAAAAACTTCAACGTAGGAACAAAATTTGGTCTTCAATAGCACAGACAAAGGTATAGTAACTGCTAATGGCTGGAAGCTGAAGCCTGACACATTCAGTATAAATAGACTTTATTTTTAATGTAACAGCAATTAACCACTGTGATGGTTTGCCAAAGATTATGGAAACGTTTAAGACAAGAATGGATGCTTTTTGCAAAGACTCTGGTTCAAAGAGGAAGGAAATGAAATAAATCCTTGGCTCTGTGTTCAATGGGACGACAGATTATCTATTCATGAAGATTCGTTCTGACTTCATGATCTACACATCTTTGACATATAAGGCAATGCAATTCATATGGCAAGGATTTTATCTTCTTTCAGGGACAACTTTCCTTTGAGGTGCCTCTGTTGTAAAGCAAATCAGTAATGACCTCTAGATACACATTTATTGGCTATGAGCTGATTGAAGACTTTTCTTCAGTGCTTCTTAGAGCAATTGAATCAGACAATCTCCAACTCCGGCTTACTTCTTTGGAAGAGCTGTACCTGCTGTTTAACCATACTCCTACAGACTCACCCTTCCTCTCTGCAACAATTTACGCTGGATTTCTAAAGCATAGGTTTTCCAAAATTTGCATCAACCTGCCAAAGTAAGACCTTGTGGAGCAGAAATTTCATTCAGTATGTCTCATTATACAAAGACCTCTAACATTACAGGAAGTTCATATAACTCCGTTAGTCACATCTTAACAAGTGTCTTTTGTGGAGTTTAGGTCATTTTTCCAAAGAGTGATGCTTGTCAATAAACTGGAAATTACACAGGCTCAGAGAGCACATGTTCTACAATAATCATGTCAAGAGGAGGAATATTTGTTGCAACATCTCATGAGACAAAGAATCTGATCCTAGAACCATGTAATGGTCCTTTTTAACACTGGTTGAAATGGGCTGATATACGACAGTACACAATTTTGGCACTTCTGAAGACGTTGAAACTTCAATACTGGCACTTTTTAGAGCTTCAACCACAGGAGAAATGGGTTTCCTATCAGAACATCTACATTCCCACACTAGGGCTTCAAGTTTCATCTTCACTTATTCTTTTCTTCTCCAACAGCTTGACCTGCCCTCCCACACAGCTGGACAAGCATTTGTTTTTCTCTGAAAGTTTTGGTGGTATGTCATCTACACAAAAAAAACCCACCTCTATAGTTCTTAGCTATTGTGCAACTGATAAAAATATATATATTAATTACAATCAGCTGAAATACACATCATTGTATCATGCTGTAATTCACCAGAACATTAGAATGTTATTTTCCAAATCTTACTTTGTGTGGTCTAAAATATCCATCAGCACACATTTCACAGTTGATCCCAGTAGTATGTTGAGTACAGTTTAAACACACGCCACCTCCTATATACTGGCCATGAATATCCATGCTCCTTTTCTGATCTGCAATACTCTGATTGTAATAACAATCTTCTGCTTTGTTATGACAGTTGCACTCTGAGAAGGAATGGAAAAGAAATCAATTTTTTTATTTACATTGTATAACAGTTCGTATAACACTGACATTTTTCGAAGCGGAAAATGTAAGTAGAAGAGCATATCAATTCATCTCAGAAGTGTGCTTTTTTCCCTTTAACCACACTATATGCTTCAGCACTCTTGATAAACTATATTTCTTAGCAAGTAAGCACATTTCAAAACCACTGTCACCACTTTAATAGCACTGGTTTTAACAGTATTCTGTAGATCCCACTAAAACAATCCTGTTAGGACTGATGTTGATACTGATGTGAGCTATTAGCTATAACTGTTCTTTCATTTTCTGTGCTCTGCATTACAGAAGAAAATCTGCCTAATTCTTCTCTTATTTATATTACAGACAAAAGCCTGTGAAGTCAGCAATGCCGGTACACAAGTATAAATTTGATTTAGGTTAGAGGATACCAAACAGTCCAAACAGCCATAAACATCTACTTTCCAAAGAGTGACATTAAGACTTCTGTAAAGACTTCACCTAAAAAGACTACTTTTCCATCTGCAACTGTAGATTTTATCTAATAGGTTCTTAATTGTCTGCAGCTTGTGCTATGCATTATCTCTGTGAAGACAGAAAATGCACTAACTCGCCCTAACAACATATCCAGCCATACTGGCACAGCTTAAGTCAATCTATCAGACAATCTGAAATGTAATTGGCCAATAAGGAGTTTCTCTCAAAACATTTGTTATCAGAACAAAGTTGTTTATCTGACAAAATTTATGATCAACGTAGGAAATTTACATTTCAAGTAGCTAACAAAATGATTGATGCAAATCTGCTAGTTTTTACAGGAGTATAATAAATTCCCAAGTCTCTTTGAAAAAGAGATTCTGAAAGCTTCACTACGTGACAACTCCACTAGCCAAGAAATCATATATTGGATAGAATATTTAAAACGATCTTAACAGTTATGATTAGAAGTAGGTCCTCTACCTTTAAACAATCCCATGAAGACAGTTAAGTTTGTGGATTTTTCTTGGGAATTAGTATAGATATGCATGAAAAGCAACCTCAAACAAGAAAATAATAAGCCTTTATGAAACTATCTAAACCTCTGTGCACACTTACTCTCACATTTGTTCCCGGCAGAAATGGTTCCTGGTCTCCACGGTTTCTGGTGGTAACCCGGACAGCACTTGTTACAGCTCTCTCCACATGTGTTGTGTTCACACTGGCACTGCAATTTCTAAAAATAAAAAAATTCACTTTTAAAAAATATTTTTAATGGATAATTTAATCAATGTTGCCAAAAGTCTACCTAATATCAGACTTACTCCAAAAAATGTCAAGACCCAAAAATACCCCACAATTAGCATTAGGCTGCTCAACCATGCTATAGCAACTACTGGGGAATAGCCTTTCTAGAACAGGAGAGACAAATCTCCTGTGTTGCAAGAGAGACTATTTCTTGTTGTGCCCCTTGAATTGTTTAAACTTAATGCCAAAGAAAAAGAGTTTACTTCAAGAAAGTTACATTACCAGAGACCCAGATATGTTTGCACAGACAAGGAAGAAAATTATAGAAAATAATTTGTGTGCACCATATTGTAAGACCTCTTTCAGCCTCCTCTCTCTCATTCTCCTTAGGCAAAGTCTTTTTTTTTTTTTTTTAAATCAGAAAAGTTGTTTTGTGAAAATAAATTAATGAGATTAAAGAATACCTTTGTGATTTCATCCAGAGGGCAGCTGCGAGCATGGCCATAACAAATACACATGCCACCAACAGAGATATCCTTTATTGAGTAGTAGTACTACAAAACACAAAGTTGAAAAAGGGATGAATAAAACATTTACATGTACTTACATCCTCCCTTCTACTCTGGAAAATAAAATACCAGCTTTCAACTATTCTCTGACTTGAAATATAAAAGAAATACTTGAAAATAAAAGCAGCTTTGAATTTTTGCCACTTGGGGAAACCTTCTATTTTGTGATTTTTTGTTGTTGTTGTTTTGCATATTTTTCCTCACTGGTACAAAACAATAACTGACTTTTAACTTTAAATAAGTATGCACAATTCCTCAGCTTCAGGAAAGACCACAAAATGTGACCTCAGCCAAAATTTACTTGTAAAAAAAAAAAAATCCTTTTTCCATCCTATAAGAAGCCATGAAACTTAACAAATTGCTCTATTTTAGTTTTAGTCTGGGGAGTAAGAGTATGTTTTCTGAAAACAGGAACTCTGTCCTCCCTTAAAACCAGTTTGTGCACTCGCTTCCAGACCAGCTCTTTGCTACTAGTATGTAGGCAGTACATTATTCTATCCAAATTCTTAGCTTAAAAATTGGTGATACAGCAGAGTAAAATCCATTAATACTGCCAGGTGGTGAGCAAAAGCAACATACATAAGGAAAGGATTTAATTTTCAAGGCAAGGAAGAGGCAGGAAATGACCATCTGGGTTCAGTTACAGCTGCAGTATCAACACAGTTGGCCTGTTTGTATCCTGGGAAGTATGTGCTACAGGGAAATGAAAAAGAAACACTTTTTGAGGATACTTCTAAGGGAAGAGTTCAAGACTCTCAGACCTAACAACTCTACAGCCATCTGGTTCAGGAAGAGAAGGTGGCCCTGGGTGGTCAGACATGCTGACTTCTGAACTGTTATTTCTTTGAAGGATCCTGGAGCTGGAGCAAACTAGCCTCTTTGATTTCATACTTAATTTTTTATGTTTTAAAATTTTTTATTATGTTTAGTATTTTAGTATTTTTTTAATGTTATGGGCTTGAATTACAGAACACACTCAGGGACTTATAATGAACAGTAAGTCCTTAACTACAGAGAAGGAGGTCCAGACTAAGAAAAGTAGGAGGACAAAAGCAGAGCTGTATTTCTCACTGCATTCCCTGCTTCATCTCCTTTGTCTTGTTTTCTTAAAACTCATAGTGTATGGCTTTTAGCAGCTATCGCAGCCTGAAGTTGAATTAGAAACCAATGCTAATCAAATGCTACAGACAGAAATGAATTAATAAATAGATACAGAAAGGTGCTGTTGAACACTTAGAAAAGTTCTGCATTGGTCGTTTTACAACACTATGTACAAGAAACTAAACACAATTGGTATCAACAACTGGATGTAAAGTCTTCAAAAACAATAAAAACACAATCCAGAAGGCTGGAAGTGATTACCTTGGTTGTAGCTGGTTGCACAGTGAGACAAAAGGTGAGACATCAGGATTTGGGAACCCTGCCCAATAAAACCCACATCTTGTGAAGATGAAGATGTGTAGCTTCCCATGCAAAACTGCACTAAGTAGTGCTAGGTGGGGTAGTACTAAGCCCTGGATTGCAGAACTCTGTGTGTTACAAAAGCAATGGGAGTGCTTGTCCTCAACACCCTTGTTTCCCAGCTGTATGTTTGTATGCTTCTCTGTCGAGCCTTTCTTTTTGGGGTGTATTTCTCGATATTACAATACTATCAACAGACATAAAGGTCCATCAGCCTGCTCCACAGAAACATCTCACTTGCTCAGGCTGCGTATTAACCATTTCCCTATGGCCAGCAAGCCACAGCTGGAGCAGCTGTCCAATATTCTGTGCTTGCAGTCTCCATGCTAGTAATTCCCATATGGGGCAGACAGAACAAGCAGAACATCCAGATTTTACACTTTAAAAATGCTGCAGCTTACCTCTATGACCGAGGTAAGAGTTGGGCTGCCTTGAAAGTACCCACCAAACCCTGACCAAATCCAAGTTCCTTTCTCCCTTCTGTACCCAGCTATCTAGCCAGACCTCATAGAAGCCGTGTCAATGCACAAGGATTGCCTGCATCAGAGAAACCACAAATTGCAAGTCCTGTTGCTGTGCAAGGAGGAGTTGCCTGCGGATGTTCTTCAAGGCAAAGAGCTACAAAGGAAGGGGAAGAGGAAACACTTTGCATATTTTTCTGTCCTCATTGGAAAGCCTACCTTCATAGAAAAATGAAGCCACTGATGTCCTAAACTATGGGTCTCAGGTAAACTAAGAAGAGGCTCAAAATGACAAAATACAAAGCAGAAATACTGCAGAACCGTAGCCATGGTAGATACTGTTATTAGGGGGTCCAATACTGAATTTCTGTGAGAGCCTGAAGTCAGCCTACATGCTTGGTGCCGCAGTTTCCCCAGTTTCAATATCAAATGTGTAAAGATCAGTTAATACTCTCAGAATTCTATCCAAGTGTTTTACATTATTATTAGTTCATGAGCTATTATTAATTCAATTGATTACAACAGCTTTAAAAAATGAAAAAACTCTCATCGGATAACAAAATTCACAATGGCAAGGTTTCCAAATAATTATGAACAAGAGCACTCGGTCCTGAAATCCTTGATACACCAGAAAAAGTACTGCGGTTGCATCAAGAGCAACCTCAAGTGACATTTCCATCAGCCAAATCATATTTTTTATTTTGATGATAGAGCATTATAAACACTGTTCCTAGCATAAATCATTTACACAAACAAATTAAAAAAGCCCCAAACAAATAAAAAACAATCTGTAAGAAACGTTTTTTCGGAGTTGTTTCTGAGAAGATATTGTTGTTAATAATGTCAAAGGGAAGGCAAGAATTATTTAACAACCTATCAAAACAACTCTGTGAATGGCAAGGATCAAGTACTGCCGCCTCCTCAAATAGATCAGAAAAGGCTCTCCCATCAAGTCATACTGAATACCGTTTATGAATCATCAGCTTACCCTTCTGGTAACAATGGGGTCTAGTTCTTTAGGATCATTATGGCTGAGAGTCATAAGGTCAGCATTAAGAGTTCTAATACGCTGCAGTCGTAGGCGAATGTATCGTGCAGAAGTAAATTCCAAAAGCTTTTGTGAAGGATCATCAGCGCTAGGCCTACCGTTGATCAGTGATGTGTGAATCTAGAAAGAGGGACTGGCTTAATCATAAACATAACTGTGATTCATTTGTAACAACAAACATCTTAATGTGAGAATTAAAAACATAGAACTTAAGCTTGTTTTCCAACAACTCAGGATGGTGCGATACTAAACTACCTGGATTTCTTTTTTCTTCCCCATCCTCTACCTGCAGGTAGAGTTCCTGCTTCCTGACTCATGCAGTTTTGAAACCAGCACTCTCAGATCATCATAGTCTCAAGTCTCCTGGACTTTTGTGGAGATAGCATAAAGAGAAAAACAGTACCACAAGCTAGTCCTTAGTTCCCCTGGAACATGTAACTCTCACCATAAGCACAGTTTTGTCCTTACAGATTTCTCCTCCACAATTTGTAAATATCTTATTGCAAAACATAATATGGTGCACATGCTCAGTCTGGGGTCATTAATCCTATACCTTGCTGGGACAGGGCTGCACAATCAGCAGGAGTACTCAGTGACATGAGAGCGCAGTGGGAAGCCACAACAGATGACAATTGAAAGCAAGGGGCTGCCACCACAAACCAACCTATCTGGCCTCCATCTTTCTCACACAATCCCAGTCGGCCCCACTGGGATGGCTTTTGGTATCGAGCTGCACGACTTGTTCTGGCAACAGCCTCTTCCTTCTTTCCAAAGCAATTTAGGAACATGCAAGGATTTAGTCTTATATGACCATGCAGTTCCTGCTCTGTTTTATGGAAGAAACTGAAAAATGAGAGCCTGCAGGCCACAAACAGATGTTAAACAGTTCACCTGGTGTCCACAACAAATAAGAGGTCATGCTTTTGGCTTGTCAGCTACATTTTAGAGTGTATGACATATCCTCATTTATGAAGAGTAATTTTGTCTCATATACTACTCTTGAATTTATAGTTTCAACTTTGTCCAGTACTGTCAAATTGTTCCTCTGAAAATATTTCTAAATATTAAAGTTTTTTTAATTATTATTATTTTTTAAAAAATTAATTCTGTAGTAGAGCTAGGGGTTTCCTAGACAGTAACTGTTATTTCAAAGATTTAAAAAAAAAAAAAAAAAAAAAAAAAAAAATCAAAGAATGATTCTCCATGTACACTGCTATATTTGGCCAATATATTGCTTATATATGGCTTACATACACTGATATATTTGTATTATATATTTCTGGCTTGCTTGTCCTCCATAATTTAAGACCATTTCCAAACAACTGTCGTTTAAGCCTTGGAATTCATCATGAGCCCTGACTTCATTACGTAAATTTCTGGAAGCAAATCAGGTAAAAAACAGAGCTTACAGTAGAGCAGCTATACCTCTTCAAACTTGTGAAAAATCTAGCAGCCAAACTGGCAAAATGTGTGATTGGACAAAAAATGTTATTATTAAATGACATCCTCATTTAGACACGTGGTCTTTTTACCTTACCAGTTCTTTCACACCAGGGCACTACAAGCTGACTACAGAACTTTGGGATGCTAATAAACACTGGATACAAGGCAGGTGCTTGTAGAGATCAGCTGGTCTCCAGGACTTCCTATAGCCCCAAACTTAAGTTCAATATGTTGGCCAGAACCAATTACAAAGCACTAAATACAAGTATTTTCAAAAGGGTGCCAAGATTCACTAGTACAGGCCGTGAAATATTCTGTGTAAGGAATATTCCTGTCTGTCTGCCATTCCAGTTATGAAGGAGCAGCCTGTCCTTTGCTAATGACAGCTTTTATGCAGGAGTGTTGATCTGCTCGAGGGTAGGAAGGCTCTACAGAGGGATCTGGACAGGCTGGATCGATGGGCCGAGGCCAACTGTATGAGGTTCAACAAGGCCAAGTGCCGGGTCCTGCACTTCGGTCACTACAACCCCATGCAATGCCACAGGTTTGGGGAAGAGTGGCTGGAAAGCTGCCCAGCAGAGAAAGACCTGGGGGTGCTGGTTGACAGCTGGCTGAATATGAGCCAGCAGCGTGCCCAGGTGGCCAAGAAGGCCAACGGCATCCTGGCCTGTATCAGAAATAGTGGGGCCAGCAGGAGCAGGGAAGTGATCATTCCCCTGTACTCGGCACTGGTGAGGCCGCACCTCGAGTACTGTGTTCAGTTTTGGGCCCCTCACTACAGGAAAGACATTGAGGTGCTGGAGTGTGTTCAGAGAAGGGCAACAAAGCTGGTGAAGAGTCCAGAGCACAAGTCTTTTATGAGAAGCAGCTGAGGGGACTGGGGTTGTTCAGCCTGGAGAAAAGGAGGCTGAGGGGAGACCTTATCGCTCTCTACAACTACCTGAAAGGAGGGTGTAGTGAGGTGGGTGCTGGTCTCTTCTGTCAGGTGGCTGGAGATAGGATGAGAGGAAATGGCCTCAAGTTGTGGCAGGGGAAGGTTTAGATTGGATATTAGGAAAAATTTCTTCACCAAAAGGGTTGTCAAGCATTGGAAGAGGCTGCCCAGGGAAGTGGTGGAGTCACCATCCCTGGAGGTATTCAAAAGGCATGTAGATGTGGTGCTTAGGGACATGGTTTAGTGGTGGATGTGGCAGTGTTAGGTTTACAGTTGGACTCAATGATCTTAAGGGTCTTTTCCAACCTAAATGATTCTATAATTCTATGTAGCACACAGCAATTTAATTCTGTCATTTTTTATGTTTTTATGTTACTACACTCAGGAAAAAAAAGCAATGTTCTGGATAGTGTCACCCAATTAATTCCATGTACATCAGGAAAAATGAGAAAAATGTCACTAAACTGAATTTCTGGCATTCCTGGGTTTGGAGTTGTATGGCCCATCAGATATCAGACATACATCACAAGGAGCACTGTACAGAGTCAACCTAAGGGTCTTCTGGTTAATAGTGTGGAGAGACATGATAATTTTCTTTGTCTGTTCCATCTGATCTGTGGGGCATATGCTTACATCACTGCAATAAACGTTTGATTAAAGTGAATGGGACTTGATGTTACTGAATTTCATTTTTTTTTCTTGCTGAAACATAGTTTTAAGTTTATGTGAAAGTTTGACACACTTCAGCCCTTAGCTGCATACACTTCAGTCTTTTTTTAACCAAGAAATAAAAACATATTGGCTTCTATTAAGCTAAGAGTTACTAGCATTCTCCATGGAATAATGCTGCATTTATTATCATGCTCTTACATTATAGCATTCACAATAGAATAACCGCTGGTTTTAATGTATCATTTCATTATGTGGCTGCCTCTATGTAATAAATTACACAAGTACCATGAATAGAGTTTGTTAAAAGAAAGAACAATCAACAGTGAGTCTGTACAACTCATAGCTCTTTTAATTATGCTACATCCCTGAAACAATGCCAAGGCTTGTTTAGGAGTTCCAGCTGTGCTGAGCACTTCAACAGTGTTTGCAGCTTTATCTCACACAACCAGGTGTTCCTAACACAGGGGTTTTCTTTATTAAATGAAAAACCTGGCAAAACATAGAGACTTTTTACAGTCTTTCAGGATAAAGCAACTAATAATTCACAGCTAATAGCTACCAGCAAATTATGTGGTGAGAGAGAGAACAAAGAGTTTAGCAATAGGAATACATGGAGCCAAAGACGTTTCATGCCAACATTTAAAAGTTTGCTATACTGGTACATGATGTAAAGATGGTATCGCTAAAGAAGAATAACAGATCATCTGGTAGTGCTGAGCGAGACCAACTCTGTAACTGTAATCCAAATGTTTTCAAATTGCTATCCGTCCATATTCTTAGTCACAAACCGCAAGTACAAAACCAAACATACCTCTCCATGTTCCAGGGGAACTAGTCTGGAATAATAGGAGGTGCAGATCACTTCATCATCTCTCTTGTAAGTTGGCGGCCCAATTCTTGGCGTAATATTATAACGTGTTAAACATTCGGTATCACTAATTGCATAGTACTGCCATGGTCTGAACTCTGTGCCATCTATGGAGCGTTCCAAAATCCAGTTTCCAGGTCGTGGAGCATTAGCAGCTTTGATGATGACATATGCAACTTGAAAGACCTAAAAAATGCAAGAAGAAAATTTTAACACTTCATTATGCTGTAAAAGACCACTAGAAGCCAATTGGGTAATTCAAATTTTAAAAGCAGTATATGGTTTGCCTGGGGAGGGGATAAAATTTGGTACAGTGACTCTGGATACAATTTTTGCACAAACTTTTGACAAAAGGCCAGTCTAATCTTTTACTAAGATATATGCATCATTTTTCTGTCAAAACTCTGAACATTACAACAAAACATTTGCTTATGTGACTAAAAAAAGACTAAATATATTCAGTGCATCATTCTGTGTTAATGTAATAGCTGAAATCTCTATCTAAACTGTACATTCCAGGATTACTCGGGTATAACATTCTTTCTATGGGAAATGTGCTATTTAGCTTTTCTGAACCACTGAGGGTTTCAAAGAAGTGGGTTGGTTTTGTTTGGTTTTGTTTTTTTTTTTTTTTTTTTTTCAAAACAGGTGCAGCCCAAACAACTCTTTGTTTCACATTCTAGCTGGGAGTTTAATCCTCTCAGTAATAGCATTTCTGATAAGCTTTTTATACCCTATATTAAAAATCTCTGCATTCCATTTTCATTCTGTGCTAAACTTTTTTAAGCAGAAGACTGTTTACAGACACTGCTGAAAACACACAGAGACAAATAAGATGAATGTGACAAATATAAGCATAATAACCTTATTAAGATGTGTACTCTCTAAACTATGCAGGTATTGACTATTTTTTTTAACGATCCTGGGTCCGAAGTGAAATCCCCATCCACACAACAGCACTGTACAGCACTTCTCTGAGTAGGCCAGGCAGTAACTAAGTTTATATCACCTTTTAAATGACCTTGTCATGGCAGCTATATAACCTGCACTGGCCCCCATCTACAGCATTAGATGCTAACACTGAAGTGCACTTACTGCAAAGCTACTATCTTCTTCCTTACCTAATACCCATTACATCACTTCACTTAAAAAGGCTGTCTTTGCAAATTGATAAGACTTCTATATAGCAGTTTAATGTTTTACATGCACTATAGTATCAAGCCACATTTATATGAAAGAAAAATGCCATATTATTAAGCCATCTCACAGGTATGTATTCTTACTTGAGCAGACTGCCTGGTCAGCTGGTATAATCATAATTCCTATCTGAACGTGCGGTATTAATACTGTGTTGAGCTCCACTTCAGTCACAATCAGTTCTTTCAGATATTTTAAATTTAATTTTTTTTAGGTTTGGTTTTTTTTTGCAATACAGATTAAAGCCAGAGCAAGAATAGCACTTGCCACAAAAGAAGATTTTTATTTTGTCAAATGGGGAAATAAACACAGAGATAAATAGTAACAGCATTGCATGTGCAATTCAGGAAACTACTTTTGAAACAAAACATTCAAGTGAACAGAGCTTTGCTTAGGAGATCTTGCAGACATGAGAAGGAAAAAAAATTGGTGATACTTATCTTCAAATGACTTACTGGATTTAATACCTTAAAAAAAGTCAAACAATCTCAGTTTTGACTAAAATCAGACATAATGTAAAACCATGATATTCACTTGGTCTGATTTTCTTTTCAGGCACCCCAGTTTTATCCTTTGAAACATTAAGCACATACAAACAGAATATTTCCAGTTGTTTCAATAAATATGAAAATTTACACAAACTGAGTATTTTGCCTACTGACTTATAGGAATTTCAGCAAGCAGAAGTAAACAAAAAGAGAAGCCAGCTCACTGTTTAGTCACAGGCTTACCATCTTAGAAATAAAATTTCTCTGGGGTCTGTGAATCCTCTGTTGTTCAGCACAACCTTAAGATTTGATCAAAGTTATGTGAACACCAAGAATTATAAATCTGGCTTCCATAAAGAGAAAAGCCCCTTTTAAATAAAATTTACATCACGCCAACAAGCTCCAACTGAAAAAAAAAAATGCTAAAATACATGCTTTTAAAGGGAAAAGAACAGAATTCGGGCAGACTCCAAGTCAAGCAACTGTATTCCCTCCATACAGCCTGGATTTCATTGATTCAGTTAGCAGTAGTTGACTTATATACCTATTTCATGCTGGGTTATGCACAAGCAGAATCTGGGGTATCATCATTTTGGTACCCCTAACCTGAAGACACTTGTATGTGACAAGAGTCATTTGTATGGGTATTTTTTCCACCACAGAAGAGAACTGCAGAAAACTATTAAAACTAGGGAAGCTTTATTGACTGACCTTAGGAACTGCTATGCACCTCCAAGTTCCTTCGAAGTCAATCATCTCTCTCAAATGCATAAAAGATACAAGACTGGAACCCTAATTTTTTTGCAATGCCATGGTAGAAAATTTTCCTTAAAAACTCTTATATGTCTTTTATTTATTTATTTTTCCTCTCTGCTTGCTGCCATCAACTAAACTACTTCCCTACTTATTACACAGTTGGCTGAACAACAAATGATCGACTTTTGATTACACTAAGATTCTTTAAGAACCATTATAGTCTGCAGCTGATGTAGCTAGTTTTAAATCTGGTTCCAACTAGTAACAATGAGCTATCCTTCATCACAAACTAACTGCAGCCACTGCTGCAGAAATAAAAGATATTCACAAGAGTATGCAAGTTAAATTTATTTTAAATATTAAGTTTCTTGGTGAGGGAGGAGTGAAGGGAAAAGCCAGTTAAAGAAAAGAACAATTTCACAGCAACTGTGCACATATCCAATGCACAATTCAATAAATTAAATCTTTTCAAGTCACCGTTTTTCCAGAAAAACAGCAGCCAAGTTTGGTACTCAAGACATCTAGAGATTGATTTTTCCTGCATGCCTACAGTTCACCAACAGCTGCAATGAAGATATTTGACACTATGAACCCAAAAGTGGCATTCAAAAAAAAAAAAAAAAAAAAAAATCGGTGAATGGTTCTGTAAACATTTAGGTATGCACAGTGTAAAAAACCATTGCCTTCTTTTCCCCTGGATCCTCTCAACTCTCTTCCATTTACACACATAGCCCATAGGTACCCAAAAATACTTCATAGATAAATTCACACGATAATGAATATCAGCAACACCAGGAAAATTTGTCAGTCCCTGAAATAATATAGGTTAAATATAGAAATGAAAGGATTTTGTATAAATGCACCTGCAGTTAAGAAGCCACAAGACAAGCTTTCAGGAGCAGTTACATTCTCAGGAATTATGTTCCCAAGCAAGGGAATCAGGCTGGAGGAAGGGATGAAGGTGTTCCCAGCATTTGCAGATGAAGATGTTTTAAGGAATATCAGCAGCTAGGGGTTTCGCATACCTCATATCCCACAGTCTCTGCAACCCAAAATGGGTCTGAACCAGGAACTCCATGTAACGCAAACTGATTTTCCAACATCCTTAGAACACTTCTTTACAGATATTTTACTTTTGTAAGTTCTTCAAGTTTGAACATCACCAAAGGCAGTTTCTTACCACTTTCCACATCCATTCAGTGTCCCCCAGCCAGCCATGTGATAAACTTGAGCTGTGTGGCAAGAGCTAATGATTTGTACACTTTAATTTGACTGTATAGCTTTCCCAGAACTCATTTCCATATCGAGCTACAAGGGTAAAAAGGGCAAGCCAAAGCAAGTTAGCAATTCCCAAGCAGACATAGATTAAGTGTCATTTTACAGGCATTTCAGTGCCGATTGTAAAGACCAGCCAAATAAACTTGTACTGAAGAACATCTTCGTAGCAGCAATACCAACATAACAAGTCCCTTCTGCTTTATTTAGCCTAACAACCTTGTTTCCCTGAATGCAGATCCAGCAACACCAAGTGCATTATTCCTGAAACAGATTTATAAAAATGAACCCTTCTCCCCATTCATCAGGAAAAATTGTATATTTTTTTTTTGCTCAAGACTATAAACTCAGCCAGCAGTGGCCACACAGCAGATGCTAGCCAAAAGTCCCCATTTCCAAGGGCATAGTCAGTGCTCTACAGCCCACACAGATACATGCCCTGGCAAGCACAGTTTTCCTGGTAGTCTTTTTGGATAAAGACTCCCAGTTATACTTTTCAATTTACACAAATGGAGACAACAATAAGGGAAGATTCTGTCTTTTCATATCTATGAATATTTGAGCCCCAGGCTCCAAAAGTGAAAAGTTAAAGGGAAAGATGAGGCCCAACACATTGTTGTCTTCCCCTAAATTTCAGAAATGTTTAACCTATTAAGAATAGAGGTACCAACACCTACTTCAAAATCTACACCCCAATTCAAACACAAACTCTACCTGACCTTGAAAATACCTGAAAGAAAGATATGATTTTAGGACCTCAGGATCACTTTCAGTGTCCTATTGCATACCTTACTGAAATCACACTGGCATAATGTAAACCATATAAGCAGGAGACTGCAAAATGAACAAGCCTGGAGGAATGCAAGGCTCTTGGTAGACTGGTTCCTCCTAGTTTTATAAATTCAGCTATATCTTTCCTTCAGGGTGAGTGCAGAGGGGGAATCTAAAAAACAGCTAAGTATGTTTTTCAAAATAGCATGACAAGTTCTGTGGTGAAAATGTTTATTACAACTAACACTACGCTGCATTTTAAATGAAACTGCAGAATCCATTCTCTGTTCAATGCTGTCAACACATATAAACCTGGTTACCAGAAAAGCCTCTCAGATTTTGTTTTACTGTCCAAAAAGTCTAAAATTAATCTGTACAAACTTTCAAAGAGTAGAAGACTACATGAACAGATACTCTGAGTATCAGCCTGTATTGTTCACAGAAATGTCTTTTTAAGGAATAAAGATGGCTTCAGGCTCTTAGAGACTGTGAGGCCTAGCAATTTCTCCTGACATTTTGCTTTGAGGAGTCTGTGTTGTTAGAAGTGCAAAATAAACTAAATCCAGTAGAATTTCTAGTCTCCTGAATTATCATTTCTTTAAGATTTTGATTCATTATGTGCAACCATTCCTGTGGAATAGAAGAAAAATTCATTTTACTCAAGAAGTGTATTGCAAGAATGTACAGGTGAGCACCCTGAATCTTGCATCGTCACTTTTACAAAGCTACAAAAGGCTGTTAAGGAAGCTTGCCACATACAATAAATTCGCATTGGTCCAGTGAAATCAACAGAATAACATCCTTTTACATCAGCAAAGGATTTGTCCCCACAGAAATCTCTTCTTGCCAAGCGATTTCAGAATAAAAGCTCTGTACAAATCATATTATAATATTTACATTCTTTTTTACTTTCTAATAGCAGAAATTACAAATTACTCTTACATCAGCCTCCGAGCGCTAATCCAGTACTCATGAAATATTCATGAGCTACAACTTAATCAGATGTGGAGATGTTTTCTCAACTTGATGCTATGGGCCTTCAAAGAACAACTGGTCTTGCTTTACAATTCAAGAACTTTGTGATATACAAACTTGTGCCTTTCTGCTATACCTAGTACAAAGTACCCTCAAATACCTTTAAAAGCCTGAAGCATTGAAGCATGGTAATAAAACTGAGAAAAGTATTCTTCATTTAATGGTGTGACAGAGAAATATTTTACAACTGGCTTAA
This sequence comes from Aquila chrysaetos chrysaetos, assembly GCF_900496995.4. NCBI lineage: Eukaryota > Metazoa > Chordata > Aves > Accipitriformes > Accipitridae > Aquila > Aquila chrysaetos. The sequence goes on from NC_044007.1 coordinate 55,795,656, forward strand.
GCACACTGCTGACATTTATAATAGTCAGCATTTATTTTAATTCATTATAATTTCACAAAGTAGTGGTCCAGAGGAGTCAAACTCGGGCAAAAATGTTGGTTTTATCTAAAACTGCTGCTGCACATTTTGTTTCTGTAGAATTGCCAGTGCAGGAAGCGCAAGGTCATAAATCAAATCTTGGTATCTTGTACATCAATACTACACCTCATTGCTAAACTACTCTTTCCCCAGTTCTGAATCTCTGCCATACATTTAGGGGCCGGGGGGGAAGACTATCATACATCTGGGTCCCAGAAAGGCTGAAAGGCACACCAGAATACATGTACCTAGTTATGATCCATGTGAGCTAAAAAAAAAAAAATCATGATGTACCCACTGGCTACCCTTACAAAATCCTTAGCATTAGTTAAAAATAGCACAGACTCTGCAAAGGAGAAAGATCAAACCAGCAATTTTAATACTAATTTTACTAGCCTGCCCTCTTTTCTTAATGAGATTCCATCAAACTGCTCTTTGGTCCAGCTGTCTTTAGACTAAGTAAATCTAAGTGCAAGGTAGAATATTAGCTGAAAGAATATCCTCTGCTCCCTTTAACTTTAAGCCAAGAGATGAATACAGCCAAATATAGGACACAGGACAAAGACTGTGGCCAGAAATTCACCTAGGGTAAATTGGAGTAGAGGCAATTTTCATCAGCTAAAGGAATCTTCCCCGTATTTGCCAACCAAGGCTATGTCCCAGCACTCACCAACCTGACTGCTGGATTGTATCTCTAAACTGTACATTGCTAACAAACCCAAGAAACAACCCATTCCTCTTACTGCTAGAACTTCTGGTAATTACTCAAAAAAACTTAATAATGACCAGGTGGTTATTTTTCATATCACAAAAGGGTGTGAATATATTCCATATTCTGGCAAGGAAAGTTTAAGGACATACTTACTTTAATACACTACTTGACAGATTTAATGCACAAAGCTTGAAATGTAGAAAAAAGTACCAATGCTAAAGATAAACTGCAACACATATAGTTACAGATATTGACTTTCAGGAATACTTTTAAAGGTCCTAGAAGAGTATTTTAACCCATTCTCAAGGAAACTTATGAAGTAAACAGTTACTAAAATCATTAAGATCCTTCATATGGTTTTCTTTTGTGTTTTCTTTACTTGTGCTGACTCGCTTAAAGTAAGCACACCAAGTCAGCTCTAATAAGTCATTGACTTCAAGCAATCTCTATTAACCAAATCCTTTCTCACAGGACAGTAATTTACATTCAGTTTGCATAGCCCTAGATGCTTTCTCTCTCTCTCAAACTCTCTAAGGAAAACACAGAAGAAAGGCCCCTTGGGGGAAACTTTTCAAATCGAATTAGTGAAACTGAGCATGGGTCAGGAGAGGAAAGATACGTATTTGGTGAAGCATCAACAGCACTAAGGCTGGAGAATAAAAGATTTAGAGTGCAGCTCAACTGGTCTATTTCCAAAGTGAAAATGTTCTAGGATGATAGAAACTATAGCATTCCCTCCTCCATTTTTCCTTCCTGTTTGTCCATTTACAAACCAAACACAAAGTCAACTCTTCAAACAACAAGAAAGTCCTATCCAAACCTTCTGTCACTGACAAAAGATACCCTGTGATTATTTTCCTAACAGTTCTGCTTTCTAATTAAAGAGAAAACTAGGCACTTGTTTAACCTATGCTTCATTTTAAAATACCAAAGTTAAACCTTCTGTTTTAATCTTTAAAATAACTTTCAAGCAGGGTCTAGAGATCTTGCAAAAGCTTGTTACCAACTGTACACCTCAAGTATGCATTTCTTAGTTAGCAACAAAGCTTCTTCCAGAGTTTGGAAGTATCCCCATATTAGTAATGGATTGTTGAGCTATGATTTTCAAACAATTAAACAGGCCAACACATAGATCTGTTCAAAGCAAAACAACAAGAAAAAGCCAAGAAAAATACATTTTCTTCAGAAATGATTTTGTCTTTTTTTGGACCAGGGTAGGAGATTTCTGATTCTTCCATGTCTAACAGACAAATGAATAAATTAGCAAATGCTCTGTACAGCTCAGCAGGCTCCTGTCGAAGAATGACGAATCCCTCCAAGCTTTGCTGTAAAGTGCCAAAACAGAGGAACCAACTTCTGCCCAGACAGTTCCAGCCTCCCCAGGGTCAGAAATCACTGTTTTAGAGATACAATCCCTAACTCTTCAGAACAGCTGACAGCAAAAGTCCATAAAAGATATAATACAGAACATCTCTTCCCAGTGCTCCTTCCAACAAGATGGTGATCAGAATCAGTCAGAAGATAAGCATGGAAAGTGGCAAATCAACTTTTCTTTCAGCAACACTAACTTTGCCCAATTTTGTGCATGTTTTGCTTTCAAGTCCCAAAGGATATCCCTCAACTGAGGAAAGTCTGTTTTTCCAGGGTTCTGGAGATCCTGCAAGTGAACTTTCTGACATTTTACACTTCAATCTGACCATTATGCTGCATTAACAGGTTTACATATTTAATGTAAGTATGCAAAAATACTGAGAAATTTAAACAGAAGAGTTTAACTTGAGATCTACTGTGAGATAATCGATGTGAATACAGTAACCCTCCAGTCACTTACCTTTCTGTCCTCCTCTGAAACTCAGTATCTGAATTACAATACCTATGGATCAAAAGAGTTCATATTTGGAAGTATATTGTGCTCTGCTTTCTTACAGTAAATGTCAAATGTTTCTATACCATGTCCTACTCCAAATCATTTACTCTTTTACTAAGAAACTGTACAATGATCAGGTGACAGGCTGATAGCTATAGTTAATAAAAAGAAACAGATGCATCCTCACATATAAAATCTGCACTTTTTACAATACCCTGAAAACACTGTTCGCTGCTTGAAAGTAAGTCTTTGATAACCCAGACTTCAAGTAACTTGCATGAAACCAAAGGTGGAAGAAAACAATATCAGAGGACTGCTGGGGAAAAGACAGCAGGGTCAGGCAGAGGAAGGTTACCAAGACAGAAGGACTGCCTGTGTAAACACTCTCATCTACACATCTACAATTGTTTCTGTGCCATGAATTACAACAACCTGTGACCTATATGCTTACAAACACAGTCACTTCCACTCCAGTCTGATAGAAATGAAGTCTCCAAGATGCTCTAGAAAAATAATTGAAAAACACATCTGTTTAAAATCAGTTCATATTAGCTTTAACTATCCATGTTTAACTATATGCTACTAAATGGTTAACTGCTAAATATCCTACCATCTAAACACAGAAGAACTGAAATCAGTTGCATTGGCTTATATCCTACATACAATAAATGACTCACCTAAATGTTACTCACCTGCCTTAAATCCAAGGTGATGGTGACCCAGTGGTATTGCCTTCCATTCTGAATGCTGGGACTTTGCCACCAGTTATTGGTACCATCGATTGCACTGGAAATTGGGTGCTGCTCTGTTTTAAAGCAAAAAATTAAACATCTCTTGAAAATATATTGCATTGCATTTTCTCTAACCCAGCACATTTATTTCACACGGAGCACAATTTCTTCCTGTCACAAAGAAGTAAAAGCTGAAATCTGCTCCCAGTCAAAAAGGTTGTCATTGGACTTTGTGGTGCTTAATGGTGATTTAAGGTGCTCACACTTTTTCAGCCCTTTGCTCAAAGATAAGTTTCGCTTATGTAGTCGAGAAACTAAAAGTAAAAAGTATTTGACCCCAATACACGCTGTATTCATGGGGAAGGGTCAAAAAGAATAATGCAAACCCATGAAACAAACAAACAAACAAACCACATGAAACATGCCTTTGGGATTAGCACTGCGGTGGTCACAGACACGGCACTGGGCATTGCGCAGGGGCCGTCCTGGGACGTGCTCCACCAGTTTGCAGAACATCTCTGGTCCCTTCTCCCCACAGGTGGCATTGGTGGAGATGTGAGCGTTGCTAGCCAGATTCAAAATGGCAGGGAACAAGCCTTGAAAGAAACACATCATAAGGCAAGAAAAACACAGATGTGGGTATAAGACAAGTCTCTAAACATACAAGGTTTCATTACAAGCTTCTAGCTTAGAGTCAAAGACACAGGAAAATACAATGAAAACAATTTATTTTGTGAAAAGATTATCATACCACACTGACACCGGCACATAGCCCTGGGGCACTGCAGCCCTGCCTGTCCCTGCCCACTGCCTAGGGCTCCCCCAGCCCAGCCCACAGCCCCACTTCAGCCCCTGCCCAAGCAACACCGCAGCAGGGCCAGTCTCCAGCTCCCCACAGCCCTGCCCTACCCAGCCATGAGGCCCGTCAAGCTGGGCCCACCCACAGGTCCATGTCCTGGCCCAACCTCAGCCTGTCCCCAGGGAGGTGCCCAATACCCAGGGCTGGGGCTGCCCCAGTGGCCCTGGCTGCCCTGCTCCTGGCTGGGGCAGTGGGACAGGGCCTGGCTGCCAGGACCTGCCCTGACAGACCCCACAGGGAGCCCCCAGGGCCCTCAAGGAGCCCCTGGCCCTTGTGGCACCCTGACCACGATAACCCAGTTATTTCACTCCACCTTTGGATGCTTTATTGCTGAGGAACACAAGAGTTAGTAAACTAACTCTTCCAGATTCTAAACCTTCTCTTCACATTGTGAGTTGATCAAAACCAGGAGGACAAGTGGCCCACTGCCAAAAGAGAGAAGGAACTGTACTGCACGCACTCGGCTGGTGTGGAAAATGGCGCTTAACAGGAGCTCTCCGCAGCAGCAATGCCACCACCCTGACAACATGCTCCAAGCTCACAAGTTTTAAGGACTGCTTTCAAGGACTTCAGACCTTTGCTCCAAGCTTTTCTGCAGTCTGTGTAAAGTCTAAGGGATATTTTGCTTGCCACTTATTAATCTTTACACAAACACTTTACCGTACTTTTAAATGGTGGTGTTCTTGTGCACTAGAATAATGAAACAACAGACTAAGCATTTCAGGATTACTGCTACTGAACCAGGAATCCTTAGTATTTTCTAAAAGGAGTAAAGTTTTACTTTGGCTTGAAGGCTACTGATAAAGTTTAAATACTGCATGGGACAAAGAAGTTAGGCACAGCTCCTCAGCAGCCTTGTTACCAGTTTCCAGCCTTCCCTCCTGAGCTATAAAGCTTTTATTTCTTGCATGGTTATAGTATAACAGATATACTCCATTTCCACTCAGAAGCAACTCTGAAAAAGAAAAACAGTTTCAGAAGAAAGAGTCCTGTCTTTAGAGATTAAACACAATGGGCTGAAATCTAAGCTAGAGCCTTAGTATGGCATATTAACAGTGCCTCAAGAATTGCTACTGCTGCAATAGTGAGGTATTAAAATCACATTTTTCTTCTGTTATAAGGAATTCTGAAAACAACAAAAAAATCCAGTCATATTTGTGAAAATACATGCCTTTTTCACTAGTAAAATTATATGAATTCTTTTACTTCATTAATCTACAACATACATCAAAAGGATTGTAATATTAATATTACAATATTAATACTATAATATTAATATTTTCTTAGCTCTCCATCTCAACAAGGCAACATTAAATATTCTTTAATTTAAAGTGTCTTTGTCTGCCCAGTAATTGCATTACCCTGGAAAGCCTCAAGAAAAGTTCTAGTCCTATTTAAACCTTGAGTTTAGCTATTGAAAATGTGGCTAAATCCTAACCCTCTGCACCACAGTATGAATAATAAACTGTGTTTTCAATTGTGCTGTACTCAAAACTTAACAGGAAGGAGACAGAGCTTTTTATTTTTTTCAATCCTGACTTCATTTAAGTTAAATCCAGACTAGGTCAGACACCTTGTTCTCATTATAACTAAATCTAATGCCAACAAGGATGCTGAAGACGTCCTATTGACCACTTTGGTGAGGCTCTTCTGCGAGTAACATGCTTTCTGCAGTCTTCTCTCACCTCATACAGTATGGGTGCAGTATTACTCCAGACCTAAAGTTGAAGGCAAAGCAGAAATGCTGCCCTTCATTTTCCTACTGGACAAGAAACCTCAGTGGTGGAAGAGGGTATCCTCTTTTCCATTACTCTCCAATGATATAAAGTCTTCTGTATTCAGTATTCATCACTGTTCATGTAGGCATCTGTCAGCCAGTCTTCAAAAGCTATCCATTACTTCCCAGGTCATTCATTACCTTCACTCAAGTTACACAGTAGTCATGCCATTTCTTTCCAGGGTTGTTAGTGACATAATTTGCCTACAATGCAGTCAACAGACTTGTGCCAAAGGAATAGCAAAGCTCTGAAGAAGAAGTGCTGATGGCAAGTGCTGCGCTGGACAAGCTTTGTTCCAAAACCCCAAGCTCAAGTCACCGTAGCATTCACCCTGGACTCAGCCCTTTCATCTGCTCATCATCAATCATCTCACTGATATTAATTTGCTGATTAATAATGAAATGAATAATGATATGGTAACATAAAGGTCTCATGATGAGTTTTCTGGGTCCCACAGAGATAAGAAGAAAGAACATTTCTATCCAACTGAGTTGCAATGGAGTTTTGCCCCAGGATCCAAATAAAAAGCAAGAAGTTAGCTTCATCCTGCAAGGCACTGCATCTCTTCAAATCCTAGCTGACTACATTTGCCTCCACTTCTCTTTAACACAATCAAATTTTAAGGCAACCTGCAGAGATGTGGCCACTGATTTCAGTGGAGACTGAGATTAGTGTAGGAGCTGATTTATTAAGAAACAACAAGTATCTGCGATAAACAAAACGGAAGAAAAGAGGTAAATTTAATGAGCTGCGTCTTTACAGAACATTGTTCCTCTTCAGTCATTCAGCATGTTCTTAAGAAAAAACTTTTCCTGAGAAAATCTAAGTACTCAGAATTGTGAGTTCAAGAGCCCTTAGATGTTTCTCTGACCAAAAAAAAACCGCCAAAAAACCACGAACAACAACAACAAAAAAAACCATATATACACAAAAAAACCCGCAAAGGTAAGAATAAAATCCATCTGGTAAAATATATTTTTATCTCTCTTAGGAAGAGGTAGGTATGACAAAGATGAGCAACCACAGAATCATCACTTAAATGAGCCATTTACAGATAAATAGGTGACTGTCATCATATCCTGCTATAAAATCCAAGCAGCCATAACAGACATAAAACTCTGGCAGAAGATACCACATATCATTAAACTGAAGTTTTAGCAAATGATACTTGCATTCTTAAAGACATTGATGTAACTTTTACAGTTTGCTATCTAAAGTCCAGCACAAATGATCGATTAAATTGGATTTATCATACTTATTCCCACTAGAAAGGAAGGCAAGTGCTACATACAAAATCCTCACTGTTTCACTGCTGAGCTGCCAGGTTCCATTATCACATTAGACAATCATAGCTTTGAACGAGGCTTGAGAGATCTCCATATGACTCTGTACAGAGTTCAGTAGTAGACTTCTCAGCTCGCTAATCTAGTTTGGTTGACTATATTCTATTTGTTAAAATACCTTGCAGCCAACTTTGCACATAAGTACTTGCTACTTCATCTTTCCACCATTGAACCCATCTCTGTTTAGGAACTACTGTTCAGCGTTTTGCAAGAGACTGTGGCGGTCCTGAGAAAAGCTGGCAGAATTTTTAAATTTAACTCATTTTTCTAACTGCTGGCCAGCTCTTTTCATGGTAAAGTAAACTCTAACTTGATTTTTTTCAGCTACTCAGCTGCCCATTTGCCCCAAACCAGAGATTCACACGCTACCCAATACCAGTAAATGAATAGTGTATAGATGCAAATTTGACCTTAAGAAAAAGAATAACAACCGGTTCACTACAGCTTAGCACAAAAGTGGAGCACAATGTTTTCATTAGATGTTCAAGCAAGTTGCTCTCATTTGTAAGGACTTGGTTTTAGCCAGATGCATGACTAAAACTCACTACAGGAAAAATGAAAACCTGAGTGGGTACTGTCAGAATTATGTCATTCAGACCTTTCCTAAGGGGCAAAATACTCCAAGCTCACAAAAAGCAGAGGGAATCAAATCCCTAATAAGGTGATCTGCAATGTGGATATGGCAGAATTTGAAACATTCACACTCTACAATGTTCAATTCTTAAAGAAATTACAAGAAGGAAGAATTCAAAGGTTAGATGGATTTGTTGTATGTATAGCTCGGCAGGCAGACCTTGTGGTGAAGGACATAGCATTAATGTTTCACCAAAAGTCAGGGAAAAGGCTCGTTCGTAATGAAGCCGGTTGTAGTGTATTTGAATGATGAACAGGTGGTCAGCATGCAGTATGCCAGGCAAAGAGCTTTCAGGTAGATGAGGCAGTCAACTATTTTATGTGCTTCAATGTGCCTATCAACTCTAATCCTTCAGAATGAATGCAGACAGTTGGAGCATGCAGCTTACTGGGGCAGATTCAAAGTGCTGAGAATTCACACAAAGTCATCACAGATTGAGATACATCATTGCATAAGTAAAAGATGTCTGCAACCAGGAGAGCCATCCCTCTATTGTAAAGTTTATGGCTGATCATATGGCCTACACTTCTTTGGGAATTATTCTGCCTGAAAATACGGTCTAGAGAAGTCGTCACAAGCTCCTTGTTGCAGATACAAATACCATCATCTTCCCTAGAGGCTCAATTTAATTCTTTGTGGGTTTATAAGTTTTGATTTTTGACTAATAAACACCCCTGAAGTTTTCACCAAGAAGAATTCCAAGGATTTGGGACATTTCCAGGGTTCTGGGGCAACTCCAACTTTGACCAATGCACATCTGTTGATACATTCTGAATACACCTGATTTATTGCACATAATCAATTCCATAGCATTTGCACAGTGGATCTGACATATCCTGGACTTGTTGAACATTTTGTCTAGCTTAGATAGCCTGTCCGTGTACAGAAGCATCAGTGCACTCCAAAGACATTACACTTACTCTACATGCTCAGACCACACAGCACATACACATCACTAATGGAAATACGGAAACCACATGCAGTTGTGTGCCACTTATCAAAGGCTTTTTAGACATATTTATTCCCTTCCTTATCTTTAAAAAGTATTCTCTGTTTAGGACACTTGGCTGCATTCTGTACAGCTAGACCTTAATGAAACCCCAATTCTATTCCCGATTAATGACTTTTTCACTCAGGAAATTAATAGTATTTCATCACTGTTCTGTTTCAGGTGGAAAGTAGATTTGTGCATTTTGGCAAAATCCATGCATTGTCTGTGGTTTTGACCATGTTTGACTGTATGGATTCTCACAACGTGACTGACAGACAGTGTGAAACTGTACTTCACCTTTTACAGATGGCATGTGGACAACAGGAGACACTCCCCAGAATACCAATCTTCCTAGCAGGGGCATTGATGATTGAATTAATTTATTTTACAAACAGTTGTACAAACAGAAGGATACAGAGTTCTGCTTTACATAGGCTTCACTATGTCAGCAAATACGTTCAATAAGCACAATAAGAATGGTAACATTTTTTGGTATCCTGATCAACACAGTGAGGATGGCAAAACTTCTTACAGGAAGGCCACATTTAAGACAGCTTCCCTCTGAATCCAGATTCATTAATCTGTCTGATATCACCTGAAAGCTGGATAAATTAGGGATGTGTTTGTTGGGTTGGGTTTGGGGGGGTGTTTTGTTTTGGGGTTTTTTTTGGGGGGTAGGGGTGGTTTTTTTAAGAACTGAGTCCAGAAGGTAACAATGTTTTCTGGGTTGTTCATCAGTATATACAATGAAGACTCCCAACTAGACTTCAGTAAGCACCTCTACTAAGGCATTCAGTGAAGCAACAGCCTGATTTTTCCCCAGTATTTTGGCTTTTTTGTGCTAAGCGTAATAAAGGAGTAATTCGCAAGTGAACAAAGTAGATGCAACTTAAAAAACATAAAGAGCTGATGTGTGCAGTAACAATGAGCTTTCTACTGTGTCATTTCTCAGAACACAAATACTTGAAGGGGTCTAATCTCATTTGCAAGTTGCATTTTTAAAAATGTTAAGGCAGTCAGCGGTTCATAAAAGCAGGCAATGCTGAAGTTTGCTCACAAGCAATAGATTCTCCATTTACTGAAAACATTTACAGAGGACACAGTGACAGTTATTCAGAATAGTTTGATGCACTTCAGGAAAACACAAAGGGCTAAGGACAAAATGTAATAAAATGTCACAGAGTATTAGAATGTATAAAATATGTAATAGTATTACACTGCAGAAGTTGAGGTCACATTCTTCATAACATTCTCAGACAGTTTTCAATAGCACAGATTTGTTTTAGTTGTTCTGTCTTATTCAAGTTTTGGATTAAATGAGTTTACTAAATAAAAGCCCTGGAACTATCAGGCTTGGGTCCAGATTCCTTGCCCACTCAATAGATTTATCCTCATTATATTTTACCAGCAAATGTCCCTAGCTTAACCTTTTCTATACACTTTCATCAGAATCCTATCCTGTAATCACAATGAAAATCCAGGCTGATTTCCCCAAAATAAATAGGCTGAAATCACTATCTTCTAACAGCAGGAATTAAGGCACTAATTCCCTGTTCTTAAAGTCAGCAAGAAATCTGGGGTATAACATTCAACCTGCCTTATAATCCATTTTGTGGAGATGTTGCCTAAAAATATACATTAGCTGCAACCTCGACCCATTTGAAAAGCTGAAAGCTTCACTACAACTTACACAATAGGCTTAGGTAGCAAGCCACTAGTAAGAAATTATTTTGAAAACTGACCATTTTTCTGTAGCCCTACAGAGAAGAATTTCTCCTAGCACAACACAAAGTTTACAGGAGCTAATGAAGGGGTATGGCTTTATTAGCAGAACCTCTGCAAAATTTAATTTGCAATGTTTAGATTAAACTATTTCAGATTGAAACAAAACCTCACCACCATAATAGACCACTATCTTCTCCTAAAACCTGTTCTCTATTTCTTCTCATACTGTAAAGCAAAGCTGACTGATGTGTCAATCAGAAATACTAGCTGGGGAAGATTACATTTATTTAATTCAATCAGTTTTCAATATAAGAACATACTAAGTTTGTCTGTTCAAGAGCTTCCAATGAGGGATACTCCTCAACATCTCTGACAAGTCTACTCTAGTGCTTTATCACTTTAAAAGTTACAAATCTTTAGTCCTCTTTGCTGCATTCATTATCTTTCATGATCTTGATTGCAGCTTTTGCTTACCTGAAAGGCTGTTACCACACCCCCTTTTCTCTTTTCCAGACTAAGTAAAAAATCCTTTCAATCTTCCGGCAGTCAATTTTCTAAACCTGTTATCCTCCTGAATTCTTGGTAGTTTGCACCTCTCCAACAGTGAGGCTCCTCAGACCTCATCACCAACTGGAATAGAATAATTTCTTAAATTCTTGACAGTTTTATTAACACATGCAAGAATAAGTTTTGCTTTCTTTTCAAGGCACTACAGTTTGGTTTGCATTGCAGTCTAAGGTAAATAAAAGATCCTTTTCTGTTGTACTGCAGCCTGGTCAGTCATGAAAGAGAAGTATGCATACTCCATATCAGGCCCTGGGATGAGATCAGGTTGTCTGTAAAACAAACTACTTCGCAGCCATTTGCTGAACACTCACAAACACTTACTTTCAGAACAATCTGCTGATTATTTTACAGCTCCGATTCTGTCAAGCTTTTGCAAATCACACTTAAAACAATCCAACTGGAGCACCAGAAGAAAGAACAAGGAAAAATCCATCACAGCAGTTACTGTGACCAAAAACATTCAGCTTGAACCCTGCAAGCTGTTAGAGCACAAACAAGCTTCAGAAGACCAAACCTTGCCCCTTCCTCTGGCCAAATGGCAAAGGGCTTCTCTGCCAAACATTTTCTGCTGTTGCTTACGGGCATTCAGCATTGATGAGAGCCTTAATGGAGACAGGATACTGCAGCAACAGGCATTTACCTACTGTGGTCTGCCTTGGGCTAGATGATGTGCTAATGAGCATTCAGTGCTCAGAAATATATTGGAAAGAAGTATAACACTGAAAATTAATAAAGATGCATTCTGTCAAATTCAGACTGCAAACACGGAAGGCAAAAGTTTGCTCACTCAAGAATGAACATCAGCTGTACTATTCTCCCCCCATTGGTTTCCTCCACATAGTTTGTGAAGATTAAAGAGCAAGAGTCTGGCATAACTTCCACATCTTCCTTAAAATTCTCAAACACCAGCATACAGCCAGGTTGATGGCCAGAATGTAGCAGAGAATTTGGAAAAGGCAAAATTTTTTTTTCCCAAAAAAGGGCAGAAAACCTGAACCCTAATAAAATTTCAGATTTCAAAGTGTAAGCAGCATGCTAAATATAAAAGGCAATGGAAAAATAAGGTAAAGAAAGAGGGAGGAAAGCATTGCATCCCAATTAAGTCTTAATTGCAAGATGCTAAAGTTCCCAATATGCCATATTGGAAGGATAGAGAGTTAAAATTAGGGAATTACCAAACTCACTGAAAAACATCTATAACAAAGAAAGCCCAGACTTCCAGATTAAATGTTTAGAAAAAAGAAGGCCAAGCAATACTAATACATCTGCACAAGAAACTGAAGCTTGTCACCTCTGTTAGTTACACAGCAACTAACATTTTCTTACACAAGGTATTGAGGTTTTTAACAACATGGATGGGTTAGACACTAGTTTAGACTGAATACTAACACTAAAACAATATCCTTTAGATTATGAAGCCAAGTGTTAACAAGTTAGGTAATGCAAACTTTACAGTGTTCCACCTTCTGAGTCCCTCTCATGCTCACAGCTTGCAAACATAGATGTAGACCATATAGAGACTATGTCACAACACATGTACTCAGACTGGAAGTAGAGAGGGTAAGGATGCAAACACATGGGTCAATGTGCAAATTCTTAACACTGAAGGAGTTTGCGCAACTGATTTTCAGTCCCATCCAGAGATTTCTACAAATGAGCAACCTTGTTTCTCAAAGGAGTGCACATCACCCTTGATAGCCTTCAGTTGAATGTTTTGGGATAACAGAAAACACTGCTACCTACAATAGATTTAATAGCTTGTATCACAGCCCTAAATGTGGCTTCTAGTATTATGGCTTCCATTCTTCAAAAATTTCAGGGATCTGAGGCAAAAACATTTCAGTTCGAGTTCTCGGGGATAAAAAAAAAAGAGCATCAAAAAGTTTTGTCACAGCAATTTCTAATACCTTCGATATTGGCAGTAACTTGCTGCTTTCTTTCAATCAGAACAAACAAAGGGGCAGTAGGAAGAAAAGAAGAAAACCAGCTTTCATGCTAGTTTTCAGCATCAGACAGTACAACTTGATATAAAAGGTGGGTAATTTGTGAGTACTGTCTCTATATATCATTTATTTTCAAAGTATAATCAATATTTCTTCCGTCAAGTCATGTCTTGCAAGTATTGATTTTTTTGTATGGTATTGGCCTGTTCAAAAATCTGCCTAGAAATTGTTGTCACAGCATTTACACCAAAGCAAAACAGCCAAAAGTTGACAGATGGGCAGGCTGCCAAGGAACAACAAACCTGCCAGACCATGAAATTAGGTCTTTCTTGTTCACCCAAAGCTTTTTCCACATGTTGAGGAACCTACATCATTGTGTTTGTTGGTTTGGGGGTTGTTCTTTCTTTTATCATTACACTAGCTTTTTTTCCTGAAACCACCTTAATCTTGGGAACAATTTTCACTCAAACCTGAAGTAAATACAAGCCACAGCTATAATTCAGTTTCTTGTCAGTTTCGCTTATATGCAGCCTAAGACACAATATTAGCTTAGATCAGTATGACAGTAGTACTGGCAGTGTGATTGGCATGTCAAAGACTAGGATCTCAGTCATTCATCACTTATGATGTGTCCTAATATCAACAAGGCAGAACATTTTTGTTCTTACTGATGTTGGATCTAAATTAGCCTTCCACACACACACACCTTTTACTATGACTGCCTCCATAGATAATGGCTCACCCTGCACTTCTTTCCTATCACTAGTTTTCAACCTGAGGCAACAGCCATCTTTGTAAATGAAAATCCTGTCTGGGTTTAATCCTAATTAAATTTGCATGCATAAATGTGCAGCTTTAGGCTTCGCACTGAATCATTTATTATAATAAACAGGAAGTTATGACCCAAGTATCTATTCGCTCTCTCCTGGTTCTAAATGTATATTGCAAAGTCTAAAAGACCTGAGCTTGAGAAGAATTTTAAAGGTTTAGTGGTCCCAGTCACTTCTGTACTGTGACTCGGTATCATAACCAAACAAAATTTTACTACTTCTTTTTCCATGTAAACATAAAGAAGGACCCCTTGAGGCAGCTGGCATCTCCTTGTGATCATAAATGAAGTCTTACAGCACATAGCTGCACTACAAAGGAACTCTGAAATGTATTTTTCACTTAACTCATTTAAGCTTGTTATTCACTAGCCATATATAAAACCAAAATTTATTTCACTTTCCCAATTTCAAAAAATAATTTTTCACTTTGCTAATATGAATGTACCATCTTAATTTTACAAATTGCAGCTGCCTTGGATGAAGTTAAATTTCTATTTAAAATAAGTGGAATTTTTCCATTAATGAACAAAAGCTATTTCAAGTTGAAGAGGTTTTGGCACCTCAGAACAACCAACTTTCCTGTTTTACAACGATGTGTTTTTTTCAGACATAGAAGAAAAATGGTTTCATTCCAGCAGGCACAAAGCCATTATCAGGGCACAGACAGCCCTGTATCACTGCCAGATCTTCCTGGGTAGAGAAGGGAGCGCATTTCCTCCAGCTTGAATGGAGCTGAAAGGATTTGCAACTGTGTAACACTGAAGACGCGCAAAACTTGATCATTCCCTTACTGACAAGATTTTTGCAAGTTGTGATTTAAATGGTTAATTGGGAAATAACCTCTGTAGGTTTTTTTCAGTTGTAACCAGTTGTTCAACGTGTTATAGAGGTGGCTTTCTGCTCTTTGCAAAAAGTAAAATACATCTGCTACTTGTTTTTCTAGGCATTTTAATCTAGGCAACAAAGTAAAATTGCAAATCACCATGCTTGTTTACTTACATGTGCTGGTCTCCCAGCACACATGTTAACAAATGTACAGGGCACATATTGCAACTATTTTAAAAATATTGCTAGCAAGTCACCTGTTGCACATTTTCTGTTTCAAACCCTCACCACTTTCAAACACTCACATTATTTTTTTTACAGTAAATGCCTTCATGAAAAATCAAAGGCATTTGTGTCACACAGGATAAATTCCTGAAAAAGTGTAATTTTAAGGACACAAAAATAAAGAGGGGAAAAAACCAACCAATATTGCAAACTTCTAAGAAAGTTCTCTTCTGTATTGCCATCAATGCTCAATAACTCAGCCAGCTGCATGGAATTTTAATCAAGTGTCCTGAAAGTATTTTGCCTTTGGCCTGAAAACAAGAATGATGTATTGCAGCCCAAAGGGCAATTTTTAAAGAAAATTCTAACAGCCTGAAGACCAGGACTGAGAGTTCAAGTAATTCAATTTAAAATTCAGCAATGCTACAGTGACACTAAAAAAAGAAATGCAAGGCACATTTTGGATCCTACCCTGAAATACCCCAAACGTTTTTGCTGATTACTGTGGGAAATGCAGCAATTATAGGTAGAGCTGCAGAGTGGGCAGCTTATTTCTCATTGTCCTTAAGAGCACAAAAGATGAGGAGGGCTGCTCAAGTTTTAGAGACAGACTGTATCATCAGTCAGTACTATGTAGTATACAGAAGGGTTTTTCTTCTTTGGGGCAAATATCCTGACTTCATCCCTGCCACTGCACCACTGAGAAGCCCCTTCTTACCCTCTTTTCCTATCACTACAGCAGGATTTTCAGCCTACCAGAGATAGCTAAACTTAGATTTGTCCATTACCAATATTAGCCATGGCAGCACAGCAATAGCACATCCTTACACCAAGTACCCACAGCAAAAAGTTTCTGAGCAACCAACATATCACTGGAGCTAAACATCAGTGTGGCAACCTCTAACAAATGCCAAGATACACATTGAATACAGCTGTCCACCAGCAGTCTTGATTTGTACCTACTGCTTCATTGCTGCCTTCAGAGCATATACTATCACTCACCGCTATGGAAAGATCTATTCACCTTTAGTCATCAGGCAATTCATCCTGAAGTTCCCTGCCCAGCCACTTACATCTCTCATTACTTGCAAAGAGCAGCCTCCTCCACCTCACAGAAAACCTGCACTGTACTTTGCAGAATCATTTCTTCAATTAGAAATGTCTCCATTACAATACTATCAAATATGCAAGAAACTAAGCTGCCCCTTGTGTAACCACTCTCAAGTAAAGAGTGGTCATCCATTTCACTCTAGTATTTGCATTTGCTGCATGCTGTTAGCAATGATAAACTTGCTCTGGAGGACACTGGCAGACAATGTAAACCTACTTCAAGGAAGATAAATTGGGATAGGGCTTGAAAGGACTCATTCCTGTAAGTTTTAGCTTAAAATTCATGTTTACTTCTAAAGTCCATTTCAGTAACAAGCTCAGATTTTTGCATTAGCAAAAAAAAAAAAATTGATGGTTTCTAAAATTCTGAACAACTTTTATTGAGATTTATTGTTAATATCAAAAAATAACCCTTAAAAATACCCAGGTTTATTAACAAATCATGGAGTTCTAGATACATGGCAGATTCGCTTTCTATTTGTAAAAATGTTTTTCTTAATCCTGCAAATGAGATATATTACCCCATAAAAGCAAACTGGACTACTTGAGCAATTAAAAAAGAGCCTTACCAAACTAACACGTTAGTTCGCAACTATTGAAAGAATAAACGAACAATTGTAAATTCACAGCAATTCTCCACAAGACAGTGGAGTTCATTTGATCCTTTGTTTTCCCATCAAAATTTTTATCTCTTCAACATATTTTAAAGGGTGTTTTCTAGTAGAAGTCATTGAGTACACATTTTAGAGACTCTACATGCTAAAGCAAATAAAAGGAATCCTAGAAATTTCAACAGCATATATTTCACAACCTTAATTTAAACCAGGGTTTCCACAGATCCTGACAATTCAGAGAACCTTCACTTCAAACTTCTGTTATCTAGCCCTTCTCAGCCAATAAAGTAGAAACAACCTAATCAGAGGCATTGGCACACAGTTACAAGCCTTTTTTGCACTCCCCTCTTATAACAGTGCAAGATAAGCACAAAAGGCAGCACTGTAAAGGCAAGTAAAATATATGAATGGTGTGGCATGGAGAATAACAAAACACACATCAGCTATTCATGCATTTGAATGAGAAATGTTTGTAAGGGAAAACTAGAAAAGAAAAACCAGTGGACTCTCTTCCACAGTGAAGCACCTTCAGGAGCTGGGTTTTCTCACTTCTGTAAAGCAATAGCCAGAAACAGGGAAGGCATAATTTGAGGGTGGCGAGACACTGGAACAGGTTGCCCAGAGAAGTCGTGGATGTACCCCCCCCCCCCCCCCGGGAAGCGTTCAAGGCCAGGTTAGATGGGGCTTTGAGCAACCTGATCTAGTAGAAGGTGTCCCTGCCCATAGGAGGGGGGTTGGAACTAGATGATCTTTAAGGTCCCTTCCAACCCAAACCATTCTATGATTGTTTTTTCAAGAACAGGCCTACTGCTGGTGCTAGACTCTCATCAGTTCACTCACTGTCTAGATGCTCCTGGATGCATCTGGAATAACCCTGAGAAGTCAGTGGAGACTGGCCAGGCTCCGTCCAGCCTGGCAGCAGCTCTGTCCTGGGTAGGGAATGATGGAGGAACACCAGGCTCAGCCATGGTCCCCAGCCTGCCACCATCCCAGGCACCTAGCTTGCCTACTACCTTGTGCCGTGGCTGAAAAGCTCATTCTGCTGGCACCCATGTAAACAAAATGAGGGACAACTTGGACCCCTGCTCCAAGTCCTCCCTGGAAGGGTGGCATTCGGCCACAATCAAACTGCACTGGAAGTACCAGTCGCTACTGGGTTTTTTCCTCTCCTTCCCACACAAACATTTCTTCATGCACTACTTTGATCAGATGAGTTTTGTGACAGAAGGCAAAATGCCAGTTGTGCTTCCAGAAAACTGAATAAAAACTATCAATACTAATCTAAGCGAGCACCAGTGCTAGCTCCAGTTTGCATTTATGCTCAACGGTTGAATTCCAAGGTTTATTATAGTCAGCATGACTTATGCCACTGATTTGTAAAGAGCTAGGATTTTGCTGTTAAAAACTTCTTGCTTCATCAGGTCCACAAGAAAAAAAAACACTAATCCAATAATCAAATCAAGACTATAGGACTTGTTTCAAATTACCTATACAGGTTCTGCACTGTCCTCTCAGCCTTTCAGCAAATAAAAGCTTATACAAATACAATAAAGGAGGCAGTGGACATGGGCCTATCCTCAAGGTCATTCTGGAGCAAAACAGCAGTAAAAATGCAGGTAGAGCCAAGGGGAAAATAAAGTTTCCACTTCAAGACAACCATTTCTTAAACAGCTTTTTAACCTTTATTCTCATGCAGGAATCAAGAGGCGGGCTGGATCTCACAGCACAATAAATGAGCTCACAGAAAGGAATTATATTATGCTTGCACAACAACTTTCAAATCTAAAACTTGAAAAGAATTGGTTAGGGAATATCTCTGACAGAGTTGTTACTGTATTAAGTGACAGTTAAAAAAAATCAAAAGCTAACAAGTTAAAGATGATAAAACAGAAGGAATTGCTAAAGGCTGAAATCTACTCTGCCTACACAAAGCAGCAGTGGGATCTTCACGGCCTTGCCTGATAGGAAAAGCCCAGAAAAGACAAGACAAACCAACTCGGTCCATCAACCCACATTAGCTGCTGCTTTACACAGCCTGCAAGGTTGGACCACTTGTGGAAAGGGCAGTGGGTGAGACTGCCTGCCATGCATCACCCCTCCCTTCCAATAGCCCTCTGAGCTCACATGGCCATCAGAGCAGTAGTCATTTTCCAGGGAGACTAAAAATAATCAGGATTTTGGGTAAAACCAAAGCATCCTATAAGTTTGTTTTGCTCTGCCAGGAACACAAGGGAAAACTTCTTGGGAATCGTAACTGCTGTTTCACAGGAGGGGAAGTCTAAATTATGCACATCTATATATCTTTGTAATAACGATATTGAAGGCTTATACTTTGATAGTATTTTTATAGTCTTATACTTCTATGCTTTCTGATTTTGAGAGTGTTATTTATCTCCACTGTAAATACAAAATAAATCTTCTAGTTTTCCTGTAAAATTGTGATGTATACAGCTTAATACCCAAAAATGGGTATAAAATAATCACATCTCAGGGCAAAAGCAGTTTTTTCCCCCCTCTAAAAAACACAGAATGATTGAGAAATCATTAAAATAAAGTCCTTAAATAGCAGAAGTAACTAAAAAAGAATGAACACAGATATACCTAACCTGGTTTTGCTCTGACCCACAAGGAAATGAAGCACTCACCTCAAACCTCAAAGCCAGAGAGCTGTACCCATATCCTAGTGCCCAGAGGCACTGTACACAGCCTCTGAGATATCACTTAAGTACCTAAAAACATATATAAATGGGAAGTTTGATTGATCTGCATCTACAGTTTATGCCAACTAACAAATCACAATTCCTACAAGCTGAGCTAACCAATTTCATCTTGCAAAACTTCTCCAACACACTATTCCCCTGTTTGGTCAGGAAGGGTTGCCTGGAGGACAAAAAAAATAGTCATAGGAGAAGGCAGCAAACCCCACCTGAAGATCCTGTGTGAGACTGCTGTAAATACCAACAACTGATCAACACACACTGATAGTCCTGGATTTCCAGAGATGCATTTTCTAAGCCCTCAGGGAATGGAGAAAATATTTATGACAGACAAATATTTTTTTTATCTTAATCTTCAGTCTACTTTGAATGCTTTCATGCGATTTTTCTGTCACCTTTGTACTCTGAGAAAATAAGAAATAGCCTGTGGCTTGTTGGTGCTGGCTTTCTTTTAAAATAAGTGAGGGAAAAACACAAAGCAGATTTTAAATTTAGGACTTTCTAATCAAGGTCAAGCACAACATTTTCCCCACAGAATGTCCAAGATGTTCTTTGCAGACCATGAGAAAAACTGAAATTTCTCATGGTTCGTTCTTCCTCTCTCCCATCCTCAAGTCAGACCTCAATTAGCAAAATTTGCACCTAGTTGAGTTCCATTACCTTTTACATTACTCTTTTACACTACAAATTCCTTTTAATATGACCAAGCCCCATTTCTATTTAATAAAGGTTTCAAAATATATTTGTGCTGCTTATTATGAATTTAGGGAACCTTATCATTTTAACACAACAGTACCCACAAAGTCAGCATTCCTGGGGACATGCAATGTGGCCTATGTTTGAGATGACTTCATAGACAGGTCATCTAAAAATGACTTTTTTAGAGTACTATATAGAACAAAATCCATTACACTAAGGCCACAACAGCCAAACTGTGTCAGAGAAAAAAAAAAAAGCCCAGAACTCCAGAATTACATCTGCTCTTCTACAGTTTTGCTGGGTTGTGCCAAGTCCTGCAGCCCAACAAAGAGGCAGCTGCTGCAGCTCCATGTTCCTAGGTCCAGTCAATAGTAAAGCTGAGCATGCATTCCTAACAGGCACATACATAGCCACACACACAATGCAACACATATATGCATATATATATGGCCAGCCACATAGATCAACAAAGACAGAAACACACAAATGCA
Organism: Aquila chrysaetos chrysaetos; assembly: GCF_900496995.4. Classification (NCBI taxonomy): domain Eukaryota; kingdom Metazoa; phylum Chordata; class Aves; order Accipitriformes; family Accipitridae; genus Aquila; species Aquila chrysaetos. Next base: position 55,816,395 of record NC_044007.1, read on the forward strand.
ACAACCACCAACAATCTCATCCTGTTCCCTGCTCCAGCTGATCACGGAGAAAGACCTTAAGTAGAAAATACATATTCATATACAGATACATATGCAATGTGGATTCCTGCAGTAGCTGGTCTTTGACACTTGGTCTATCCAGTAACTGCCCCCCCCCCCCGGGCCCCAGGTCTCCCCTGTTGCTGGCACCTGGGCATGTGAGCCCCTGAGGCCCAAAGCCCCACTCCAGCCACTGGTCCACAGACTGCCTTGCACACACACCACCACCCCCCATCACACCCAACACACACCCACTATGGATCCCTCCAGTTACTGGCCAAGATGCTCAGCCTACCTCCTAGCTGGCCTTGGATCTTCTCATCACCAGCTGCCTGACACAGACACACGTGCATGCAGACAGGTCTCTTGGCTGGCCCCTAGACCCCACAGTCTACCCAGTAGTTGCCTTGGATCTCCTGCTCCCTTCATTAGCCACCTTGCAGACCCTCTGGTGTCTCCGGTATCCATCCCAAAATTATGGCTGATTTGATACCTGGCTCCCAAGCCTCCCATCCTGCTGGCTGGCTGGTCTGGCTTGACGTTTGCTGGCAATCACACACTGACAAACACAATACGCACACACTCCGGTCTCTCCAGCCATGGGCACCTGAGATATGCAGGCCCCTGTGACTCACGGTCCCCTCTCCATTGACTGGCACTTTTATCTCCATGCACACAGCACAGAGACTCCCTCACCCAGGAGAACAGTTAGAAACAGAGCTTAACAGAAAGTCAGGACATGAGGTACATCATTACAGGACAAGCATACTGGCCTGCAACCTGTTTATAGCCAACTGGCCTCCTTTAACATCTTACCCCTCTCACCCCTGCCCCCCCATACTTGTTCATTCCTGAACCACCTTGATCCCCCCCCTCCTCTCCCTGTCTTTGGCCCTTCCTCTGCTCATCGGAAAATAAGTCATGTGCAATCCCAGAATGTTCTTCTCCTGCATCCCATAATGAGTCCCATACCCCTGTAGACAGCCACCACCAACCCCACACACACCCACACCACACACAGCCCTCCCCCATAAGCTCTGGAGATCTGCTCCCATAACTCAGTGATGGCTGTCATGGGTCAGCCCTGGCAGGTGCTCCTTTCTCTGGGCTCATTATTGGGGTTGCCCCACCTTGTTCCCCTGTGCTCCTTTGTGTGTGTGGATATGAGACTTATCACATAATCTAACAAGCTAAATAGGGCGTGGACAGTTAATAAGTATCTTGTGGCCCTGCTACTTAACATGCATGAAGACACAAGGGGTGTATAGGTACACTGTAACTGAGGTTTCCAACCCAGGGAAAAAGGGAGAACTTAAGCCAAGTATACCATTCTGCCCAATTTTGCCAAAAATTAAAGATTTCAGCTTACCACAACGTTAAGTGATTCTGCCTCAGACTCCTATCATTTTTTTAGCTCATCAGTCTCCTGCCTCACACTGCAAGTTGCAAACAGCGCCACCTCTAAGTTTTCCACAAGTCTCAAGGGACTTTAGGTTTCTTTTAGTGTTCTCTTATCAGGAAACAATAGTCATACCAGTGGAAGCACAGCAGAAATATTAAAGGAAAATATTTAAAAATAAAGACAAACTTTGCAGGGGACAGAAACCTTCCCATTTCCCATATCACTTAACTCTTTGTTGCAGATTTCATGAAAAATCTGGTATTTAAGACTGATGGAAATGAGCTCTGTTCAAGCCATTAGCATCACCAACCTATGATGTAATACGGCAAATTACCTATGACATTTTTTTCATCTCCAGCAGAAAGCATTTGGGAATGCAATATCCGGCTCATCTTGAAAGTATAAGAAGACTTTCTTCAAAGTTTTATGGTCATTCAAGTACATTCTGGAAGTCTGGCTCTCAGTTTCAAAAGTGTCACATGAAACATGAAACTATATCAATGCACAAAACACCTTTGAATGCATGAGGCTGTAGCAAGGCAACTAAGAGTTAACATCTACCCATCTAGGCTTGTAGACTAAAGGCCAGATCTAAAAAAAAAAAACCAGAGACTGAAGTATCTTCCTGCCAAATGCTGTCACACCTACAATTAAAGCACAGTCACCTCTGAGGTGGAACTCACCATCCTGAATTAGACACCAAAAGGTTCTTATCCATTAAGTGGGATGCAGTCATCCCACTGAGCGTGCCAGGCTTGACTGACCCAGTTAAAAAAAAAAAAAAAACAACAAAAAAACAGCAGACACAAGTACAATAAAAAAAGTTTTTCTCCTAAATTTGGATGGCTGATTGCTGCTTGCAACAAGTAAATAAAAAAGAGGAGGGCTTGCGATTTGATTCTTCTTCCATCTTTGAATGCCCTAATGATCCAACTACAGCATCAGCTTTTTTTGTTGCCCATTCTCCTTCTGCACCCATTAAACTGAATTCTTGGCTGCACAGTAGCTCAGTTTAAAACAGAGGTTTGAAGAGATTTCATACATGCCCCCCCCCTTCCCCTGCATTACCTGTCACAGCAACTTGGTAATACAGCACTCTATTCAGAAATTGGAGATGGGGGTTCAAACCATCTCAAACTAAGGAGATTAACATAAATCTCTCACTTCCTGGGTAAGCACTCTAACAATCTGATTTATAAGCAAACCACATCATTTACGTTTCAGCAAAAAATGTGGTTGCTGACCATAATAAGTTGTGTATTAGTCACAGCCTAAGCATACTTACTAAACTAGATTCTTGAGGCAAAGTAGGTTTGAAACCCAAATGATAAGCATGAGAAATACCTGTGTTCAGCTCTGCCCAGATGAAGCACCCCAGGCACCTTCCTGGGGCCATTCAATCCCCTGAGCATCAGCACTTAAAAACACATTTAGTTTACAACTACAGCCTTGCAAGTTACCATTAGTGCACATTTACAGTAGCAGGATTATTTTTTAATTATAGAAAAATCACCTGACATTGGCAGAATCAAATTTATGAAATATAGGCAATACTGTGCAGAATCATTAACTCATTTCCCTTCCTATTTTGTAGACCTGTATCTCTGTTACCTCCAGTATTATTTAAGAATGCATTCCAGCAGAGCAAAGCTGTTACATAAGCCTCCAAAATGGCTATTTGCTTCTCAGGTCATGAAACAACTCTCATGTGGATCCAGACACTAGTGATATGTGCTTCATGAAGAGTTACTCCATTATTGGACACAAAAGACTCAACTGAAAACACAAACCCCACTTTATAACATGATTGGGACACTTTAACAAAACATCTGCAATTAAAATACCAATTAAATTTATAGGTATGTAGATATTAATCTTTAGGCTGAAAGAACCAATCATTAACCTTCAAAGTTGTTCAGAGCAATTACTTTACTACTCCGTGTTGCTTTTTCTTATATTGGACTTCAGCACTTTCTGACAGACCCTTGCAACCATCGTACGCTACAGTTTCCTCATCTGCTGACAGGACAAAAGCAGAAAACCAAGAAATGACGAGACTTCTACTAAGGTACTCTCCACGGACATGCCAAGATATGTTTCCCCCCAAACTTCTCCAATGCTCTTGCAACGGCTCCAAGAAATCTTTCTAGCCTCGCCACAAACTGTATTTTTACATCATCATGATGCTTACAAGTTTGAGCTTGTTTACTTTCTGCAAAAGCAACATGGCTATTCTAATCTCCATTGCATTCTTCACATTGTTTTAGGATCAGTTATCTTGAATTCTGGTTTTTGTAAGGCAGTTATCCACCAGGGGGGGTTGATACTCACTGCTTCCTTGGATGATGTGTGCTCTCATGCTGAGAAAAAAAAAATTCTATCAACTTAATCTAATAGGAAGAATGGTCTCCTGACCTGATCTTTCAACTAGAAAAATATAATTATGAATTTAAATAGCCCCAGAATGGGGTGGCTTAGGAGCAATCAAATACACTGGTATCTTCGATCACTGATATAAAAATATGCATTTTACCAAGATGCCTCTAACAACATGAGCTGCTATATAAAAGCTGGAAAATCAGCACTAAACTATTTGCAAAAGCTGCAGCAGATTACTGCAGTGTGACCACTGCAATTTTCTATTTAAAAAAGAGTATGGACTCTTGCAACCTGTATTTGACCAGCTTTATGAAAATTCCTACCTTTTTAAACTCTGTGCTAACATACACATTCAAATAGGAGTTATTAGTGAATTAAGGTTATTTGGTGTGCATAAGATGGTACCTTACAAAAAAAATTGTGAAAAGTAAATTTTGCATCATTTTGTCTGGCTTTTCATTTGTTTCTAAGACTGAATCTTCATAACCAAGGTGAAGCATATTTATTTACAAATGTAGGGACTCAGAAGTTTACTTGGGCTTGATTTTGTCCTGACCTAGAGGATGAAGTTTTCTACACATAATGATGTTAATAAACACACTTGCTTTTACTGCAGCATGTAAAACATCCAGATGCTCATCTCCCACACTATATCCATCTTGAACACCACACTTCACCGTAAAGAAAACTAAGTCGTGCATCTGCACAACATATGCCTTCCAACCATTTTCCATACTCGGTTTTTGTTTTTTAATAGAGACCTAATGTGGCTGGGGACTAATGTGCAGGGAGTAGGGATCAGTAGAAATGCTGCTGTTGATGCCACCAGGAGCTGAATCAAGCCAAAGGTGAGCGCATCTGGTGTCTACCAGTGCTTTCCCTCATAACCCAGCATGCCACAGAGTCAACTACTGTCCACCCAGTAACAGAGAGTGAACTGCTGTTGCTCACAAACTTCAGGCTCACTAGGAAAGCACAAGTTACTGCACTTTGAACAAAGAGGATGTGTGTGATGAAGTTACTCGCAAAGCAAGAACTCGCTGCAGAGCATTCCGGTATCCCTGCTGCAATGCACCGGCCAGCCCCACGTGCAAAAAGAGAGAAGAAAACTTTCGTACGTTATCTCTATGGCACCCTCACGCTACCTCTGCCCCGCTCCTGGGAAGCGGTGTTGATTCCCTCTCGCCCCGTCTAACAGAGCTTCATCCGGTTTACATTAGCGACAGCGTGAGGCATCCTTCGGGTCTGCCTGCTCCCCTCCCTCCCTCCCACGGAGCGGGACCCCCAGGGCTGCGGCCCCTGCCCGGCTCCGGCTCTGGCCCCGGCCCCATCTCCCGCCGGGGCAGGGGCTGCACTGGGGGCTCCGCCGCGACGGCCCGGGCCACCCGCCAGCCCTCCCCCCCGCCCCAGGGAGCGGGGCAGCGGCCGTGCCGCCGGGGCCGCCCCCTCCCCCGGGTTTCTGCCGCTCCGCAGCGTCTCTCGGCTCCCACAAAGGGAGTGGGCGGCCCCGGAGGCGGCCGGGCGGAGTGGCCCCCGCCGCCGAGGGAGAAGAAAGGGCTCCAGGAAAGGGGGGGGGAGGGCGGCTGCAAAGCGCGAAGATAGGGGGAGAAGAGAGATAAAGGAGGGGGGGCGCGGGGAAGAGCGTGGCAGCGAGGCGGACAGCACTGCCGGACCGCGGCGCGCCCGCTCCCCCCTTCCGCGGGTTCTCCTTGCGGCACAGCACGGCCCCCCGCACCGGCTCTGCCCGGCGGGGCCTGGGGGCACGCCACCAAGGCTCCCCGAGCCCCGCGGGAGCGAAAGCCTGCCCCGGAACGCCGCCGGCTCCTGCAAACAAACTCTACAGGCGTTCCCCTGCCCTGCACTGTATTGCCCTGCCCTGCACTGCACGCAGCGCGCACCCCCCGCGGCCGCCCCCCCCCCCCCCGCTGCGCTCACCTCGGGGCTGGCTCTGCCCCGGTACCCAGAGCAGCGAAACCGCCGCCAGCAGCACCAGCAGCCGCCGCTGCCCGCCGCTGCCCATCGCTGCCGCCGCCGGGAGGGACGCTAACCCGCCCAGCCGTGCGCGCCCGCCTTATATGCTCCCCCGCCGTCCCCGGCCCGGCCCGCCCCGCCCCGCGCCCGCACCGGCGGGGGCTCGCTCACACACACGCACGCACATCCACCCACCCACCCCGTGACACACACACAGCTTCACACGCACGCGCTCACCCTGACACGCTCAGGGACCCCGCGCCCCGCACCACACGCCTACGTCCCCGCAAAACCGCCGCCGAAGCACTTGCAGCCCCGGCCGCGCGGTGCGGGTGATGCGCGGGGTGCGACGAGCCCCACCCCGGTGCCTAAAAAGTTCCGGAAAGCTGCAATAACTCAACTGGGACTTTTTGCAAGGAGGGGGAGAAGGGAAAGGTGATCATGCGAAATAACAAGGTAGAAGTGCGTGGGGGGAGAAAGCCTTGCTAAGCTAATTCAACATGCAGCTTTCCTATCCGGCAGGTATTTTCATGTGTTTAAAAAAATAATTCAGCTGCTGAGGCTTTTCTTGTAAATCTGCCATCCCCAACTTTGAAACTTCATGCCCTTGCTGGTATTTTTCGGGCCTCTGCTCCACGTAAACACAGCAAATCAGCCATTTTTGTAAATGAAACGAGTTCCCTCCTCAGTTGGCAAACTAAGAGGTTGACTACTTTTGTCCCGTAGGAAGTCTTTGCAACTTTTTTATGATCAGCTATGTCTTGAAACTAGCATAAAACGCAACAAACTGGTTGTAGAAATTCCTCAAGATAGAGACTTTTTGTTAGTACTTCAGGAAAGTTCATTCACATTAGGCTTTCCTATTTTAATGTTTGTCAGGTCGCAGAGCTACAGTACTCCTTAATGAATATTTCAAGTAAGTTGCAGCAAGGAAAGACATTTACCTGGGAAAAGGAACTGTATGCCCAAAATAAGTTGGTTGAGGTGTGGGAATTTTAGTCAAAAGATACTGTCTCTCAAATGCGAATCCCCACTGACAACACACGCTGCTTATTTTTTAGGAGAACATTGTGCTGCTCTGTATGGTATTGCATTTAAAACCATATTTCAAAGTACGATAATGTGTATGAGTTGCATAAGCGGAGTTAGACTGCAAGTGCGTTCTTCAGACTGGGGGCAGCTGCTCATGGAGTTCAGACTTCAGCATGGTTGGCTGGTTGTTTTTATTCATCAGGGTAAAGAAATTCAGGAAAAGAATAGTAATTTATGTATTTTATATAAAATAAAGCTATTTCTTATCATATAACTCAGAGTTATGAGTTATACTTGAGAAGGCATAGCAATGTTTATATTCAAAACATAAACAGGAAAAATCTGTGGGTCAAGGAGATAAAAAATGAAAATTTCTGCCATAAAACCTTATCAAAGGCCTTAAAGCCCACAAATAAATAACACTCCACATCTGTCCCTTCCAACAGATCCATCCTTTGCTCACGCCAGGAACTTCTTAAATTTCAGGACAGGCGAGGAGGAGGAAAGCAAAACATCTGTGGAGAGAAAAGTCAACAAATTTCAAGAGCCAAAGTGTCATTTGTTCTAAAATCATAGAGGTCAGGTTAAGGAATCCTCTGTGCAGCATCACAAGTACCAGTTGGGAGCCAAGTACAAAGGAAAGGGAAAGAGGGAGCATCTGTGCAACATAAAATCCTGCCAGTTTACAGCTTTATAATCAGTTTAACCATTTCTTCAAATTACAGCAAGCTGAAGAGTACTCTCTTACATCCAGGCAATGATATGTGCCAGTTTCTTATTACAGCATTTATCCTCATCAGAATATTCCACAAGAACTAAAGAATGTATATTGAGATCCAGCTGTGGATTTTATCATCTGACTCAATTATTATAGTTTAACTAAACATCTTTATACAACTTGTAACTGAAATATATACATTGAATTAGTCTGCAGGACTACATCACCGTTGTTCAGTGTCCATTATAATCATTCCCTAGGAAAACTGACTCTTCTCAAATGTCATTTGAGGAAGTACCTTCTTGGAGAAGAGGATTACTGTGTTTTCTATCATTCCTTTTTCCACAGGTCATTGCTGGTATTACAAAGGACCAGGAAATCAGAATGATCCCCAGTTCAAGACATGGTACTATGAATATAATTCTTTCCTAACCTTGGTTTCTAATGAGCTCTGAATGATTATGACGTTAGATGAGAATCTCAGCTTCTTAAGCAAGTGTAACTCTGCTGCACATTTACACCAAGCAAGTGCATCAAGTATTACAAGTTGAAGATTAGAAATTTCTTAGTCTTTGACAAACTAATCTGATGAGAAAATGGAATGCTGTGGTACAGGTAAGATCTTGAATGAGTCAAGAAACATGTGCGAGAATGAAAGCATTTTAGGGCACTGCACTTTCGTGCATGTTTATACAGTCCCTGAAAACAATCTGCATAAACTGAAACTCTGAGCGCTACTATATCATATGTTTAACATAGTAGCACTGCAAATCAAAATAGCACAGGACACTTTTATATTGTAAAACAATTAATTTGCTACTTCTCCAACTTCACTTGAAAGAAAGACAGAGATGGCACGAACTTTAGGAAAGGTAATTTCTGAATGCCTCACACTTACTTGTTTTGCTAATTAAAATTTACTACAAAATAAAACAAAAAAAGAGTTTGCTAAGTAAGACAAGAAAAAAGTTATCTGTAAATACCCAGAAAATACTCAGAGATGTGGTTATAGGAAACTTCTTAAAAACTTGTTTTCTCTCTCACCAATTTTCATTAATTAAAATTGCCTTAAGGACTACTGTTTCAGTTGCAAAGGAATGGAAAATCCTAATATTTAGGATGATGTAGCACAAAGTGAATATGTTAATCTATCCATCTGTGGATAACAACCCATGGATGAAAACATTGCCTTTGGCAAAAACAGAGGTTTGGGAGAATTCAAACTGGAGAAAGCCCAAATACACAGAGTCTGAATGGAACCGCTCTGCAATCCTGCACCTAAGTAAACTCCAAGTGAACACCAAATATGTTTTTTCAGCTTTTGTCTGTGTTGCTGTGCTTAAGGCAGAGCTATTGTGTTAATGGCAGGTTCCCTTCAGGCCCCTCAGGAGCATGGTCACCTCCTGACCCTGGAGGGCAGCGGGGGCACTCATAGCTGTCAGCAGTGCTGTGCTTTTCCTCATCCATAGCATTTAATAACTTGCGTGTCTCGCCATCCTACCTCACCACCTGTCCCACTCTCAATGATCCTTTCTCCTCACCACCTATCAAGGCATTTCTATACCTTGAACACCATTGAAGCAGTATCTGCTGGAATTGGGGTAGGGAATTTGGAATAGTTTCCAGAAGGAGGTACACTGATATAACTAGTCGATAATCCCACCCAGAACTACATTTAATGGCTAAATAAGGTTTTTATCAATAGCTGTACTGCATAACAAAGGGTCTCTAATTTGGGGCTGGTTATTGTTGAGCTTTTTTCACACACTTGTTATCCATTCTGCCTCTCTGCCTTGTTATCTCATAAGCACCACACAAGTGTTCTGAAAAAGCATTCTGGAAATAATAATCACTCGTAATCAGAGGAAAAAAACAATACAGTAAACTGCCTGTCTGCCTCTAATATGCATTCAGCCACTACTAAAAGCTGGTTTAGATAACTCTTCAGTTGTTTCCCAGAACCCTTCAAGTGTTTTTCTCCCTCCCTCGGAGAAGTACGTCCAGAGGTTAATAAATCTGAGCTGTGACAGACGAAAGAGAGGAGTAAATTCAAAGCGAAAGGCCCTTCACAGCACACCCTGCCCACAACTTCCTCTCAACAGAGACACCACCTCTGCAGCTTGATGGTCTGAAAGTGCAACCCAAGGACAGAGGTTCAGGCCAGGGCATCTCCCAGGTTCCTCCTGCTGTTCCTTGGCTAGTAGCCTGACACTCTGCTTTGGCAGCACAAGTCTTTGCCCTTTCTTGTAACTTGAAATATATGTTACGATAATTTGGCTCTGAGACAACAAAGGCTTCCCATGAGGATTAAAGAAAGAAAATCTGCTGTTTCAGAGAAACCTGGGAAACAGCTGCTCCAGGAGGCCACACAGAGCTGTCAGAGGCCAGTGGAAAAGGCATGGGTGGATTGAATGCCTCCCGGCCAGCCAGAAAAGGCACCATGTGAGCAAGGTCCCTCAAGGGCTTGCCCACTTCATGGTATGAGCTTCACTGACCTCAGGAGTTGCCCGGATTTAAGTGCTCACCAGAGAGGAGGGCTGGCTTTGGAGAGAAGCAGGTGCTCTAGGACAGTCTGAATGCAAAAAAGAGGGAGCAGAAAAAAGAAAACTGGAAACTGTAAATTCCTACTCTGCTCCCAGAACAGTAAGTCCCATAATGCAGAGGGGTTTTAATGCTCAGGTGATAACCCATGCCTGGTACATGCCCCTATCTTCATGCACCTCCACGTCCCTCACACTGACAGCACCTAGGTTTAGTTGTACCCTTCCCTCCAGGCTTTCAAGGGACTGTGAACACCCAGTCACCACCTCCTATTACCAGCCATAATCTAGCCCCAGTGGTAAAGGCAGTGGGTCCAGCCGCCTCCTGCCAGGCTGCTGGGAACAAGGCACTGGGCAGCTGCGGAGGCCAAAAACCCTGCCAAGGAGGAGGTGTGCACAGGAGTTAGGAGAGCACAGAAGCATCATCACTGGCTGTTCTTGCATGGGGAATGTGCAGGGTCCTTCCCCGATCTCAATAAGAAAGGCACAACACCAAATAGTGTAATAAAAGTGCTTTAATAATAAGATACTAATAAGAAGAGAAATATAGATAGTGAGTAATTCTTAGATCTCTTCATCCTGGGAACCCTGCTTTAAAAATGCAGCATTGGATAGGCCCCCATGCAAGCAGCATAGTGGCCCCAGACCCCCTGTTTTGAAATTAAATATGGAACTATCTCATTATATTGTGGTAAATATATCACATGCCTGGACCGTGCCTAGGCACCTGACTGTGAAGACACTTCTTGTAATTCTTGCCTTTTCATAGCTACCAAAGCAGGAGATGCAGGTAGCAAGACATACTGGGCAGCAGGAAGACATGCCTGCAAAGGGTGGCATGGTTTGGAAATAGGTTAATAGAGCTGCACTGGTTCCACATTGCAAAATAAGTGGTGATGTTTTTCTGTTGAGTGGTTTCTGCTGTTTTCCTGCGAGAATTGACTCATTGGCATCAATGGTGTTGAAGGGAAGACTCAGCGTGTTTTCTGTGAACAGCTCACAGGCTGGAAATTGCAATTATTGTCCAACAGGAATGATTAGATGGTATATAGCATTATGGTGAATATATTCCTCCCCCAAAATCGCAATGAACTCATTAGTTTTCTTTTGTTGAAAAAATGGAACCCATAAGCAATGGGGAATACAATACCATCACTGCTGGTAATCAGCAACAACCCTTCCATAATGCTGTTCCCAGTCTGGGCATGGGACTCTTCCTTACATTTTTAATAAACTGTTTGCAAGAGCTTGAAAGTTCCAGCAACCCATGCAGGCAAAAGAACAGCCACAATTAAGTTCATGACAGACATCTATAACATGAAGAACAAATGTTAACAGCAGGAACGATCTTACTGATTATGTCCAAACTGATCTTGGACCTGTGGGAAGGATTTGTGAGACTTGAAGGATCCAAAACCATTGCTTCCAAATTTGTATTAGGAAGATGAGAGAATATAACTTGGCCCTCACAGAGATAGGCAAACTGAATGGCATTTAATTTGTGCTCCTAACATCTCAGATAGTTCTGAATGGATAGAGAATTAATAAAATAATTTAGCTCATACTTTTAAACCACAATTGATTTGTGAGAGTAGATTAAAGTTTGTGACTAATTTTTGCTTCCTTATTATTTTGCAAAAAATGTTAAATAGGAGTTAATCAGTTAATCATACCCTCTGATCTTTTCTTCAGTGAATTTGCATTTCTTCTCAAATGTAGTCCGGTATGTAGTTGGGAAAAGATCCATAGGATGTCAGTGTTGTTCTTGTGGTTGAGCTTTCAACAGCAAGTGCTGAGATTTTGCTGCCCAGAGACATATACCTGTGTATGCAAAAATCTGTGTTAAAAGAAGGCATCTTGATGTGAGTTTAGCAAGGTTTCATCACCTTTTTTTTTTAACTATCTAGAGATAATGCAAGAAACAAGACTTCAAGAAAGCAGAAGATGAAAGCCAAGAGCTTAAATATGTGACCTTAGTCCCAGTTGTCTTCTGTAGCTTTTAAAATGAAGTGATTTATTTATACATTTAAACATGAATCTGATGTCAGCTTTAAGCTTCTGTTATAGAAATTTGCCATAGAATCTAATTCAAGAGGCAATTTAACTTTATTAATGTGGGAGGAAATATGTGCATAATGTGAGCTATTTTTTAATCTTAACTGCCATTCCTGCTATTGCAAGAAAGTGCCTTACACCTATCTGGAAAGCCATTATCAGCAAACTGAATAATTTATCACTTCCAATTTTCAAGAAATTAGCCCTGCCTAAGACTGAAACCAGAAGCCATTTAAAAAATAATAATCTAAAAAACTGTGTCAGGTTCCTAATTTGAGGAACAGTAGGAGGGTCCTAATGTGAGGTTCAGGAAGCATCATTTCAAAACCAGCACTAACTCTTCCTGTCTATAAGAGCAGGTGAATGTGCCTTCCTACTACCTGATGGGTACACTTACATATATTTCAACTGAATTTTCACAAGTGGATAAAAAAATGACAATGTAGTCTGGAAATCTGTGTACTTTACCTTTCTCATGCTATTTAGAGAGATCCTCTGCTACTCAAACATTACCATTAACATTAACATATAGAATGGAAACTGAGTTTGCGCTTATATTTTATCTTTAAAATTAGCTCTGCGTTATTTGATGTGTATGATTTTTGAATTAAATACACTTACATTGAACTAACTACGGTAGTTATGGAATCAGTTTTTAAGTTGTGTTGGAAGTATAGCCTGACTTCGAAAATAGGGGAAATCAGATGCCCTATTAATTCATAAATAAATAAATATGGGCAAAAGAACAAAGTTTATGAGGCAATCTTATTTTAATTACTGTCAAGTTAAATTGCACTGACTAGAACTTATTTTCTGATTCCGTTTCTACTGACGTAGCTATCCACAGTGCATTGTCAGCATTAAACGCTACTGAGCCTGACAGTAACATTTGCTGTCTCTTTTGTGCTATGTAAACAAATGCTCATATTGAAGGTGAAGAAGCAGTCTAACATTTTTTAATATCCAGCGAGGTACCAGCTCCACTTTAAAAAGAATTATAATTAAAAATTCATGAGATACTGGAAATGTTTAGAATCTGAATTGCATAGCAAGAAGAGACAACTGTATCTACATAAATATACACGTGATGGATGGACCATCAGGCTGTATTTACTAAGGTAGTGTTTCTGTGTGAACTCCATTGCTAATTAGAGGTTTGTTTTGGAGACGGAAACAGAAAGCCAATCAGTTTGATGAGGGGAGAGCTTAGGTGAGCTCTCTAGCTCGTCTTTGACTTCAATCAAGAAATGCTTGTGTTTACACAAATGCAATTATCAAGCTTTAGTCAATGGTTATCTGCAGCGACACTGCAGCGCTGTATTTACCATTCCTGGATGCCTCCCTGAACATTTCTGGTCGTCTGCAGGGAGCAGGCAGGGGTGCCATCCTGCAAGTGGCAATTAAAATTCTTTCCCATCTGCAAAAACTCCCAGGAACCGGCACATCTCTGGTAAGAGGCACCATCAGCCTGAAGATAAGGTTTGTATCTCATATTGAGCTGCCCACGAAGCCATTGGTTTCTCTCTTTTTTTCAGTTTTTCTCATTTGTAAAAGTAGGGAAAAAAAACCCTGTCTGGGATTACATGTGCAATACAAGCAAGCAAATTTTTTTTTTTTCCCCTAAGGACTCTTTTATAAATGCTATCAAGGAACAGGAAAAATAGCTATGATTGCTGTAGGATTTTTGATAAAATATCAGGAACTACAGAAGATTGAAAGTTGCTTTGTCAAAGAGTGACTGAAAACAAGCCAATTATAAACAAGTCAGCACACAGAGTTTGCAGTGATTTTTTTGGTGAATACTTTATATTATAACATTTCCAAAGTACTCTATAAAGTCTGTAAGCTGATGACACAAACAACAGATAAAATTCAATTAATTGGCATGACAGTGAAGCCACAAACACAAGACCCTACAGGAAAAAAATAAACCTTAAATCCCAAACCAGATCACTAACATGTAGGTTAAAACTTTCCTAATGAGATTTTTCTTTAGCACCAGTTCAATTTCCAGACACTGCTAAGTTATTTGTGATGACGCTGTGCCTTGGTGGGTTGTGTTCTTACAGGATATTTAATTGTGTTTTTAATCAATTTTTTAATACTAATACAAATAATACATTTGTTTTAAAAGTAGAGAAGTACTTAAAACATATTGAAAATTAAATACTTGTAATAAAAAGTTAATTATTAAAAACAACAAATATAAACTACAGTTAATCAATTTAATGTAATTTCACTTTTAAGACCTATGTTCTGTTCCATTCAAATCTGAAAATTTTGCTAGAAATCTTCAGTAAGCTCCAAGTTTTCCTGATTTTATTCTGCAGTCATTTAGAACAGCCACTTGATGGCACTGTAAAACTGCAAGTCAAAACGCTTAACTCCTTTCCTACCAACACTCACTTTAACGTGCTAATGAAATCAATGCAACCTGTATTCTCAAAGCAGAGCCCACCAGCTTCCTCTTTGCTGGTAACTTTTTGCATTTTTCACACCTTTCACAAAACAAATCAGAAAACCCAGGTTCAGTTTTACATCGACCCTGCTCCTGGTCGCTGCAGACTGGGGCTTGGGGCTGACGGTACCCGGCGGGAGGCTGGCCAGCTCTGGATGCTTCAGACAGACAAAACAGTCACTCTGATGGAAAAAATGATGAGACAGGCTGTCTGTAGGGGAGTTTTCCTGCTCCTGAACAGTTTAGCATTAATTAGCTTATTTCATAAAGCATGAGTATTATGCCTTATTTTTCACCTGCCTTATGTTTATTGGCTGCATGAATGTCCTCATCATGCGTATAGTGCCTGAAGATTGACAGTATCATCAGGCTTATTCCACACACTGTTCCCCTGATGGCATTTCTGTAAGAAGCAGAGTCCAGAGAAGGTTGCAGAGGTGCGGGTGGGTGCAGGAGCTCATAGGCAAGGTTGAAAATGAATGCGAGTACAATGGGTACTTCTCGGCTACAGAATTTCACTGCATTTAAGGAAAAAGTATCTATCTTTGCTTCATCAAAATGCCACATTAGCCTCATCTGTTTGAAAAATGAAAAAAAACAACTTTCGTGGAGCCTTTTATTCCCTCTAAATTTCTGATATTGAGTTCATCCTGGCACCATATTGAACTAGCTTATTTGCATTTGACGAGTAGGATGCCTAGAAAGTTCATGGGTTTAACTGCATTGCCAAGGTAATGGGTTTTACTTTTATATATTTTGTGTAATATTGTGTAATAATGACAAAATAATAAATTCAACACCCCTTCCTGAAGCAAATCTCTCACTGAAGTCAGTTTGAACTTTACCACAGGAAAAAAAAAGTAAATAACTGAGCCTGGAATTTGGAATTACCATGTGCCAGGCTTTGCAGCAGCGAAGCCAACAAAATCCAAAGAATTTGCTTGACATCAAATCTTTTGCTAGCAGTAAATAATTAATAAGCAATTGTTACTAAAAAAGACTAACTAGGGAATCTAATAGCTATTCAGTTTAAATTCAGATGTCTTTTTTTTCTCTAATACATATTTTAGAACACCTGCCTTTAAAATAAAGTTCATTTTTGTGCCCATGCGAATTGGCTACATGTTATGAAAGAGCCTTTCCAAGAGTGTCTGAAACATAACAGCTATCATGACAATTTTCAATAAATCATTCCTAGCTGGGAGTCTCAGAGGAAGAGAAACTAAATGATGATTGAATTATCCTTTTATCTCTAAAAGTGATCTTTCTGAATCAGGACTGAGGCACTGTGAGGCAATGGGTTCGGAACACTTATATTTCTGCTGTCATGATTCGCCCTGTTCTCCGAAGAGCGAATGTCCCAAATTTCTACTGTATGGATGAAATTTCCCAGGGCAGAGGTAGATAAACGGCCAGTGACTTGATAAGCAGATTAGCGTACAGGGTAGTGGTAGCCATACACCAAGTAAACTCCTCATGCAGAAATGCTGGAGATGCAGAAATGCACCTAGTTTAAAACCAAAATGGGATCCACCAGTGTGACATGGATACAGGCCATGTAAACCGAGAGTTGCACAGCTAAACCAGGAGTAACGCCTCCGAAATAAAGTCTCTAGGTCACAAATACCCAATGGCTCTACTCCCAGCTACCAGGTTCCCAACCAGATCTGTGCCACTGGACAGAGCATGTCTGCGCAGCCTGCTCTCTCTCTGCCCAGGCTTTGCCTTCTTCACCTCCAGCGGCAGAGGAGGAAGAGGTGGCTGTAATCGAGACATGATTTAAAGGCAGGCGAGATGCTGCTTGCGGAGCTGAATGCCCCTCTCTGGCCAGAGCACACCTGCTCAACACCTTTCATTTGCAGAGAGATGAACGTTTTATTTCTGCGTATGTTTCTGAATGGCATCACCTGTTTTGCAAACAGGAAAGTAAGCACAGGTCATGGCTTTGTAGCTTTTCAAAAATAGGCATGTGGCCATGCTTCTTAGGCAGTCCCAGTCCAGCTGGAAGAGCAAGGAACAGACTAAAAGCCAATGGTGGGCAATGCTGTAAGCCACTTAGTGATGTTAAAGATCCCAGTTTCAACATCTCTCTGAAAAAAAGAGATTGTGACAACATGCCACAGTATTATAACTGGCTTCAAGTCTTATTTTTTCTAATCTGAATGCAAGCAAAATTTGAACATTTCCTGAAATATCACTGGCATATTTTAATCACATCATCATTTGAGGCAATCAAAAAAATCACAACTACTGAACGGTACATATGTTTTGGTCTATTTAAGTACCTATTCTTATATAATTGATGATGTATTTCAATGGTTCCCTTATGCTTGTCGTGGTTTTGGCTGGGATGGAGTTAATTTTCTTTCTAGTAGCTGGTATAGTGTTATGTTTTGGATTTAGTATGAGAAGAATGTTGATAACACACTGATGTTTTTAGTTGTTGCTAAGTAGTGTTTAGACTAAGTCAAGGACTTTTCAGCTTCTCATGCCCAGCCAGCAAGAAGCCTGGAAGGACACAAGAAGTTGGGAGGGGACACAGCCAGGACAGCTGACCCAAACTGGCCAAAGGAATGTTCCATACCATATGACATCATGCCCAGCATATAAACTGGGGGGAAAGCTGGATGGTGGCTGCTGCTCAGGAACCAGCTGGGCATCAGTCAGAGAGTGGTGAGCAATTGCATTGTGCATCACTTGTTTTGTATATTCTAATTCTTTTATTTATTATTATTACTACTATTATTATTACCATTATTATTATTTTCTCCTTTTTCTGTCCTATTAAACTGTTTTTATCTCAACCCATGAGTTTTACTTTTTTTTCCCAAGTCTCTCCCCCATCCTGCTGAGGGGGGAAGTGAGCGAGCGGCTGTGTGGTGCGTAGTTGCTGGCTGGCTGGGGTTAAACCACGACAATGCTCTGCTAGGATGTTCAGTGGTTTAGAGAGGAGAAATCTCACTAATAAACCTTGCAATGGCAAGCCTTACACAAAGCCTGGTTCCTATACTCCAGTGTCATCTCCATGTTCCTTAAAAGTCTTTGAATTAGTACTTTAAATTTTTATACTGTGACTCCTTTTCCTAGCTTTTGTCAGGAACTAACGGGCTTTCAGTTAATAAATTGCATCATGTACATTTAATAACTTCAGCAGTGTGTGCAAATCTCTATTCAATGAAGATGTAGACTCACACATTTCTGTCTTAACTGCCAACAACTGAACAAATTCAATGGATGTTGTACAGTTATTTCCTGCTAAAATGTCAACAGAGAGTTAAAATAAAAAGAAATTAGCTGTTCAGGCATAGTTTTCTATTAATCAGTAGACAGAGGTCTTTCTAGTGTCAGAAGTATGGAAGGGATGCAATGATGTGATTGTAAGAGTCTGTAAGAAAGTTCCCCGATTTTTGACATCGAGATAGGTGTGAATGTTTAAGATGCAAAGCCAGAGGCTTACATTCTAGCTGAGAATTAACAGGTGTGACTTCCAAAATAAAGAACATTGACTGACATTGATTCTGAATTTGGCCAGTTGTTTAGAAAATATTTTTGTCTGGTTAATGCCCCTGAATACAAAATACCTTCACACAGTCACAGGTGTTCTCAAATTATCTAAATGCAATGGTTGGTATAAAAATGTTATTTAATTCTAGAACATAAGAATTTTAATAATCATGCTGGAAATATACAGTGTAGCTCTATACCTTATGAAAATAGTGGCCACCTACAAAGAGATATAACCAGAGGTCATAGTAATACTTAGCACTATGTTTATTTTTTAAAAAACTTTTTTTCACTATATCACTGTATCCTTCATGTCTGAAACAAAGCTCATCTGTCCGCACTTGTATCGGAAGCCCCTCCAAATTGCCTAAATGCCTCAGGAAGTAAGTCTTCATCGGGGGCCACCCTTGCCTTCAAGTCAGCACAGAGCAGGAACGGGAGGTCTGCCATTGCAAATGCGGTGCTGCCAAAGCTTATGCCTCAGCTGAGCTGTGCAGAGGAAATTCTGGTCATGGGTGGCTTGAGAAGGACTCACCATGGAGCACATCAGGAGGAGCCTGGGGATTATTGCTGCAGTGTCTTGCCTAATCCCATTTCCTTTTTTTTTTTTTAAGCTGTAATAGTAAAAATTAATACTTCCTACCAGCTGTACATACCATAGTGGAAGAAATATAGACCTGCTTGCATGAAAGAGTACAACCACCCTTGAGAAGCTAGTTAGGAAAGAACTGCCTCTGTAGCACTGTTGGATGCCACTGGTCGGTCCTGTGGTAAAAACACAGAGGGAACCGGCAAGGCTTTCCTAATAAGAGCAAATTGGGAAAAAAGTTTGCTGGGGTGTGAAATGCGAGAGACACTGTTAGTCTATCACAGCTGATATTCTCACAGATCAGTGGTGCAGAGCTGTGCTTACTACATAGCAACTGAATCTCTTACAAAATTAGTTATCATTTTTGCAGCAGATGTTATACGCTGCACACAGACAACTCAAATGACAGTCCCTCTTCCAACGCTATCAAGGCAATGATTGCCTGGATAGTTCAATAAGTTATCTGGATACCACTTCTGCAAGGACATGTTATGGTCGTATACCGCTGCTAATGGAGAATTCCCCTTAATTTATTACTTCTACCTTTACAGTATTTTTTTTTTTATTCAAAGCATTTATCTGAAAACTAATAAAGCATGTAAGCATTATAGTAATAGCTAAGATTTGTTTATGAGGTTTACTGGGGAGAGTTTGGGCTGACACAAATAATATCTCTAACTAGTTGATTATTGTCCTTACCAGAAGACAGATCCAGGAGCACATCAGCAGTTATCAATTATAAAAGACAACATGCCATGTCCAGTGCTTTCTATTTTACCCATGTTCATATTCATACACATTGTTTTGCTAATTAGAAAGACAAAAAAAAAATGTTTGGCATCTGGGTCTTTCTGTATGAGACCTGGCTGGTGCACACTCCCTTCAGTCCTGTCTTCAGCAGCAGGATAGCAGTAGGAGCCTCGGAGGAAGGCAAATTTACATCAGATTGGCAGGTCCTTAGGCTGTCTTCCAGTTCACAGTTTCCTAATACTCAGCACCTACAGCCTGGCTCAGTCCCTGGGGCCTGAGAGCCTTTCTGGAGCCTTTGATAACACTGGCGGGTGAAACCCTCCCAAAAAGATCTACATAATTCTTAAATCTATGTGTTGCTCTATCCAAATTTGTGGGCCCTTTTTGCCGTGCCTACCCATGTGCTTCTTTCTTCCTGCTCTTCTTACAGGGTTAGCAATTTACAACAGCTCTGAGCAGCACAAAACAGCTCCCTCCCTGTTAAAATGCTGATTCAGAGTAATTATTGCTCTTGGGTGAGTGTAATTTACGGGATAATCATGCAGCTTTCTCTTGCTAACATTCACCTCTTGTTTAGGAGGCAGCCTTGTTCAGCACAAACATTCATACAACTCACATATGAGAGGGCATATCCTTGACTTATCATCATCTGCGATTTTTTTCACTTGACAGGTTGAAAAATGCGTACACCTATTTTCTCTGATGGTTCCCTTATCACCGTGGGCCTTCCTGAGGCTAAGTCTGCTCAACCATTCAATTTTGATTCTGGAAGCAATGTTAAGGCCATTAGCTGTGTCCACATAAGAATGCTGTTATAAAACTTGACATGCTTATTAATCATAAATTCAGTAGACATTCTGTTTCAATCTTTCTAGGGTCTGCTTATGCTTCATTTATGATGTAAAGTGAGGGTTTGGGGGAAGATGGTATATTTTTAGATGACTATTTATGTCAGGTAGCAGACAATGTTTGGTATTTCCATATTGGTTTCCACCCAAGGAAGAGCACTTAGCTCTTTTCCACTTGTATTGCACGTAGTTTGCTCCAGAGTGAGACAGTGAAAAAGTGCAGTTAGAGAAGTTCAAGAACAGGTGGCTGCAGACAAATGTTCGCTCTGCCTTATCAGTGGGGGAATATCACTATTCCTTTGTCACCATATATTACCCAGTATTACTCCAGTATCATGACACCATCATCTGGGGGGAAGGTAAAAACAGCATACTGAGAAATATTTTTCCTGCTGCTCCATTCCACCAGTGGGTTTTAAAGTGAAGCTGCCAAAATTTATATTCCTTAAATGTTATTTGTCTAAACCCATAGAGCACTGGTGTTTTCCAGGCTGCTAGTTAAATATACCTCATGAAGATTGTGCATGTTTATTCATTTTTCGATTACCAGACTGACTCAATTAAGACATTTGTAACGTAAATAGCCTGGACTCATGAAACGGCTTAGCGAAGTTCATTAGCCTTGGAAAACTTGAATCCATTTCCATGGATAAGGGAGGGAAACAGACTATAACCCTCTGCTAGCATCTGCCAGCATGTTGCTCTGAGCCCACCAGCCCAGTTTATGTCTTCACCCAGCCCTGGCTACAGATAAGATTTCTTATCACTTGGAAAACACTGGCTGCAACTCTGTTATAATTGCATTTTCCTCTGATTGCCTACATTTGTTCAAATCCAATAAACTAAAAGTGAAATGCAGTGAGGCAGAAAATGTGTGGATCAGCACCAAAGATAATGTGAATGCAGTGGCCTGTGAACCGAGGCTCCTGAATTTTGCACATTTAGGGGAGTTAAGACAGCAGGATAGGAGGTCAGATTTAAGACCACAGCATGGGAAGAGACAATATGGGTCACCAGTTCTAGTCTCCAGATCTCACAGGCAACCATATCATAGGATGCCTTTCATCAGTTTATTGAGGTCTGTGTGTAATAAATTTTCATGGCAAATGCACAGGCTGGCACTGTTGTTTCAAATCCTCTGCAAATATTGCTTGTCATCTTCCCTGGTCCAGAAAGATAAGATTAAAACCAAAATACTCCAAACCCTTGCCCTGCTCACCCCAATCCAACCTCCTCTTTTAATGTCATTCTTAAATTTCTGTATTGCCATTTGCATTCCTTTCGAGCCACACATTTTTCGCTTTTTCAAAAAAGCTTGTCTTGTTGTTAGCTGACCTGGCCACACACCAGAGCATCAGTGCTCACCTTCCCCTTACTTCCACAACTGCTGAATGTGCTGTTGTTCCACCTCAGGTGGAATCATTAACTACAATATCCTGTCTTCCCACAGTCCAATAAGTGCTATGATGTTCAGGTACAGAACAGATTCATGTTTGATTCTCTCTATTGGGAAGTTGCTCATTAGAAGGTTGTAAAATAAGAGAGATGACGATTATGGGTGGGTCTTTCTTCTCCTTTCTTTTTTCTTTTGCCTGCACTTGAGCTCAAAGATCTTATTTTCCATTTGATTTGCTCTATTTTATTATTTTGAAGGTAATTTTTTAATGCAAGTTGTTTTTCATGTGCTTTTTTCACCTACTGGGCTGTATCTTCTGCCTCCGGGCTGTGATCTGTGCGATTACCCTTAGCTCCCCTTAACTGCAACTTGACTCAGATCTTAAAAGCCTTTGTTTGACCATACAGTGACCCATACTATTTCATAGGATTTCAAAAATCGTTGTCATACTAATAATACTAGATGCATCGCTTGAGAAGTTTTATTTGTTCATTCAAGCCCTTTGAAGCTAAGCATTTGATATGTTTCCTTAAGTTAGAGCTTGGAAATGTAAAAGTCAAGCTATTAATTGTCAGCATTGAGTCTTCAAATGTCTAGAGGGATGTCTGCCCTTTCTTCTGATAATGTCTCTGATAAATCCCAAACTGAGACACCGGTATGTGTTTTAGAGAGTTTTAATTAGATTCTGTTTTATCATTTATCAGGCATATGAAGGTAAATGCAGAGTTTCTTCTTGTATCAGTAAAATTTGTGTAAGAGTCATGGATCTGGGATTAAGGCTCCACAGCAGCTTTGATTGAATTACTTCCTAAGTTCTTTTTTGCAATCATTATTGTAATGGTCTCTGGATGGAAATACCTAAACCCCTTCACACTGGGTCACATTGATTTGCAGTGCTGATTTGCCAAATTTCATGAGGGCTAAGATAAAAAGGGCTTGTGCTTTCAGTTGGAGAAGCATGCATTTATTTTAAACACAGAATCAGGCATGAAAAACTGGATCATTTGGTGTTTGATTTTATTTCCAAAATAAGTTTATAACTTCCCTCTGGCTTTGTCCCTTAAGACTTTATGATGCAACAGCATTTTCAAACACACTTAAACAATTAGAATAAAGAAATGGGTATTTGCACAGCAGCAATGAACTTTGTAATACATAACGTTCAGTCGCCTAGTCTTTATGCTGTGGCATGCAGAACCCCATGGAGCCAGGACACAGACACAATGACATTAACAATGCCTGGAGAGAATTACTTATTTTAAAAACACTCTATCAAAATCAGCATATTGGCAGATTGAGCAGGGAGAGTCTGTAAGACTCTTACTAGATAATGCTGAATTAATGGTCTAGCTTAAATCCCATCTGTTTCTAAACTACAGGTACTACACACTTAGGACCCCATGGAAATGCTTCTCTCTGCTCAGGACTCTCAGGGTCATCTCTGCCTTTTATTTCCAGAACAGAGCATGGATTTTCAGATTCCAGAAAAGTAACTACAGTGACCCATTAAATGTAAAATACTTAAACAGTCTTTGGAGGAGGGACTGGGAGTTCTGCCAGCAGACCATAGAGTCATGCTTATTTTTGGACTCTCTCACCCACAGATGTTTAAGAAAACCCTGCTAATTTGAGCAACAGCTTTAGGAGAGGTGGGGATATTCCCTCATCCCAGAGGGAATATCCCTGGTCACAGGATGCTTCAGAGAGCTGGGGGTTGTACACCACAGGCAGCTGCACTGAATCTGCTCCGGGCACTGAAATAAGTCTGGGAGGAGTTGCAGTCCAAAAGAAAAACAGAAAGAAAAGAAGTATTGATGCATTCTGCATGAAGGCCAACCGAGTAAACATGTGATGGACACTTAGATGATCTGAATCCTTCTGTGAGACAGGCCAAGAAACACCTCTTTTTAGACCAGATTAGACTTAGGCAAGGAGAATTCAGGCTCTGTCTTCTACTTTCCAAGAACTGCTGTTTTCTTTCTTATGATGCATTCAAAATGTAACAAAATGACCTTCAAGAGCTCTGTGAAAAAGAGTACCTGTGGCAGAGGTGATGTGGCAGCAGTTATATTAAGAGCTACTTCATCCAGTTTGGAGAATGTTCCAACTTTTTTTTTCAATTTGATTTGGAAAGCCACAGACCACGAGTAGCATTTAGGAAACATCCATATTGCTAACAGGCAGGTACAGGCTATTTTATGGGTGTTTATGAATGTAGATGTGACTGTTCATTAATGTAGTGATGAATAATAGAACAGTGAATGCTTTCTATACTGCAATGGTCTCCTCCAAGTAATGACTTCAAATATGTTTATAAATGGTGTGAAATCTGTCACCACACTGGCCATAAGAGGAAGAGAAGCCTGAGACACAGGGACTGTGTGCATATGACTAAATAAAGCAGGACAGGGCCCTTGGTGTACTCCTGCAGGACGGTGGTGTGCCCTACGGCATGTCCATGTGCTAAACTCTCCTTTCCCTGCAGAGGAGTGGGCAAGCACCTAAGGCAAGCCATTTCTAGTGGTGCCCGGGAGAACTATCATGGGCACAGGATGAACCAGTGCCCCAGAGGACACGGGTGATACCGCAGTGCAGGATCGTGGGTTGCCTCTATTTGATATAGCCAGACAGACCAGCTATTTGGCTTGTGTATACACACGGAAATTGTCCAGAAGTAGGAGCTGACCAACCAGTCATTTATGCATTTTCTGGAATTTCAAAATACTACTGCAAGTTTGCAGAAAAGAAATAAAACTTCCTGTAATTCCATGTAACATGAGAGTTGCTGCTGGCCACTGACCATGGGGAGGAATCAAGCCTGTCATTTCTAGTCTACATACATACATGAAACCAAACGTCTTTCTTTTTCTTCCATACTATGGATAGTTTGAGCTTGTCTTCTGTCAAGAGGTCTGCAGAAAAACTTTGCCAAAACTCTTGTCAAATAAGCCCCTGCACAGGCAGTCATTCACCTCCAGGTCTAATTCTTCATGGGTCAGGCGATCCAGCAGCTCCACGTGGGACCTTAAAACATTCCAGAAAAGCTCCAGAGACACACAGGCATTAAAAGCTGTTAACAGCACCATAATTAAAAACAAATTAACAGGAAATCTAAAAGTGCCTTAAGAATTGTTCCTGTCTCTTGTCACATCTCATAAATCTCAAATTACCTTTGAAATTTGACTTAGTATTTCAGAATAGCTGCAAGATCAATAAACCGCTACAAAGTAGTTAAAAACCTACAGAGTTTGCTTCCTTAGCACTAAGACCAGAGGATATCTTTGACAGTCTGCATGGCACCGACTACTTTAAAAACCTTTTATTTACTTCAGAGGAAAGGAACAGCATAAGAGAAGATGGTTCAGTAGCTACAGTTGTATTTGTAGTGAACATTTCTCCAGCATGACTGTTGCTTCCTGCTGAACTTGAAACAAGTTAACCCTTTTTAGCCAAAGCATCCTTCCTGTCATAGGAAAGGTTAGGTATTTTCTGCATCCTCATTTAGCCAGGTGGTTATTATAGCACCTAGATAAAGAATGAAAATGAAAATTTCTTCCGAAAGAGTATGGGTTGAACTTCCCAGCATTTTAGAAAAGGCTATGCTTAAAGATTTAAACGGTTCCTTGTTATATTAATACATTTTTTAATAAAGCTGAGCCAGAGGAACTATGTAAGATTTTGACTCCACAGAGAACATGAACTTTGCTTCAAAATCAATTACAAATCTATAGATATATGCTGATGAAACTATAGGTATCTATAGTATGCTCACAGATTTAAAAGGCAATGACAGAATTTGGTTTTGCAAGAAAAAATTTAAATTCAGTGGGTTAAGATGGCTATGGCTTCATTAAAAGCTTGATGCTATTGGGTATTTCATAAAAAGCTAAAATCCTATGGAAGAGTCATTATGTGGCGATCTCGACTTTTATTAAAAAACAATGTCATTTTCCATCCCCCCTGCCCAGCTGCAGAGAAAAGCTTGAAAATGTTTCCCAAATGCCTTCTAGAGACTCCAAACCTGCAGGCAAATAAAAGAGCCCATAGACAATAGACTTTAAAATTCCAGGTCTTTGTGAACGCATTTTACAGTTTTTTTCAGGGCTGACAATCCTGCTTCCTTCAAAAAAAAAAGAAATGTAATCATTTGCATTGTCAAAAAACATCAAAAAATATAGCTTGTCATTTTTGTCAGTGTACCAGTTTTTTATCATTGCTAATAGTGCAGTTTCTCTTATTATATTAGTTAGTATAAAAAGTTCTTCAGCAAGTTTTGGGTCATTTTTTCCCCCCACACACTAACATTTTTGTTTAATCCACAAAGCAATTACCAGCTACACTGCATCATGTAAATCCCACCGATTTGTTTGGGTTTTTTTTCCCTGCCAAACTTGCATACATGAAATTCATTTCTGCTTTCTGCCAGGCCCTGTCGACAAAGGTCAGTGTTTGACTGGACCATCTACCTAAGAGTGGCCCAAAGGAATTGATCTGTCCTCTCAGCACAGCACAGGGCAGGGCAGGGCAGCAGACAACTCAGAGAAAAGGGAACTGAAAAGTGTTTGAACAAAACCAGTCCAGGACACCAACAGATAAAGGACTATTTTTGTTCAGAAATTTAGTTCCTGAGATGTCCAGATGAGGCCACTGTGCTTTTATTTTCCCGATTTCAAGAAAGGTATTTGATTTGGTTACCTCAGAGTTTCCGTCTCCATAACTGCAAGCGTGCTCAATAGCCTGTTTTTCTGTTGGAGAACAAAGAAAAGGAAATGGTTATTTTTTTTCTTCCTGCAGCAGTTACGGTACTCGCTGAGGCAGGAAGGGAACCGGACAATGGAAGCTGCAGATGTGGAATTTCTTTTTTAAATCCCCTTTGCTGCTGCTGCCTGACAGGCAGTGGAGATAGAGCAGTGCAATAGCAGGAGATGCTGCGAGACTGAAGCAGAGCAAGCATGTTTGTTTGATAAAGACCCCTGGGTGAAGCTTTCTGCCAGTAAAGCTTTCCAGACTGTACTGCACTGTATCACAGGCTTAGTTTCAAATCGGTGGCGTGATGCAAAACCAGGGAAGGGTACAGAGTGCTTTGGCTGACTCACGCTGTTAGGAAATGGGGATTTCTGTGGTGAGAGGCCAGCCCAGGCAGTGAACTCCAACACGCTTTGGAGAGGGGGACGATGTTCTCATCCAAAAATATCTGGCCAGCCAGGGGGGAGACTGTGGCTACAGGGAGACTGTGCTTCCTTTGTGTTTTGTTTTTGTTTGTTACTAGAAGTGACCTCCAGAAGGAAGAGCTCTGAAGCGACCACGGGGACGTGGGCATGCGTGCGAGGCCAGCCACGGGGAGGGCCGCTGGGCAGAGCTGCAGCAGATTCCTCGTTCCAGCAGTGTGATTAAAAGAAGGAAATGCCTAACTTTGTAAATGCTCTCTAAAAGGGTTTTTTCTTCCCTTCATGTTTGCTGCTGCAGAAGGGAAT
Organism: Aquila chrysaetos chrysaetos; assembly: GCF_900496995.4. Lineage (NCBI taxonomy): Eukaryota > Metazoa > Chordata > Aves > Accipitriformes > Accipitridae > Aquila > Aquila chrysaetos. The sequence continues at coordinate 55,843,550 of NC_044007.1, forward strand.
GCCTTGTTCAAATCCATTTAGGCTATCTGATAATAGGTGCATTCTTAACAGCAGCTGGGCAGACAACCCAGAGTAAGGACTTGTGAGAGGTTCTCATTTTCGCTTCTCCACCTGCCTGGGCTGAAGGGCCACATTTTAGCCTTAGGTCCTCCTGTCACACAAAGCCAAATCTGGCCCAAGCTTGGCCTGCTGTTGGGTTTCCTCTCCCACACTGAGTGGCTCCTATGCCTACAGCAGCAGGGTTATCTCTGCCACTCTGGGCAGCGCACTTGGATGATGGTTAGCAAGAACACTGAGTCAGAGCTTATGGCTGCGATGGGATTTAATGTAATGTTTGTTTGTAAACTGACAAATATTGGTGGAAAGTGCTTGCAAGGGAGGGATCTGTGACTCTCCATCAGGCTACCAACCTGCTCTAACCAAACAGCTACAACTGGCCTCAGCCCTTTTCAGGCTCGTCCAGGCACTCCAGGGAAGGCAATATTTCAGCCTCAGGGCCAGTTGTTTTTATGCCATGCAGCCCTGTTAAAGCACATGTTTTAATTGCGTGACTTGCTTATCTCGCCACCATCTTGTGCTTCTCACTGTGGTCCTGGCTCTTCTCCTGTTGTAGGACCCCGCTTACCAGACACAACTGCAGGGATGCCCCCTCTCTCCCCAAGCAGGTGCAGCTCTATGAGGGACCCAAAACCGAAAAGAGACTGAGCGGTGCTTGGCAGTAAGAAGGGACTGCAGGGATTGACTCCAAAGAGGTTGCTGGAATGTCCCGACTCCCAGCTGCAGCTTCATGCATAGTCCTTTAGCATCCGAGCTAATGCAGGGTTTTAAGGTGAGGCTCTCTGAAATGAGGTGGTGGGGATGGTACACCCATCACCAAATCTCTCAGACAGCAGCAAAGCATCTCCATCACCATGGATCCACTGGAGAGGAAAAGCCCTGAAAATCTTGTACTATTTGCTGCAATTTTCATCTAGTTTAAATCCTGCCTGAAGTTTTTGTGTATCCTTTTTAGTGTCCCTTTGAGTTTAAACTCACTGCATATTCCTGTAGCAATACAATTTCCTTTCATCAGCAGAGCTAGCTTCAGCTGTTGTCGGGTATTATTATACCTCACTGCTTCCTTCCTCTCCCATCAGTCCCTCTACCCCGGAGTTAAATGTCATTTATAGTTCGAGCTATTTGACTGCTAGTCCCCCTGTACCCCAGAATAGCCCAGAAAGACAGGAAAGTTCACGGGGAAAGGGACATTTCTGCTACATTTTCTGCAGCACAAAAGATCCAGTCCCCAAAAATCTCGCTGATACATGTGAAAGTAGCACAGGACATTTAGGACAGAGTAATTTGGACAGAACTGCAGGGTATGACTGCTCACACTTGGCAATGTGGGTAGCAAGCAATCATCCAAGTGGACACAGATACCACTGGAAAATGTCACTGCTGCAGTGAAGGTGGTACCCTTTCTGAAATGAAAGAGGCCTATCCTCACCACAAAGGGGATATAAAAGCTAACACTTTTTACGAGCATTAACTTTTTTTTTTTTTTTTTTTTAACCAAACAGAAAACAAGGACTCACATGAAAAGTCTTTACCAGCATTTTTGCAGCATGCAAAGTTTTCTGGTGGACTGGTAACTATTTCAGTGAAATGAGGAACATCAAAATAAAAATGATTGTGAAAATGTCCTTTAAATGTGAATTGAAATGATAGCTTCTTTGTTTGCTTGTTTTCTTCTATAGCTCGCGTGTTTGTTTTTTAAAGTCACTCTTGTTAATTGTCCTGCAGCCATGGTATGTACCAGATAGCCAAGAAAGCTGACATGGTAAAGTTATATACAGCACCCTTGTGACCTTTTTGCAGTGAAGATACATATCTGTCCAATAAAGCCCAGGCCAAATGACAGTGACAGCTGCCTTGTAGCATTCAGTTTGAATTGAAGAGGTTTGCTCACAAGTCAGGAGCAAGTATTTCATTACAGACTGTGCACCAAGACCAACATAAGCCCCCAAAAGTGAAACTTTCCCTCAGCAGCTATGGAAACTGCCTCAGTGGACTGAGATGCACTTCGTAGGCTCCTCCTTGTCTCCTTGCTTTGACTTTCCCGCCTCCTGCAAGCTGTTATCCTCTGTTGGCATTTGCATGTTGGTGTAGCACTTGCAAGGGAAGAAAACCTCACTTCATCTCTTAGGAGGGATCTAGGGTGTTATGGGAACTGAGCACTCAAAGAACGAGGGGCGAAGGAGAATGGTTTTTCTGAGGAAAGGTCCAAAGTTGCCTGCGTGGGAAGAGGCTCTTCTCTCAGGGAAAGAGCCCAAGTCGCTGCTGAAGCGGGGGTTGCGTTATGTCAGCTTGAGCCTCATAATGAAAGGGATGACCAGCGCACCTGACTTCTTGTGGGGACTGCCTGAGGTGCAGAAACTGAACCTTTCACGCAACCAGCTGGTGATGATTCCTCCTTCGCTGGGGAAACTGGACAGGCTGGTGGTTCTGAACTTGGGTGGCAACTGCCTCAAGTGTCTGCCTAAAGAGATTGGGCTGCTGAGGAACCTGAAGGTCTTGTTCGTCAATATGAATTGCCTGACAGAAGTGCCAGCAGAGCTCAGCTTGTGCAGGAAGCTGGAGGTTTTGAGCCTCTCTCACAACTGCATCTCGCAACTGCCTTTGAGTTTCACCGACCTGACAAGTTTGAGGAAACTGAACCTCAGTAACAACCGCTTTGTGCAAATTCCCCTCTGCATTTTTGCACTGAGGAGCTTAGACTTCTTGCACCTGGGGTCCAACAGGCTTGAAAACATCGCAGAGAGTGTCCAGTATCTGGTCAATCTCCAAATCTTTATCGTAGAGAATAACAACATACGCACCCTGCCACGATCTCTCTGCTTCATCACCACTCTGGAGCTATTAAATGTTGATTACAATGCTATACAGACTCTTCCGGATGACCTCTACCTGCTGCGCCGGCTGCCACGCATCGCATGGAACCCAATGGACAAAGGCCTCCACATTGCCCACAACCCCTTGTCTCGGCCCCTGCCTGAGGTTGTCGAGGGGGGGCTGGATGTCCTCTTCAACTACCTCAGGGAGAAAAAGGAGCACAACTGAGTTTCCACTGCGCTTGGGATTAAGCCTGTCATCAAGACTCAGTCATATCAGAGCACTTTCCTGCACAGGCATTTCCACTTCATAATGCTCGGATTTTGAAGACGTGGATGGCTTTAGTAACAGTTGGAGGAAAGAAAGTAAAGTATGATGGTCTTGATTAAGTGTGTGAAGAGTAAACTTTCTAAAAATAGCCACCTCTGTAACCTTCAGTGTTGGTGTGCTTGGGGTTTCTTAGGAAAAAAAACCAAACAACAAACTTGTGATAAAATGTTTGCTCATCGTTTGACAGAAACAAATTAAGGCAGACTGCTAGAAGTGCAGAAATGTGTATTTGCCAGCTATTAGGTTGGAGGAATATTAATATAAATTGGATTTACTATATGTGATTGCAGTTGCACTTTAAATCCTGCTCACTTCTTCATACACAGATAAACCACTACATAAACAAACACTGCTATCAAAGTGAATCTCAAGGAAAATGTTTAATTTACTTTCGGCTGTGAATATATCCTGAGCTATATTAGCTCACAGACAGTATATTACTGGGCAGTTCAATACCATTTGTTTCTTTCCCCACAGCTGTACACTGGCCTCTATAAATTACAGGTGAAGATCACCATCGATTAGGCCATTTCCCAGTTCTTCGGAAGAAGACCCCAAACTTCCCCTAAGCCCCTAGTTCCCCTCCTGAGACATGCAGCCTTTCCTGCAGAGCCTCCTAGGATGCTGCGAGTGGTCCATCACGTCAGTCGGCAGCAGCATCCACACGAAGCAGAGAAACGAACATGGGTCCTTATTCCTTCAAACGAAGGCTGTCAAATGAAGTTGCTCATTACTACATGAACAACTGCATTCCATTCCCTTTCCCTCATCCCTGCAATCAGAACCATGGAGTAACTTTACTCAGGAGGCCGTACATCTCCTAAAGGTGAAATATTTCTTTCAGGAAAAGCAGCATCAAACCAATCATTGGCTTAAGTAAGAGCTTCAAAAACAAATACTTATTTCTGTGATTTTCAGAATCAGCCAGTAGCATAAAAGTCAGGTCTTATGTGGTTTCTCATATTGATCTTCTGTGAATGTCCTTCATCAAAGTTTTATCTGGTAATAAAGAGGCAGTATGAAAGAGCTGTTAACAATTTATGAAAACTGGTTTTTTTGTTCCCTCACAGCAGTGCAAAACAGAAGTAACTCTGTTAAAACCAGTTGAGATAAATGCTTGTAATGGCAGCATAAGAGGAATGAGCCTGTAATTCTTGAGCTAATTAAGAGTATTCAAAGCCACTTCTAAAGTGCTTCCTATCCTATGTCAAATCTCAAGAATCAATGATTACTTTCTAAAACATAATTTGCTTGAAATTATGGAAGGCTGTGGAAGGCTGATCCTGCTTATAGTGAAGTTAATGGACAACCCCTGGCTGAGGGAAAAACTCTTCAGCAGAGGTAGAAGCAGCCTGATAACAGCAGACAATTGTGTAATTCATAGGTGCATGCAAGCAAAGGCTGCACATTTGGCCACGCTAATGTTATCAGTGCGGTAGCAATGAAGAACTGGTGCTCACAGAATATTCCACTCCAGGGCTGCCTACCCTGATATTTTATTATGTTGAGTTGTTTAGTGTATCGTTTGTTATCTTAATTGAGAATTTCAGTGTTACACCCAGGAACTGCAGTTTCCAGGGTGCAGTCAAAGACAAATCTTATGTTTCTAGCAAACAAGAAACCTTTTTGAAGGGCACATTTGCTCAAGCATTAAGCAAACAAACAAACAAAGCAAGTAAACAAATACCAAAGCACAGTTATTTTGTGACTTCTTTTACTTAATATATGTTTCAAATACAAAGATATTTTATGTGTAGCTTTACATGTATTTACTTCACCCATGCAATGAGATTTATAACGAAGTTCCAACTTTTTTAATGAACAATATATCTAATAAATTACTATGTGATTCAATTAGCAACAAGAAATAAAGCTGCAATTATTTATAGAAATACCAACAGATAATTCTTGGAGGGGATTAGGCACAGATTATTAACTTTTCTAAATGTCCATTTCATATCCCTAAGTCTGGCATTCACGTAAACACTGCAGTCCTGCAATAGTGCTTTGCAGGAAAATTAGATGCCTATGGCATTAATCACCTGAAAAGATTTTCCACATGTCAGTATCCAGGATTATATGACACCAGATAGCCTCCGATGTGATCTGACTAGAAGAGGTATGCACAGTAATTTACATGGAAGATGTGAGACTGGACTGTGTGTGTTCATTAGGATACCACTACGGAGGGTGAGAAACAGTGCATGGTTCAAGAAAATGGTCTCTAGACAGGGGATTAAAAGGCAAATTTGACATAATCAAATGCATCTGGAAAAGCAGTTATAATATGAAGTGCAATACCAATAATTTAAAATTCAATTATTCAATTGAATAATAATAACCTTTTAATCAAGCTAATAAACCTTTGTAAGCATACAAAACACATAAAAGTCTCTGCCTTTTTAAACAGAATAATAAAATTCATTGAATAAATGGCACTTTAATGTATAATTCAGTTTTTACCATTAAGAAGATAATTTCTACTGAACTGCTTTAGTCTTTCTTTCATTCCTAAATCAAGTCCCTTATAAATAGCTTTCTCAGAGGTACAAAAAATGATCTCACATGACTAAAGGTAGTGTTCTGAATTATTCCTGTAAAAAGAAGACTGTATATAACTGTTATTGTATAGAAATATGCATGAGAGGCAAAGACATATGTATTTGCATCTGAGAGGGAGCAAGACAGAGAATGTAAGCAAGAGGCACAGGAGGGAGATAGAAAGCATGATGTCACATGCTGGCCCTAGTTTTGAGCAGGGCATTAGCAAAGAATTGGTGGATCTCAGTTGTTGTCATCTGATATTAGCTGTACAGACGACAGGGAAAAAAGGAGCTAAAACACTGCAGGGAGTGTAGCCGTATCTCATAATATATGACGACAGTACTACTTCTATGTGTATATTAAGTGATACTATGACAGAATCTTTCAGAGAATTATATGCAGAATGTTACACTTGTTTCTAGTACTCACTGAAGTTTTCTCATCCTAAGTCTCGCATAACTTTTGATGCATCTATTATTTCTGTTGTTATTGGTGGTGGTGTTCTTCAAAGGAATGGAAAAAGTGGGATCTGCTTGTGGAAAAGGATACTCTCTGGCAGGGTGACTTTTCTATGGCTATTGCTCAGAGAAGCTCTTAAAGAGCTTAGAAAAATTCTTGATGTGGACTAATCAAACGGCAAAGCACAAGAACAAAGTAGAAAGAACATAGTCAGGAGTCAAATGGTTGGGATAAATGTAATAATACAACAGGTCTATACAATTTGTTCCTCAGGTATCATCAAATACACTGGTGGTACATTTGGTGAGGGGAACAGATTCCATCTATTCTTATTTTAAATCAAAAAGAAAGCTGCATTCTGTGAAAAGTTGAAAGTCTAGTCAGCCAAGCCTTTGAAAACTTGAAGGCTTCAGGCTCTTGGCCTAACCAAAGTTAGTGACTTCAACCTTTGACTGAAAGGAAAACATTTTAATCATCTGAAGTATAGCTGTAACACCTCACTGGAAGTTAAAGCTGAAATGTCTTGTACCTACTGCTCTCAGGCTACTAGCCAAACCTGCCATATGGGCAAACTTCCTCACACTGCCTGTGACTGGTGACTTCCCAAAATCCGTTGCAATGTCCCAGCAGCCCCATGGGGCACCCATGGGCTTGTAATCTGGCCAGGAACACCAGCCCGTTACGTGAGCGAAGCAGCAAGAACCTACAAAGACCAATTTCCAAGATGCACTGGGGTGGCACTGGGGTGGCATTTCAATGCAAAGATTCCAGCTGAAAGTTCTTGAAATTCAGATTAAAGATTTTATGATTATTATTTTGGTTGAAAAATATGTCAACCTTTTTGTTGTCCAACTTGCCAATTATTTTCTCCATACCCTTCTTCATTTTCATCAAAGTTCCTCTTTTTTTGTCAAACTCAAGAACTCTAGGCATTTTTACTATAAGAATATGCAGTCTGCAGTTCAAGCTGTTTAGGATATAAATGAATTCATCTCCTGTTACTACACTGTAGGTTCAGGAAACAGTATCTTTCAGTTAATAGATTTAAGAACTTCACAGTCATCATTTCAGTGAGGGAGGATGGATCTAAAAAGTATCACATTAATCCTGGAGAGATTTGACCACATTCTTTACTTTGCTAGGCCAGCGCATTACTTGAAAAAATATATCATAGCATACAATTTTCACAAGTAGAAAAATCATTGATACTTCAGCTTATTTCCTTAACCAAAGAAAAAAAGCCTCAAAGGTCATCACCACATGAGAGATAAATAAAGGTAAATAAAGAGAGATAAAGAAAGAAAGCAAAGAAAATGAACTTATCATCTGGTCAGTATGGTTTCACCAAATTCCAAGGGTAAATTTGCTGCACAGTCTTCAGACGGCAGTTCTTGAGTGATTCAAGGGGTGTTTCAGACTGCCTTGCACTGTTCTATTAGGTATAATTAATATGTCTGAAAATAATTATATAAAAATAACAACATATAACAACTTCTAAATTATTAAGAAAATACCCATATTATTACGTCACATGTGCTTCTGCAGTCCACACGTGGGAGCTGAAATCCTGAAACAGTTACAGCCAAAGGAAAACTTCAGCTGGCTGTAGAAGGGCCTGCATTTATATGGGAATATATACATTTAGCATTTTATATATGGCAAAAACAAGATTAAAAAAAACAATAGAAGTTTAAATGGGTATGAGTCTCTAGATATATTGGGACAGAGGTACACTTTAATACTCACATGTGGAGTAAGTCTGAAAATCCTTTTATAAAATTGCATAATCCTTCATCTGCACAAGAGGCAGAATAATAATTCTAAAAGATGAAAAAACAGTCACTGAAACAGCACTCCTTAGAAGTGTATTAGGTTATCTGAACCCCCTGAATATCCCAAGAGGAAATAAGATTCATATAAAGATTTTTTAAAAGTGGGAAATACATAAGAAATATTTTTTCTCCCTCCCAGCATTCCAGAGAAAAGCAGACTGCTGACATTATTAGTTTTAAATTCTTCTTTCATTCCCCGCCCCCATTGATTCCATGCAATTATCTGTGGTGCAACAAGGGCAAGCCAGCCTTCAAAAACCATCCCTCAGCACTCTCTTTTGCAGCCCAGCGGTACCAACAGTGTCCTGCACCAGTACGGCCACCTACTCCACCGGATTACTTTGCAGGGTTTAGCAACAAAGCCTGAAATTCATACTCCAATGTATGTGCAATCACGTCATGCATGGCTAAAAAGGTGGTTTCCAGTGAAGCAGGAAGTGTGGCAACAGCTTCAGAAAAGGTCACTGCAAATTATGCTGCCTCATAAAGTAAGCTTACCCAGGCAGGCTGAAAAGAAGACCAAAGGGCAATGCTTTATGTTTTCCTAGGGCTCAGAGGAGTTTCAGATACCATAAATTCATTGATGGATAGCCTGTTTTTAATTTCCATTTCCCAGACATTAAAAAAAAAAATTCTCTTTTCTTTTTTGATACAACTCTTTGAAAGAACTATATATTGCTCCGTTTTCTTCCTGATCTCCAGCCTTTGCGTCATGGGTGTATTCATAGAAGCAACAAATTGCTTTTCCCCTCCTGCAAAGCCAGTGTTGCCAGGTGTGGGTGGGTGTGAAAATGTCTCGAGGGTCTGATATCTCACCCACCATGCAAGGGGGGCAGAATGGGGGAGGCTGGCAGGCTCCATAACCACCGGTCATGAGATGGGTAACCTACCCAAAACAGGTGTCGTGCCCACGACACCAACTTTATGCACCTGCCTTAGAGGTTTCAGACAGTGGTTAGTCTCCGGACACTGTTTCCATGGTTGATAGATAGAGAGATGGACTCCCGGGAGGCACCAGGAAAGGAGTGTTGCAGAAGTGCCCCGTGTTGTCCAGGGGTCTCTCCTCACTGGCCAGAGAGAGCCCCAGGACATCTGCAGACTAATTTAGGCATCTGAAGCAAGGTCAGAGAAGCTGTAGGGTACAGATACCTTCCTTCACCTGGCCTTGTGTCTGCAGCATGTGTGCATAGGACACAAAGCACTATCTCCCAATACAGTATAACATTCAGACTTGCTGAGAAGGGTTGGAAGATACATCAGAGAAACACCAACACACCTACAATGCCCTGTGCCAAATGCTTTCAATGGCAGAAAATCCGCTCTCCCTAGCCATTAAAATGCTTCACCTCAAAATAAGGGTAAGCAGGACACATTTAAAAGAAGCTTCTGTAGTTGTTAGAAAAGGCATTCCAAAATCAGCTAAAAGAAATTACGAAGTGAGCAACAGCAATCTGTTACAGTAAAAAATCGCTTCCATCTAGAAAACAAAGTTATTTTCATTATACTTTCCTTGCTTGTTCTTTGTCCTTTCTGTTTTTAAAAATGTAATGGAAGTCTCTGTATGTATATATGGGGTTTTGTATTAGTCCATGCATGTATATGTATTTTCCCTATGGGGGACAACAGAGGCTATTAGTGGTTCCTAAACTGTTTGCCTGTGTAAGCAGACAAGTCTCTCTCTGACATAGAGTAATAAAGTGTCATGTCAATGGGACCGATGGGAGAGCTGAAGAATCCAGAAGAATTCAATCGACTGTGACTCCGTAGCCATTTCTGTGCAGAAGGGTCCTGTATATCTTTCAGCACACTTACCTTCTGTTTCCAGTTAGAAAACAACACTGTAAAGAATAGATTGTAATGTGGTATTTGTGTGTTCTGCCCACATACAAATGAAGTTACAAAGATACTAACCTTGAATTCAATTCATTAAAAAAAAAAAATCCCTCTGAGCATGTGTGTGTGTGTGTGTGTGTGTTTTTGTGTGCATATGTTTGGAGGTATTTGGGAGCTTTTTACAATGCTTTGCAATGTAGTAGCTGAAGAATACGTGTGAAATGACTGAAAAGTAGCATATTCCACTGCAAATAAAATGCTGGTAATTTAGCATCAAAGCAGGACTTAAAACACATGGTGGTAGATTACGTTGCTTTTTAATTTCTTGTACATTAGTTTTTCTGGGTGGTTTTTAGTGTTGGATATCAGAAAGTTCATTGGGACTTTTATTGAGCAATGTGGAGATTTAAAATATGGAATAATTCAGAATTGATCAGTTTTTTATTGATCAGTAATCATACAAGCAGATACACTCATTTTCTGTTAGTCCCTAAAAGTTTACTACCTCTTGCAGTGAACTATTTAAAATGCATTCTTTAGACCATCAATGAAGAAAAGAAATTAAATTATACACAGCCTGATCTGTCTAAGAAAATTTATATCTCTGACACCAAACTGAATAGTTTTGGAGTTCACTTTGGCCAGATGTTTGTAGAAAGCTCAAAGGAAAAGTGAAGAGAATTTTCACAGCCAATTGCCTAGGCTACTCCTAGAGACAGGGAGTGAAACATAGTTGGTTCAAAATTTAATTTACCTTCAGAAGAACTTTAGTAGCTGGTTGTTTATCAAAAGCTGATGTATATGTTTTAACAGTCCCCATCAATCTCCATATTTTATTTAGATAAGTTAATATAACAGTCTTTACTATGAATCTTAATAGCCTCATCTTACACTGTGTGAAAACATAAAGCCAGTGTCTCACATACTTCAGGTACTACATTTTCTAGTCCTGCTTGGAGGACCAGAGGTTGCGCTGATCTAAATGATCCCCCAGGGCTTGGAGAACAGAAAGCAAATGAATGCTCTTAGTTAGACTTGGTAAGTTTTCCGTTTCACAAAGCCCATATCAGGGATAGATTTGATTTATTTCTCATTTGGCACAAAGTTATGAATTTACAACAGTTAAGATGTTTCATCTTCCTTGGACTGGCATGCAGATATTAGAGTGCATGGGTAAGAAAATTCAGCCAGCGTGTCCAAATCCTCATAAGGACTAGCCTTAGGGGAGCATGTGGAAATTCACCAGGGACTCAGAATTCTCTTTGGTGTATCAGGTGTCCATTAGAGAGACTATTTAATGTTCTTTAGCTAGGCTAATATGTTGCAAAGCAGTGACATTTCAAGACTCATCCGTGAAGATAATAGCTCTTCTCAGTAAGTCATTTTCACATTTACATCAATTTAACATAGTCTAGATTTGGATAATGATAAGCATCACTTTTCTCTTACCAGTGTTGCCAGGGTACTGAGTCACCAAACTGGCATTTCTGCAACAGACCCCCTCTCTCCTGTACTCCTCAAACCAGCAGCTGGCTATTCTGAGCAGGACCTAGGCTTGTGTGCGTATTCAACAACAAATACACAGCAGAAATGCCCCACGTTTGCCTTGCTGCAGTTCATACTTACAACAGTATATTTTAAAATATCAGATAAATAATAAATGTAAGAGGGGCAAGGGGGAAAGAATTGCAATATTATCACTTTAGTAAGAAGCCAGGACAGCTGATACAGTTTCTTCTATGCTAGCTATCTGCATTTTCCCATAAATTCTGTTGCCTTTTTCTTTTCATTTGTCCTTCCTCCTTTTTTTTTACTATGTTCTCTCTTTTCTATTGCTACCCACTGTTCTTCCTTTTTTTTTTGTTTTGCCTCTTTGTTTCTTATTAACGAGTTTCGACATTTTTAATTAAAGTTGACTGCTTGACTGATGCCAGTTCGACCCTTCTTTTCTGAATTTGCCCTCCAAAACAAGTTAATCATTAGCAGAGGCCTGTCTTCATCAACTACAGAGGGCGAGAACAACAACAAAAAAATAAATAAAAAAGAAGAAGAAGAAGAAGAAGAAGAAGAAGAAGAAGAAGAAGAAGAAGAAGAAGAAGAAAAACAACAAATAGAATAAGCGAAAAATGGGGAACAAGCCTCAGGAAGCGGTAACTAGCCTGAACAGCAGAGGATACTTTGCACTTAGTGGCATTTTTCTGTGCCCCTGTAGCTCATAAATCCTCAGTCTCCAATATAATTCCAGATGGACATTTATGTTAACCAGCTAGTGAAGGGCTATTGCAAATGTTAAAGACATAGGAAAGAGTCTAAGCACAACTGTGAACAAACAAGAAGTCCTGTCCTCGCCTGACTTATTCTCTTGTTCCCAGTGAAGCTCTACATAAATTCACTGCCTCTGTTACCTGTATTTTGGAACTGAGGAATTTCGGTCCCCCTGGTTGTCATACTGCCACAGAATGATTTAGAAGCAGGAACAGATTCTCTTGTCTAGTCCCAGATTTTGCCATGTGCTGCAGACAGTTAGATTTATGTCTAGTTCTCTGCTTCTACTGTAAAAATATGCCCGCCTCGCTCCCTTTCACCTGTATGTAATACACTCTTTGGTCTCAGTCCTTTAAAAGGGAAGCTGCAGTCTGAGCCTGGAGCAGTGATGCGTAGCCACAATTACAAGGTGGTAACAATTCCGCTGTTCACAGACAGGTCCTTACTTTAACTTCAGGACAGGAGGAAAAAGGTAGGATAAAGAAACAGAAGACAACAGAATCCCCTAAAGAAGCACAAATTTGCTTGTGTGGTTTGGACTGACCTACCTGATGTACGTGTGGTGTGAAGCTTCAGCACTGCCCTGCCATGACTGTCAGGTGATTTTTTTGGAGAGGGCTCTCCTTGCATGGGGTGCTCACCCAGCAAAGCAGGACCAAGGGAACTGCTCCTACAAGCCTCACTTCCCATTGAGTACAGTGGGAACTGTAGGCACATGGAAGTTAAGAGGGCTGGAGCCAGTGTACACAGGGCGTTATGGTATAAGATATGGTAACAGCATAATAGTATAATTTATCCACTAGTTCTGGAAGGACTCCATCAGGGCTGAAAATAATGTTGTTTACTGCTGGGTGCCTGAAGGTGCATCCAGCTCCATGGAAGGTGGTGCTGCATCAGTTTTGCATTTAAGGGAAGGATACAAAACTCTTCAGCCTCCAAAGAGAGCCTCCTGTTTCAGGCTCCATAGAAACTCACAGATAGATCTGAACTGACTATGATGGTCAGTTTTAAAGTCCCTTCTCAGCCTGACGCTACAAAACATAAATCAAACCACTGTACAGTATCACTGAACAAATGCAGTTAGAGTCTTATTACATAAAAGCAGGCAAATAATATGACTAGAAGGGCATTTTAATACATTATACTTGTTACTTGGTAGTTTGATGTCAAATACATGAAATATTAAGCAAGATATAATAATCCCTCTAGTAATGTAAAAATGTTCACATTTTTAATCTAGAGATCTCACTGATGAGGCATGATTGTTCAACATCCTAGAAGGCAGCTTTCTAAATTATGCTATTCCCCATGGCAAGTGAAGGACAGATCACGGACTTAATGGAAGGAGCATTTCGTTTTCCCTGTTGAACAATGGGATTTACATTTCAGCCCTCTAGCAAGCAGAGTTACTCACGATACCTTCTAAATTAGTACCACCTCATAAGTTGCACCCAGGGTACCTCCTAAATTAAGAAGTAATACATTTAGGAATCCCTGAAAGGCTTATTATTTCCTGTCTAATATATCATTAGCACTGTATATAATTTCTAACACAGTGTGCTCACCCCTTCTTCTAGTGAAAGATTCCCATAGGTTAAACAGGGCATTGTAGGGGTCCATTTCTGGCTTCCCATTTTACTTCTGTGTCTGCAGAGGAATTAAGGCCAACTGCAAAAGAATCATTCCCCTGGCCTTTCAGTTTATGTGCTTTCGTAGCTGCAGAATAACAGCAGAATTGCTGGTCCATTATGTTTTCATTTCTATTTGATGGTATAAAAGTAAATGCTATATTCATAACCCCATCTCCAGATGAAAGAAAGCTGTCATTCCAAGGTTAGGATATTTGCCTCTGTATCGCAAGCCTTCCTGGCTGTTTTAGATGCCTATGCTGCTGCAGTCATCTTTGAGCTGCTCATACACCTCTGTGTCACCACTCATGATAGTGGCAGGAAACAACACAGGGAGAAGAAATGCTGATATAACAGTTCCCGTTGGGAAGTAGCTGCTCATTAATATGCTCTCAGGCTGTCATACTTTGAGATGCTGGTCAAAGGTGTTTGCAAAGCTGGAAATGAGGAAATGTCCACCTCTTCAGCCTTGCCTGCGCTAAGAATTTAACTCATTGCTGACAAAACACATCAGCAGCTGGAGTACCAGAAGCAGTGCTCACAGAGGTTTAGCCAGAGCATGGAGATACTGCTAAGAGCTTAATACATCCCCTTCAACCCTCATCGGAGTTCCCCAACTGTCTGCTTCTAACACAGAGCATGTCTGTGGCACTGGGATCCAGTTGCTTCGAAAGGCTTCACTCGCTTAACATCGGTGTCAGATGCCTTCATCCCATGTAGGGGGCTGTTGCCAGCAGAAAGCTGTTTCTAAGCAAACTGGATCCCTGCAGGCGTTTGCTGTGACAAAGGTGACTGAGACCGGGCCTGGTCCCCACTGGCAGGGGTTACAGCGATGCCGCACTTCCCTGAGGCAGTTCCCATGGTGTTTCCAGCAGAAGCCTTGCAGAAGTTCAGCTACTGTCCCTCAGCAGGTTCAAGGCAGAGAAAATGCTGAATCTTCTGACTTCAGAAGGAACGTCCACCACTTTATTTAGTTAGTTTTTATCGTGCTAGCTAGAATAACTTGCATCTATGAGCTTTTGATAATGTTCTTAACTGCAGCTAATAAGCATGGCGCAAAGATGCCCATCATCTTCTTGGAAATGGGCAGCCGCGAATTTGCACAATAGGAGGGTGGGGGTTTTTTCAAACTCACAAGAAGACACATATTATATGTCTTTCTGGAGATACCTTCCAGCTGCTCAGTGAGGTGACAAACAAATCCATCTACAGACTGTTACTTCTTTTGTGAATAGCCACCATTTGCATTATAAACTTTTTAACAAAAACACATTGAGCTAAATTTGTCCCTATGACTTCGATGAGTCTAGTCCATTGACTTTGTGGAGGAAAATTTAGAGCTGGGTGTTGTTTTTGATTAAGCTCATGAGTACAAAGAACTCTCTCAAAAATTGCCACTGTGGGACCTCAGCCAGCAGAGGCCCATAACCAAATACTGGGAACTTGTTATCACTCTTTGATTGTAAGCATCTGTTGGCTAAATATGCACAAAATTAGTATCTCTTATTTTTAACAGATAATCTTGTTGCATCTATTTTTAAAGAACAAAGTTTCTACTCTCCATTTTGAAGGTCCTACTAATTAACTTAAATATGGTAGATTGAATTCCAGAATGACTAAATTTGATTTGTAATGAGAATCAGATCAACAGATTTTTCTTATCTCAATGCAAATGTCCCTCATCTATGTGAATTAGGAGTCTCAGTGAACTCTGAGTTGACTTTCGCAAACTCCCAGAATTCAATTTCCTGAGCAGGAGACAGTATAGATTAGTTTGATTTATAATAAATCTCAAGTCTCCCAAGGTAGCTACTGCCAGCAGTGTCTCCTTTTTCAGAGCTGTAGATCTTAAAATATAGGAGTCAGATACTGAGGTTAATAATTAATGTGAAGCCTCCAGATCTTATAGCTTTTCCAATCTAAAGTAATCATATAAAGTTCCAAGAAGCAAAAAAAGAGACAGAAGAAAGTCACAAGAAATGCATCCTTGATACAGCCTATGTGTGATTCAGGTACTTTAGTGATACAGTGTGTGTTCATTCATTATCAATAGAGACTGGGATTCATATTTTGAACCCATGCAGGAGCTGACTTCAGTTCTTGGAATTCATCTTTCTTCATAGCAAACACTTCATCATAAGTTTTATCCCTTTCTGAAATTCAAATTTAGACCCTTGATTGCAAAGATTAGGTCTACCATATGAAGCATCTCTGAGTTACCACAGAGCATCTGTTGCCCCAGAATCCCACACTAGTTCCAAAAGCCTCGCCTCCACACGTCATTAGTGAGTCTAGAAACAGTAAGAGAGGACATAGAGGACAGCTTGGAGGTCTGCAAATTAACAGAAAACCAAAGTTTAACACCCACAGCAGACAAATCTCAGGGATTCTGTAGCACATGTGCAAAAAGAATAGGTGCCTGAGCAATGGCCTCATGAGGAAAATGAGTAGATGCTGGTGTATGTCAAGAATCCCCTTTTGCCTACAAACATTTTTGGAGAGGGATGTCCTAGTTTGGGCAATTTTTTTAATGGGACCTATTAAATACAACACCATCTGGGCTAACAATGTTAGACTATCCATCCTGCAAAATGTGCCCAGAAGGAGGTCATAGGACAGGGAATCACTTTATCAAAATTCCATGCCTACTCTGTCCTGGATATATTTTGGGGGAACTCTTTAAAAAAATAAGGGTGTTTGAGTAAACGCTAAAAGTATTAAATGCATAAAAATGGATGTGTGGATTACAGGCTTAAATCCACCAGAACTGTGCACAGAGTGGCTACTACATCTGTATTTTATGAGTTCGGTCAAGTTCAATCTTTAGAAATGAGTTTTGAGAGCTATGATGAAAGGCATTGTAAAAATTCTTAATATTGATTAGACTTTTCTGTTATAATTGCTTCGGATAATATAATGTACAAAGGCATTCAGAGATGTAATGAACACTGTGAAAAGGACTGTGCATAAAAATGTGGATTGAAACCGACACCAGATTTGCAGGAGTAACAGAAAGCCCTTTTACAAGGTGACAGAAATACACCAGAGAAAAGAGACTGGACAGCAGCTGTTTGGTTCCTTACACGTTTACAATGTATGTCTCACTGATGGACTGCTTTATAGTGGACTGATCCTTCACAAGTGTCTGAGCACAGGGTGCTGCTATGCCAAGAGAGAGAAAACCTTTTCTTTCTTTTTGTTTAATGGGCAATGTCTCTAACAAGGACAGTCCAGAAATGTTTTTTCAGGAGGCCTGTGTACACGTTTGGGTACAAAGGCTGGGCCGGAGGCAAGGCTGGGTTTCATCCTGCCCTCCTCAGCTCAGTGCTACATGGGGGCTCTCAGATTTGCTGCCGTCGCTGCAGCAGAGCAGGAGACGGCCGAAATCACCTTGCTTCCATAGGGGAGTATGCGGCAGATGGCACTGTTGCTTTAGCAGTCCTGCCTCAGTCTCTTTTTCTCTTTGTAGGAAGTCCCAGGTACATTTTTCCTTCCTACCCTCCCTCCTTTTGTGGGGTTTTACCCCATTTTTTTGTGCTCAGGTCCCTCCGCACCCGAGCGCGACGCTGCAGCGCCAGGGCCCCTCGCTGCGAGCATCGCCTCCCGGGCAGCCCTGCACCCACCCCACTCCGTGCTTACCTCCACACCAACTCCTCCTCGCAGTTGCTTTACGGAGTGAAAGCCTTGCATCTGCATACTAATTTATTCCCATTGGTTCCCTTGTATGCCCAATTTAATTAGTTTGTAACATTTCAGTAGTGTTTTTCTCAGATGTTAATAGCATGTTGGGGAAGCTGAGCACGTTTCTGCCATGTCTTTTCACTTGCAGCGCACATGGACTTTTATCTCTTTCCGTAACTTTGTCTCAGCAGTTTTTTTCATTTGGTTTTTCATGCTAGATGCCTTGATGCTTATCTCCATTCATTTTACAATTCTTATGCCAAACAATTTTTTAAAAGGCTCATATTTCTGGGTTTCCCTGACCCCTTTATCATCAGTCATTTAGACATTAAAATAGTTTAGACTTTCCTAGATGTGTTTTAATTAGAGCTACTTGTTTATTTACCACTAGCTGCATATGCATGAGCTGGCTTTTTAATGCAGTTCTATCCTGAAAGCTTCCACTAAAATCAACCAACATCAAGGCAACTGGAAACTTATCGGAGATTTAGTCATTAAAAAAAATAACTGAGGAATTGCAACCGCTTTATGTCTATCCTGGCAAATGCTTACCCAAACAGGACTCTGCCCTGTTAAAAAGCATAGACTTGAGGCAAAAATGTGTAACCCTCAGGTGCCTGGCCACCTCTGTGGAAACCGAACCCCCACCATTTGGTACCCTTTCTGCAAAAAAAGAGTTTGATGCTTCAGATCAGGGAAGTGAGTGTCCCACAGCAGGAATGGGAGCTGCCTAGTGCAGATAATAGGAAACCCTGGGCACAGAGAGGTGTCTGGATCACACCCCCAAGCTCAGGTCCTATTGCCTGAACCAAAGGTGCAGGCAATATCTGCTATGCCCCTGGGTCGAGTAGGTAGGACTCTTGTCTGAGGGTAGTGACCCACATTTCTTCTTTGCTTGAGCTGGACGTGGATCACTGTTTTTCTGTGGAACATGGGAGGAACCTGAGGTGTGGGTGCTGGCACGTACTTCGTATTTGTCTGAGAAGTAGGAAACCTTCCCTCCAGGCTGAGATTGTTCATACCTAATTTTACTTCCTCCTGTGGAAATGGTGGAAGAGTAGAGAAAGAAAAGCAACTTTCATGGAAGATACAATATCAAAGCAAGCCTGACTTGAGATCCTGGAAGTTAGAGTCATCTCAGGAGGGGCATTGCTCTTCTTTGGACCCAGCTTCCCAGCACTTTGGGTCAAAAAGGAGGTACTTGGTAAAGGTGCCACCAGGATTAAGTGACTGTTGAGTGCTGAGATCGCAGTCACAGTTTTGAAATTAGGCACTAAATCCTGTTTTGGTAACCAAAGTTATGTCTACGCTGTGGAATCCAGGAGTTCTTCCCACCGTCTGTTGTTGAGGAAAACCATAACCATGTACTGCTGCCATTTTGAGATAAACCTTGCTGTCCATCATCCTTTTGCAGAGTCCCTTTGTGCCCTGAGTTTCTTGCAGGGTGATGCAGTGAAATTCAGCACATCCCAGTCTAGATCTGGGGACACAAGGATTACTGAAAGTACTACTTAATTCCTCACTCATCACTTTTGCCTTGTAGCTTTGAGCTAGAAGCATATTTGAGCCCCAGCAATTTAAGATAGATTTTTGTGTCCGTCTGAAGCCCACATGTCTTCCAGAATTGTTAATCTAATTGAACCTTAAGGCAAGAATGATAAAACATAATACTTGGAGATGCACATGGGAGCAATGGACTGGCTAAATCAGGAACACCCATGACTGTGGGTGCAGGGACTTCCTGGCTGCTAGGACAATGAAAAGTATGGGAACTACTAATTTGGTGTGAAATCCTAAAAGTCTGTGGTGCCCTTTTGTCACCCTGTCTTTTTGTTTGTTATAGGAGTTAATTAACATTAAGGGATTTAGAGAATGAAAGACCTATCCTTAGGTCCTCCCATCAGTTTTCCTACAAGTGCAGGATTGTCCCTTGCACAGAAATGTTCATCCTCTTTAGGCAAGAAGTGCTGCCCTTTTGGTTTGTTTCTGGCTGCATTTAGCATAAAAATTAATCTTACTATGAAAGCAATCTGAAGAAAAAAATGTGCCTGTGTTTTTTTCTAGGAGAATAAACACAAAAGAAAAATCAGGCAAAACAAAGCAAAATAAAGGCAAAAATTGTAGACTGAATTATGTAATCCTTACTCATGAATATTAACTGGAACTATCCACATGAGTAGATGTTGCAAAAGCAAATCAGTATCTCATAGGCTTGCTTTTGTTTGAAGACAGCTGGAAAACAATGTAGTCTTTAATGACATATGCATGTTAATACAAATTGTACACTCTCCACTAATCTAATACTCATGAAATGAGCACATCCATCATGGAAATTAAACAATAACTTCTTACTTGAACAAATTCTGCAATGAATATGTTGCAAAAATAATTAAGAGACAATGTCAATTGGCTAGAACTTTATCATAACAGAATGGTCTCCATTTGTGAGATTAAAAAAGCCCAAGAAAAATCATGGACATTTATAAAATAGAGTCACAGGCATGTTTTTTCACACTATGAGACATATTCTCTGACAATATTTTATTATAATGATACTGTTTCTATTAAATCAATTGATTGAGAGATGCTTTAGACAGCTGACTGACAACTGTTCTCTGTAACATTTTGGAAAATCTGGGTCTTGACTAGCTTCAAGAACAATTTTTTTTCCTCCTAGCCAATAGGCAGCTCTATCAATAAAATAATAATTTCTTATTAATGTGCTATATATTTTTGAAGAAGGAGGCTATTTGATTTCTTTATATAGTCAATTAGACATGACAAGACATGCTTTGAATACATCACCACCCACTCATTTCTTCAGCAACATCCATAAGAAAGGAGGTATTTTCAAGTATCAAAAAAATTCTTGCTAATGTTTGGTTTCAAAGACAGGAAAAGGTCAGTTTGGTTCTCATTTAATCTCAAGGTTTTCCTTTGGGCAGAAAACATTGATATTTTCATTCCTCTTAGGTATACTGGATTTTGCCACAGTTTCTTCATATTGGCTGAATAGACTGCCTCATCTCCTGCACTGCAAAGACAGGCAATGTTCTGCAAAAATACAAAATGCCTAACAGCCTCTGGGAATCTGCACAGGGCTGGGAGCCAGCGTTTAACTCCCAATTCTGCTAAGTCTTGTTTATGTTTCCTAGTACTTCCCAGCCTTTGTTTTAGACCTACAGCTGCCTTTCTAGGAAGCTATCAGGTTTTAGTCCCTGGTTTAACAAATAATTTAAGAGAGAAGTTGCACAGGTTTACTTCACATAGAGATGGAGCCAGAAATCCGTATTCAAACTGTTGAAAGCCCTGATGTGATCAGAAAGTATAACACCATGCAGAAGTCAGAGTACTGGCTATGAGAAACACAAGTTCAGTTCTCTGCTGTAGCCTGTGAAAATCAAACTCTAATTTTTAACTTCACAGAGAATCCTGCTACATGCTCAATTTAAGCTGATTGTGTGGAACAGCTAAGGAGAAACAAAGCTGGAAAGCCTTAGCACTTGTTGGTGAAGACATTTCACCTTGAACAAGAGTTTCACGCACCTGTGAAAGCCATTAGCAAGAAACCTCTTAGGTAGGTTCCTTCACCTCACTTCTAGGTGACCATGTAGGTCCTTCTGCATGTACAGGTGGGCTCTTTTGTGCTCATTTTTCATCTTCTCATTTCTTATTGTGTGTGATGGTATCGCTTCAACAGCAAGGGGAAAGGGACCTTCCACCCCAGATTAGTTTATGAACGAGTTTATGAGCTAGGCCAATCAATCCTTTGTCAGGGTCACAGCAGAGGAGAGAATTGAACCTTGGTTTCTAATTTTCAAGGTGAGAGCTTTCAGCCTTAGGTATACGAATGGAAAGGGAGCAGCATAATCTCTTTTTAAGGAGAACTAGTGAGTACTCTAGGTTGTGTAGACAGGCAGCTCTAGCTAATGACAACTGGTACTTTCAGAGCCCACCCACCACATCAAGCTCTTCACACGTGGGGAGCTGGTAGGCACAAGTCCCAGCAGCTTGCTGAGTTTTGATGTCTCTCAGATCTGATGAAGGTGAGCCCCTGCTAATTGCTATTTGGACTTAAACCCAAGCTGAAGTTTAGATCCAAGCTGAAGCAATTATTACCTTCTCCAGATGTTGTAAATATTCTTGTTGATGATATAAATGTCGTTAGCAAGAAGGATTTTTGGTTTGGGTGGGATTTTTTAGATAGCAGTGGCAGTTGTACACAATGAATGATTTGACTTGTCGTTTTTACTTTGACATTGTCATTAACTGTAGCTATAAAAATGCATTTTACCTCTTTTACAATACAGACCTAATCTTGTTTTCATGTAAGTTAATGGTTAAATTGCTGTTGACTGTGGTGGGAAGAGCTCTATACTCCTATATATTTAACCGCTGTAATGTAATTGCTTCACTGTATGGATCAGTGTTTGTAATACAGGATTTAAGTTAATAATCCTTTTTATATCGCTATATATGTGAAAGGCAAACTTATAATACAGAAATAATACAGTCAGTGTTGGCAATACAAAAGGTTAAATCATACAACTTGCACTTTCCATAATAAACGTGCAGATTCTAATTAGAATTAGAACTAAAGTGAGCACTGTCTATGGATTTATCTTAAGTCACAAGGATTATCTTCTGCTTTATAATGTGAATGCATCTTTTATAAATTGAGAAGAAATAATGAGCTTCCAGGTTGATTGAAGCTGTCAGAGTAACTGGGGCAAGTTAGAACTTGAAGACCATTGGCGAGTGGGTTTTAAAAATATATGCCTGCTTATCTTAACTCATATTCTGCCTCATTTGATAGGCTCAGGGCTTCACCTCTGCAAAGGAAAAGATGTGGTACATCGTGTTTTGAAGAACATAAGCAGATTTGATAGAAGTCTGGAGGTAAGGGCATACTTTCATGAAAATGCAAATGTAAGACTGCATGGATTTCACTCCCATCTCTTAAGCAACCATCTTGAACCATCTTCTTTCGGAAAAAAACACCCATTGCAGGTAAGTTCATTGTTATCAGTTTGGATTCTGAGTTTTCTTCAATCAATAAATGCTTCTGAATTTCTAACAAGCATGCAAAATATTTGGTAATGTTACACAAAGCCATTGCAAAGGGGCAAATCAGTTTACACAGTATTATTTGTGTTGTCACAGCAAGCATACATTTGACATCACAAACCTGAAATAATTTATTACTGAGGTCACAGGGCATTAGTAGATCAAGTGTCTGGTAACAGAGACAATATTTCTCTGTTCAGTTTGCTACATAAGTAAATATGCTGTCTAGTAGATAAAGTGGAATCAGAGTATAATTTAGTCAACATAAAAAAAAAAACCCTAAAACACACTGGAGCTAGTTATCTAGAAACTTCTACAGCTAAACCTCCCATTTCATGAGAAGGAAGTAGCTCTCGTTTATGCTGCCACTGCCAAAATAGAGGACAACCACACAACACTGAAATACTCATTAGCACAGGCAGCAGTTTACCAGCAAAAACACTCAAGCACATATTTACTAGAGAATATTAGCAGCTATTACTCCCACCCCTCTTCTGTAGCAGAGTCACTACTCACACGTTCAATCAGTGCAGCAGTTTCCCTTGTGCCCTGCACTGAAGAATACACCTGAAGAAGCACCCCTGAAGAAAAAATTCGGCTGTACCCATGAAAGGAATGGCCTCTTCCTCTTGCCCCTCATGTAAGTGTAGAAGGTGAAGGTGCCATGGGATCACACAAGGATGGGGTTGCTGGATCTGCGTACTGCTACCTGTATACTTGAGCGTGGGGTTGCTGGTTTCTGTGAACATGCTTCTTAAAAGTAAAACACACCTCTAATGCGCTCTGGCTTGCATATGTCTTCGAGTAAGTAATTACCCAGTCAAAAACTGGTAAGGACCCCAGAGCCAGCCTTTATTAGAAGTCTGTA
The DNA here is from genome assembly GCF_900496995.4 of Aquila chrysaetos chrysaetos. Classification (NCBI taxonomy): domain Eukaryota; kingdom Metazoa; phylum Chordata; class Aves; order Accipitriformes; family Accipitridae; genus Aquila; species Aquila chrysaetos. The sequence goes on from NC_044007.1 coordinate 55,866,928, forward strand.
TGTCTAATTGCAAAACTTAAACCTCTGAAATGTGACCAAACCAAATTTTCTCCCTCCCCCACCTTTCAAAAAAAAAAAAAAAGTTAAATTGTTTTCTCAGCAGTTGAAGAGCTCTCACAGCAGAGTTGGGAATGCTTCCCTTCCCCTTCCTCCCTCCCTCAGAAAGCTGTAGACTGACAATTAGGGCATGTCCTAAGACATGGGACACTCCTCAAGCTTGGGGGTGGGAGGGTATCGCTTTTGAGAAAACATCTTCTACTTCCACAAAGAGCTTGCTAATCTCTATGCTACTGTAAAAAGAGACAAAAAGTGTCCTCTGCCTTGCCTCACTCTTTCTGAAAGAAAGACGGTCCATACCCACTTTCAGATGGTGGCAGGCTGTAAATCATGTGAGAAAAGAAGAATATGAGTGCTCTCTATCCACTTCTCCTGTCTCAAGAACTGCAGGCCTAAGGCACAGCTCTGCTCACAAAACTCTGCTCTGTCTCCTGGCATAGGCAGCTCTCTTAGATCCCAGACCCACATGCTTATTCCACTGAGAGCTTACAGGCAGCTCCTCACTGTATCAAAGGCTAAGATAGAATCAGGGCTCAAATTTTCCACGCCCCATGCCAAACTGTCATGATGCAAACCTGCACTTAGACACAGCATTTAATCAATCTCCAGAGACTGACAGGGCAGAAAACATGGATGTCCCCTGCCTCCTGGTGCCTTGGACTGACCCACTCCAGACTGTTGCATTAAACTTCCTTTCTGGATCTAGATCATTATCTACTAGGCTTTGGAGTGCTTGCATTGGCTAAATTAGCTATATGGATATGAATCAGGAGTTTAGGGCAATGATATAGAAACAGTTTTCTAATTCTAATTAGTTCTTCTCAGTTTTATAGGATTTTGTAAACTTTTGCTTTTCTTTCATCCTGGACAGTTAAATTTCCCATGTGAATAAATCATTTCAAAGAAGCGTAGTATCATAGAAAGGTTATATCAGAAGGGACTTTTCGAGGTCAACTAGTCCAACCTCCTGCTACAAAGCAGAGTGATTTCAAAGTCAGATCAGGGTTGCTCAGGGCCTTTACCTGTCAAGTTTTAAAATCCCCAGTGGTGGAGTTTCTACAAACTTTCTCGGCTCCAGGACTTAAACAGTTTTGCTCTAAAGAAAAACTTTTTTTATATCCAGTCCCAATTTCCCTGGATGCAACTTGTTATTGTATTTCACTTTGTGCATCTGAGAAGGATTTGGTTTCCCTTCTCTATAACTTCTCCTTAGGCAGTGGAAGGTAGTTAGCTCTCCCCTTGAATTTCTCTTCTGCAAACAAAGCAACCCCAGCTCCCTTTCTTCATGTGTAGTGTCCTCCAGCTGCCAACTACGTTGATGGCCCTCCACTGAACTTGGTCCAGCTTGTCCATGTCTCTCTTGGACTCAGTGTCCCTGGACTGAGTACAGTATTTCATGTGCAGCCTCTCCAGTACCATGTAGAGGGGAATAATCATGTTTCCCAGTTCACTGGCTAGGCCTGTGCTAAAGCCACCCAACAAGACGTCCACCTCCATTGCTGCAAGGGTGCATTGCTGACATCTGTGCAATTTGTTGTTCACCAAGGCCTCAAGTCCTTTCCTGCAGAGTTGCCTTTCCGCCAGTCCCTAGCCTGTGCTACAGCATAAAATCACCCTGTCTTGCGGGAAGTACTTTGCATTTGCCTTTGAACTTTAGGAGGCTCCTGTCAGCCCATTTCTCCTGCTTGTGGGGCCTCCTCGTGTGAGTGTCAACCCTGCCCTTCAGTGCCCTGATGCCTCACCCTAGTTTAGCTCTAGGCATGAGGTTGCTGGTGGTGTTCATCAGTCAGGACGGTGATGGACACCACTCAGGGCATGTTAAATGGTGTCAACCCCAGTACTGCCAGTTTACTTCAGTTAGATTTTTCTCACATGCCAGCACAATGCAGCAAAATATGAATTTCTTTGGGCTATTTTGTCTTTGGTTTGGTGGTCATTGTTGTTGTTGTTTTATCTCTACAGTTCTAGCAGGAAATTCATGGAAGTGTTTCCGCCACCTTTATGATTTATGAGAAGCAAACTTACTTCTGCATTGCATTTGACCAAAACATCAGTTTAGCAGAAACATAGTAGTAACAGTAGCAGTGCTAATGCTGCTGAATGAGGCAGTTACTATTTTCTTTAAGCTCTAAGCCTTAAAACAGCATATGCCTAAGTACATTTCAGTGCTTTCCAAAAAAATAAGCAAAAAAGTTCTCTCCTTACTAAATTGGAATATGAGGCATTTGTGGAGGCAAAGGCATTCAGTAGAGGCAGCTAAAATGTTTCCAGAGGAAACATTTTCCCATAATATCTGACAACTCCTCTCCAAATGCCTTATCTACCAAGCTCACAGCAGTAGGGTCAATTGTACATTGCATTTTTTTATGTATTCCTAATTCATTCTGCAAGCACACACATATGCATGCACCCATACATGTGCATGTGTTCACACTTCTCTCTTGTTCTTTCTCTGTCCCCCCCTGTACTTTTTGTTTCTTGCAATTGCTCTTATATAAGCTGAATTGTAAAATGATTCATTTTCTGTTTAGTGCAAAACTACTTTCCATTTAGCCTTACTACTCTATTCAAACCTTTCGGTTTTGGATACAGAGGGATTTTAAGTTTAGTTGGTTTTTTTCAGGTTTTTGTTGTTTTGGAGGGGAAAAAAAGCTTCTTGCAAGCTATTATTTTCAGCTTTTAACTATATAATGATAATAAGGTTTAGTTTTTAAAAATCAGAAGCCTAAAGCTTTCTTGTGATTTTGCATAAAATAAAATTTCTGCTTTCTTCTCCCTCACAAAGGATAAGAATTACAAAACTCCAAAAGTATCCTCAGCTGATACTGTTCTTGTTTTCAGTTTCCCTCATTCAAAACCATTTACATCTGCAGACTTCAGCATCTTTATCACCCACATTTCAGAAACTCTTACTGCTGTCTCTAGAGGTTGTCCCTATTCTCACCATAGGAGAGTTAAAAGGTATGAGGAATCATATACCATTAGCAACAACGCAAACTCTTGTTTGCCGAACACTTAAGAGGGAGATCATTGAGGAGGAGAAGGATGCTCTCAGCCATTTCTGCAGCTGCCCAAAAGACCAACAGAATTGCTCGGCGCAGGCTGCGTGCTTTGTGCTCTAATTGTACTGAGCATGCCAGGACAGTATGCAAGGATTTATTCCCCCCCCCCGCCCCCCTTTTTTTTTCAGTCTATGCGCATGAATGATTTAAGGTTTTGTTTGTTTCCAGGAGCAGGTTTGAGATCCTTGCCAAATTGGTAAACCCAGCATGATTTCTAGGCCACAATTTGCAGCAACGGCTCTTGAGTGCTCGTTGCTGACTATGACCATCTTGGAGCTCCTCAGCAGCTGCCTCTTCGCAGTGGACGGCTCATTCCTAGAGCAGGAACGTGGCTTTTGCAACACTGAAAGAACAAACTTCCCCCTCCTACCCTCCCCTCATTTATGGGAATTTCACAATGTGGTATTTAAAAGCTGAGTGACACTCACTTAACCTTAGTGAACTGATTTTTGTAATGGTTTTAGTCTTCCAGATTGCTTTCACAATGGAAAAGACTCATGCTATTTTAGACTGAAAGATGAGACTTTCCACTGTACCTTCAGACTGAGTGTGGGTAGTGCAGCCAGAGGGTTTAGGGGCATCAGGAATGCTAGCAATAAAAAGATGGCATGCAGCAACAAGTTTTTATAACCTCCAAAATCCTACCTTCTTCTTTGATTTGCCCTCAGCTTACTAAGAATTGGGAAAACATTTCTGCAGTTCTGATAAACACACATCAGTCAAACCATAAGGGCACCACATCATCAGGTCAAAATATACCCTATGAAAAATTAAATAAATGATGTCACTATTCTGAAGTCATAGCAAAGTTGCACATTAAAAAAATAAAATACTGCAAACAACCAAACAAAATCCCCCAACAAACCAGCAATGTTCAAGCAAGTTTACTGTTACAGCTGCTGCAGATACATGTGTTACTGCTCCGTTTGACTTACATGTGGGACTGCAGCAAATTGAGAGGAAAATCGCATCAGGTTATGCCAAGTCAACTGGAGAAATGTATTGTGTCTCCTTAAATGCATCCTTTCTCCCCGTTTCAGCTGAATAGTACCACAGCTGTTCATATGCTGTTGGCAGTGCTATATATGTGTTCTGCATTGACTTCTGCGAAGTGAGTTACCTTGGAGGAGCTGCCTTTAGAAATGCTGATCTGTTGCTAAATACTGAGCCCCTCCAGGGCACTTCTAAGCGGTTGCCCTGAAGGTGGGAGACCAAAACTGCAATAAATCCTTCTGGAAATTCAGGGCAAAGTATAGCACTGTCAAATGAGAGAGAATCAGCCAATTTAAAAGTATTAATTTGCTTGCCATATGTTTTGTGAGTGTATAAAATAGTATCATTAACACTAATAAAACTGCCACGGTTACAACATTCATGATTATCTACTATATGTGGTATTCATTTATGTACATTATGGAGAGGTGTGGGAGTGTTTACAAAAGGATTAACATTACCAGCAGTGACAGCTACACTGAAAATTGTCTATTATCAGGTCCAGCTTTTCAGTTGCTTTTAACTTTTTTGATCTTTTCATGGTTTTTTATGCCTGAAGCTTGATTTTGGGGGTGGGAAGGAGCAAATATTTCTGTTACTAAGCTCAGCCATTGACAAAGAGATTAAAGGAAAAATATATTTCTTTGCCCTAATTAAAATAATTTTTAAAACAACTTAACCTATTCAGAAAGTAGTAATTCTATGGAGTATTCAAGGCTCAGACCAACCAACATACAGGACTATCCACTGAAGGGTTGGATAAGAAAGATGCACTGAATATTTATCCATTGGGTGACCTTCCTTCAAATGCTTTCACTGAGACAAGGAACCAAAGGAAAATAGCATCTGACATACTTAGAGAGTGTGTTGCAATGCATATGTGGAAGGACAGGGGAAAGGTAAGATTGGAAAGGCAGCTAGATAGAGATATTTCTATTTTTAAGGTAACTTTGGTCAGCAGATTTCCAACAAAATGTTTGTTGACTCAGACCGCCTTGTAGAGACTTCTTGTGGATATGCATTGGTTTTGTCAAAACTGTCATCAAAAAGGCATCTCAGGGCTGAGGCTAAATTGTTCCATTACTAACCATCATCTAGAATTGAAAAGTACTGAGAATGCATTCGCTAACAACCCCTAGCAAGACAGAGAAGAGTTTTGCTAAGCTATGCCACCAATATACAGTAACCAAGCATCAACATTGCAAGACCAACCAACAAGAGACAGAAACTGGAGTTGGGTGGTTAATACAAACTTAGATTCTCCATGCTTTCAGACACACACAGAGAAGAATCCCGAGTGCTGAAATATCTTGGTTGATGATGTACCAAAGGATTGCTGATTCCTTGTACTCTCCAGCTTCAAGAGGAGGGAATTGAAAATTGTATATTCTCTAAAATATGTTGTCCTTTGCTATTGGTCTTTTGCATTTTTCAGTGCTTTCTCTCTTTATATTCCTTCCAGTCTGTTGCTTGCCTAATATCATTTCAGACTTAAGAACTCCGTTGAAATACGACCAGCGTTTTCTGTAGTGACCTAAATACCATGTGTCCTTTTGTTGCTTTCTGATTGCAAGAGTTTAAGTTCTAACCAAATAATTATGCCTTCACAACATCTCCAGGCGGCTCCTTTTGTTTCCATTGAGCCTGCACTGCAGTCGGAAGAATCTTCTGAAATCTTTTCTTAGCCCCATTAACTAGTGAGTGATAAAGAGCTATGCTCTGAAATACAATTTGTTACTTTATGAATGCTAAGCTCTTTCAGAAACAGATGGAGGTTAGCTCTCTGGGAAAAAAAAAAACAACACCCCAGCAATTTTGTGATGCTCAATATAACAATTCTTGGAAGAAGTCTCCTTTCATATTTAAAATCTTTCGCTATTTAAACAAGCTGGTACATTTAGAACCACCCAGCTGACGTCGAACCACTTCTCTGGAGGTACCGACGGCTTCTCAGACTGCCTGCTTCCTAAGTATACATAGCAGATTCCTTGGCAAAATTTGTTAATATAATTTTACCTCTTTGCCAGAAAAAATGATAATCCAGTCCTAGGAGTTCTATTTAACTTTTGCTTCAGCTATAATATTGTCAATTTAAAAGGTGGTGGATTTGGATCTCATAAGAAATCACATTGGATGAAGCATGAAATCTGGAAATCCAAGGACTTAAAGATATTGGTTATATAACATTCACTTTGGTTTTTTTTATACTAGATGTTAGCCTTCTGAGCAGCTCATGAGCAAAAAAGCATCCTAATAATGCTGTGAGAGGTAAAACTGAGTTCAAGTGGTAACGCTGCATTTTCTACACTTGGTACCCATCACTGGCCATAATACATAGAAGTTTGCAATGTTTTCTGATTTCATTTACCTCAATGTAAACTCCAGAGTAAATCTGTTATGAACATGATTATTTTGGCTTTGGCCCAATGTAAGTGAACGAAGGATTTATTCTGCTGTCTATTTTGTCCCTATAACAACAACAAGGATTACTATCACAAGATGATGGAGTGCAATATTTCTGATTATGCTAATAATAAATGCAAAAGAAATCCTTCAACCTTACATGCACATAAGCAACAGAACAAATTTTCTTGCATGCATGTCAAACAGCAGTTTATTCCCTTTCTCTTCCAGACAGGTTTAGAAGGTAAGCTGGTACAACAAAATGACAGCTGAATCTGTAAACTCTCTGTCTCCGTTATCCATATCTGCCAAGCTGCTTGTCTACTGCAGTGATAGGTACCTAGGATGTATTGTTATGTCCTTAATATTGTTGGTTTTCACTATTTATCCAGTATCAAAAACATACTTAATACTCTCATAAAAACAAAACAGTGATTCCACCCAAAATGTAAATGATTTGTAACTACGTACTGCAGCTGAGCAAAATGCCTCTTTTGTGTTCACAGAGGAGCTGTTCTTGCACAAGCAGCAATGAGTGTGCTTTAAGCTGGTCTGCTCAAATACTTTAACTAGTAATACTATATTTTATACTGGATTTTAACACAGTTTACCACTGCTGGGACATCGCATTCCCCATCACATTCCCCAGTCTTTGCATAAGCAATTACAAACATGTCAGACAAGGTTCTGATGATACCTTTTGCAGGAAGGACTAGTTATTCATACACATTTCCTGCGTACAAATGTGATGAAAAAAAATTAAATTGAACCCTGCAGTTAAATCTTAATGCAGCTTGTTTTTTTCTTTTTCTTTTTTTTTTTTTTTTCCCTAGGACTGATGCCTCAGGCAGAGCAATTGTGTTTCAGCAAGGAAAAGGATTAGCATTTTCTAAAATTTCCAGCCTTTTTATCTACTACCTTTTCCTAAATTGCTAATGCTTCTTCAACTATTAAAGCTGCAATGGCTTCTGTAAATGCACTTTCTGATTATGTGAGTTAAGTTATGCATTTGGGACCAAAAAAAAAAACCAACCCAAACCCAAAAGCCTGAGTGAGTTATGTCACAAATTGCCTTTAGTGCTTCAAATCTAGACTATCAAATACACAGGCACATTGTTCAGGATTGTTCCAGCATGAAAAAAAATAGCATTATGGGGCCTTTAGAGAGGTAAATGAATTAGAATCTTTTTGTAGGTGAGATAAGGTTTGTGGGTGGGAGTAGCATTTTTTTTAGACCAACCAGTAGAGTTGGAAAAATAGACAGGAAGGGCTTGTACACCAGGAAGATTACCTGCTTTTTCCCACTGTATTAGTTTTTCCAGTAAAGACCTGCAAATTTTAGCTTGCCCATGTCCTTTGACCATCACAGTAATAACCATAGTAACACAAGGCCTTTTAAAAGCAAGCTGCAAACTAAAAATAAATAAAATGAAAAAACAAGAGGACATCTTCATCCTGCAATGTTTTTGAACTTTCTCAACTTCAGTGAGTCCATTGAGGTTACAGTAGGACTATTGGGAATGAGTCTTTATAAATTAAGGCCTGTGTCCTGCATTGCTGAGAACAAAAACCCCACTTTTTTTCCAGGTCTTCTTCTTCTAGTAACACCAGAAGACAGGAGGGGAGACAAGCGGCCTCCGCAAAGCATGCTTTTGTGAGGCTGCCTGCATAATTTTGCCCTGGATGGATGGATCTTTTTAGGAAAGGATATATTGGCAGACATTTCTATACCCTTCACGCTTCTGTACAGGATTTAGCAAGTATTCATTGTTCGTACATGTTATGCATGGTATCTGACAATAATGTTTTTCCCTTACAAGTTAAGAAGCTGCACTGTGTCCTTCGTTTCTTCCAAATTGCTCTGCTCTTCCATTCACCCTGTTTCTTCTCTTTTTCTAGTCTCCGTCTCGTTGTTTTTGCTATTTTGTCTGCTTTCCCACAAGCAAAGTTGCTAGTATATTGGTTAATATATCTTTAAAAATGTCAGGAATTTTTGTCTCAAGGACCATCTTCTCATTTCTCCTGAATGTATTTCGCTTCTCGTCCCAGAAGGATAGAAAGTAAAACAAAATTCAAGTGAGGTGGCATAATTAGGCCACAATTTTATTAATAAAAATCATCTGGGAACAACTGTTAATAACTTGTATAGGATAGGTCACAGTCTCTTCCCTAATTGTTTTCACCTGCTGGAAGGCCGTTTCCTCCTTCCCTGCCACCCCACTCCCTACCATCTCCCTGCCCTACGGAGATCTCCTCCCTTGCTCCTTTCCATGGCTACTTGCCAGCCTAATGTTGGGGCTTTCCGATCATTCAAGGGCTAAAGACCTAGGAAAAGGAAACTGTTTCCTTCTGGTGACATAGTAGGAGCTCTGCTTTCCGCTGCACTCTCATCTGATTTGGCTTTATCAAGCAAGGTATCAGATTCCTCATCAGATAAGTGTCTGAAGTGGCTTTCTGTCGCCTGCCAAAATGGGCCAGTCTGAACTTACCCTTTCTAGTGACCCAGCCAGGTTCCTGGGAAAGGCGGAAATATTCACCTCGTCTCAATCAATCCAGTGATGGAGGAAAATTACCCGAGTCCTCAAAATGTGGTAATGACTGCAGCAGGCTAAAAACCTATCTGGATACAAATCCCAGTGTAATCTAGGCATGCGGGGGCCTTCTCATCTCTGCTGTTTTCTACCTTCCTTGTAATTCTTCTAGCAAATTCATGTTTGAATTATGCCTGAGCCAAGTGAGCAGTGTTTTCCTGAAGCCAGGTGAAGGAACTCCCCTCTCAGTCGTGGTGAAGTGGGTCCAGGACAGGGAGGCAGCTCAGCGAGGACTAGGCACCAGGTGCTGCCAGCAGCCCTTCCCAGCTGCCTGCACAGCGGCTACGAGCAACCCTGTCCACACGTATCTTGCTGTGCCTGCAGCTCAGCAGGAAGGAGGGAGTGGGCTCAAAACCCAGAAAATTACTTTCTCCCGAAACAAAAATATATGGTTTCAGCAGCTGATGCTCCGAATCCTCATCCTTAAAAAAAACCCAACAAACCCCATGACAACATGAAACTGCCAAAGTTAATGAGAGAGAGAAAGCCTGCCTGGTTTTGTAAATGTGCCCTTTCTTAGATGGAATTGCACTGTGCTACTGTCTGTGCAAACAAATACGGAAAGCTTGCAATTGAAGTAGAGAGAACAGAGGAAGGGAAACGTGAGAGAGAAAGCAGTTTCACCAAGGTCGTGTAGGCAGCCAGTGGCAGAGCAAGAATTAATACCCCCAATCTCCTAATTCCCAGTCCTTTTCTCCTGTCATCTGAAAATGCTTTATTTCAGGCACTCGCTATTTGCTGGTCTCAGTGGGTCAAATTGGACCAGAACATTTCAATGAAAAACAATAATTTTTATGTTCCAAGAATCACACTGTACAATCCTGCAGCTGAGGTTTCTTAGGTAATACGCAGCTGTTAGATGGAATGAAAGTTTGCTGTAAGTGCTTGCTGCAGAAATGTAAGAGTGAAAGATGACTTTGGAGAGCCTCAGGAGTAGCTCAGGCAATGTGTGTCCTCCCACAGATAGAACAAGGAAATTACATAGTCAGGGACAAGGCAAAAATCATAACTGTTTTTTATTAGTTTCTGTCCTCTATTTGTTAGGATTATTGCCTTCACTGTTGTCAAACCGTAAATCTGTTTTTTCTCCTTTACACTGTAATTACAATCTTGTTTGGAGGAAGTAATATAACTGGGGCTGAAAAAATACCCCCAAACCATCCTGGTACCACTTGCTTAAAGGGAAGAGATACCTTCTTTAAGTAACCTTAATAATACATTTTTCTCCTAATAATATAGTATAGCAGAACAAACTAAAATGTATGGCAGTCATCTTTCAGGAATGAAAACAAGAGATTTAATTGAACATCTCTGCTGGAGCATTTATTCATTCTCTGATATCACATTACATGTAAAAATATCAGGACGCTATTTCAATAACAAGATGATATTCCATTCAGAGTGTGAGGTTTTTTCCGTACTGTATGTATTCCAAGGTCTGCAAAAGCTGGCACGATTGTAAAACTATCATAATGATGAATGGATTGTGTTAATTGGTAGTAAAGAATATTTATGCTGGATTGACTAAATTAAAAACTTTAATTGGCTAGAGACACTTGGGTGGTGATACCCAGGGAGTCCTATAAGCACTGAATTGATGTAGGAGCTCATCCTTGCAATTGATGGCAATATCGCACAGTGAAGAAAGTTGCAATGTAACAGTAAGTGTAAAATTCCTACCCTAGTTTTATGATACTGAGAGGTACAAACCACATTCCATTCTGCATGGCCTGAATTACAGATCTCTATTTAACTGGACAACACAAACCTGCTGTTACAATTATGTCTATGATTACAATGCTCTAGAGTGTGCATTGCATTGTAATGCAGTTATTTATGCTGTACCTTTTTGCTTAAGGCAGTAATAGATCAGTACATATATGAAAGTCAAAGGAAATTGTTATGCCTCATTACTTGAGAGAACTTTCCTTAAGATAGATGCAAGTGAAACTCAGAGATATTTAAGTTTCTCCCTTCAATCATTCAATGGTAACTTGCATGCCAATCTTCAGAGAAGTTTTCCTTTTGGCAGAACGTGTTATTCCTGCAGTAGATAGTTCTGTGCTGCTTCTATTCAGTACCTCTGGAATCTTCACCCACATTTAGGAGCACATAGCTCTGAACCACACTGAGCAGCAGAGCAAATTGCATCTCTCTCTTACAGAGACTGGGCAGTGCAGCTACCTGGAACACTGCTGCCTTCACTGGCACTCCTCTAATCTGGGTTTCTGCAAATCTGGTTTATAAATACAACCTCACATATCCTGAAACACTACACAATCTGTTAAGAGCCCTTTGCCTCTGTCCTTCCCTCAGATCTGCCCAGCAGCAATGAGCATTGGGGCCATAGAGAGGCCAGGGAGCAATAGAATTTCCAATACACTTCTGGAGCCTTTCCAGGGGAGACTTTTCAAAAGCAGAGCATGTGCCCCACACTTTTTGAAAAGACATAGATAAAAGGCATCTGAGCCCTCTGATTACCTTAGAAAAATTCTCATATAAGTCCACTTACCGTTCCACAGCACTGAGTAGCTTCCTTTAAAGGTGACTTCTACCACTACAAGCCAAGTGACACTGAAAGTTACAGGGCTCTCAGGACAGACAGTCACCATTTCCTATGCTGTTTCTCATAGCGCCTCAGCAGTTGAAAGCACTACTTCGATGTGGCATTGGCAAGATTATTTGTTCAGCCTCAGTTGCACTGACTTGACTTTTGCTGCATACTGGTCCAGATGTCCTGAGAACACTACACCAATATCCACCGTTGATAGTGATGTCAAAGTGTGGAAAGATCATTAGGTTGCACCAAGCGAGGCTGGATGGAAATTTGCATGGCATGAGGTAGCCTTACTAGTGACACCTTTAATGGGGAAGCAACCCATATGTTATATAGGCTTACCAAATTCCTCTACAAGGTGATTCCATTTCTGTTACTAGAGAAAAAGTGTTTAGCAATATTTTGCTAAAATATAATAAGAAAGTTTTGGTTTAAAGTAGCTTTATTCACTATTAATGTCTCATTAAGTCTGATTGAAAGCAATCATACACTTGTTTCCTTAATATTACTTATATTTGACGGAAAGCAGCTGCAGGATACATCCTCAAGTCCACTCATGCTTATCATCACTGTTAGGACTCTTAATTCACTGCGGTATACTTTAATGTACTATAACATTTAGAAATGGCATTTGGGTGTGCAGTAATATTATTTTGCAGAATTAACCTCTGGTTCCTTTCCATATAAGCCTGTTCTAAAGAATTATCAGTTATGCTGTATTGTTTTCAAATTACATTGGGTTTTGTGCCTTTTTCCTAATAGGCTGCCCTTTCCTTAGAGAGAAGTAACACACATTGGATTGTAATAACACTTTATTGTCCTTGCAACAAAACACTATGAATCACAGAGATAAGAGATGAACCCATTCCCCAGCCCTAGATCAGACAAGTCCTGACCACAGTTTTTAAAATCCAGTTCTACATCCACATGGTAGTTTTTCAAACAACAAAATGAGACAATATAAAGAAGGAAATCTTTCTCCTTGAAATGAAAATTTAAAAAATCTAAATAATTCCACCTCAAAATCTGTGCCAAAGACCAAATCATTCAGTTCAGGGCCATCCTAAGATAGAACTACATAGTTCATTTTATTGCTCAAGAAATAGAAACTAGAAGGCTCTGTTGCAGTGTAGAGCAGAGCAAAAGTATGTAAGATGGCTTGTTTGATAAATTTTGTTCTTGAGCTCTTTAATTCTTTTTCTGGAACTGGTAACTTTCCAGAGACTTAGAGAATTATGAAAGTATGGGATGGTAAAATCATAGAGAAACATGGGTTTTTTAATTTCATGAGAGTAGAGATGTGTCACTAGAACAGCAAGCTCCATTATAGAGTGATGGAGGCCAGCAATGAAACTTAAGAAGTTTTCAGATGAGGAATATACCATTTTAGTTTATTCAGGATACAGTGGGTAAAAATTCTAATCTCATTTATTAATCTCACTAGTGAGGCATAACAACACTGAGTCACACACCAATGTAGCTGATCTCACAGATTCACCCTTCTGGTGGAGTGAATGGGAAAAAATAGTTTATAAGATCTGTTTGATGACTTACTGCTTTCCAGTTCTATTCTGTCAAAATGCACAAAACTCTTGACATAGGTAGGAATTTCATTTTTTTAACATAGGTTTTAATGTTTTCTTTGAAGACCCAGCATCTCATCAAGGAGAACCTTTCTATAAGACTCTACAACAGCTATAATCCTGCTCTTTTTTGCTAGCATATTTTTAAATGACAGTAACTTACCTGACTTTGTTATTATCTCAATTATAATAATGCATCTGAGATCAGAATTTAGCCCAACTTATTTTTCCAATGTTTTGTGCTACTAAAAGGAATGGATTTGTCTCAGTCAAATTATGCTTTCTGTTGTTTCATGCATAACTTCAACTGAAGACTATCAGAGTGCATCTCACCACAGAATTTGGCCCAAGGGTTTAGAGCTCCTAGTATTTGCAAAACAGATTATATACAATTTGCTGACAAAAATATATAGCTTTAATACTGCAAGGCTTTAAAAATTTATATTCATGCCTAGATGCAGGATAACAGTGGAAGTGAAATGAGTAAAATCTTCCTTTTCACACTGCTCATTTTGTGGTAGAGTGATATGATGCAGCAAACTAGTCTCATCTGGGTACGTCATTGCATCAACTTTCATCTGAAGTTATGAAGGTTTTCACGAAAGCATGTTCTTAATCCCCCCTGCTTCTTGCTAGATTTTCTAACCTTGGACTATTATGTTCAATCACACATGAACACATTTCTCTGGCATTTCAGCTGCACAAAATCTTATGTGTGTGTTTTCAGACAAGCTTTAATGTGCCGCCAAGTTGTTCAGTTTATTCAGTATTTCCAAATGGGGAAAAATAAGTTCGCAAAGCAGGGAAGAATTATTCCAAGGCCAGTGTTTATATCAAAGGAAGAGGTTCAAAAACATCATCAACAAAGTTTTCCCCTCAGCTATACCTGGGAGAACATTTGGATTTGCCTCAAGTAACCAAAAGAAGAATCTGGGATAATGAATTCAACCATGATTAAGAAAACTATCTAAGGATTTGATTTTACACAACACAGATGTGAAATGCTGCACAAAGGCAAGGTTAAAAGAGATGCGTAGAATGGTCAGTGTGGGAGGATGTAGTCCAGCAGGAGAAGATGGATGCTGGATGACTGCCAAGCCTCTTGTACGTAGCAGGAAAACTACGGTAAGCTCAAATACCTGTTGATATACTGACCAGTGGGCTGGAGCTCATGTAGCATCATAAATGCCCACTGCTTGCCCATTCATATGTTTTCAACCCTCAGCACTTATGAATAAAAGCAATTGTGGATGGAAAGACTTACTTTGACTCCCCATGGGGGACTTTGCACAGCAGCTCACTCTGGTCCCGCAGACCATCTGCTCGCATGGGGACATGGCAACTTGGTGCACCACATGACTCTGGGAGAGGAGGGTTGCTCCTGAGGTTCAGCCACATAAGTGGGGCTTGGGAGATTGGGTGAAGGCTGCACCATAGGCATGCTGGATGGCCTTGGGAGGGATACTGAGGGCACCGCCTTCTGCTTCTTTGTGCAGGTATCTACTCCAGCACAAAGCAGATGTTGCCTGCTGCTGAATCCCACAGGCAGTGCTTCACACCGTTGCAGGTGATGAGATGCAGTGCAAGACAGCAGCAAGGGGAAACCCCAACTCCTTTGGGGCTTCAGTATCTGCTTTCTAAAATGGTGTCATAAATCACACAGACATAGGGATGCAATGAGGAAACAACATCGTAACAGAGGGATAATGTGAATTCCAGAGTAATGTCATCCATTCAATATAGGTACATTTTTTCCTCTGCGCTCATCCACAGAAAAGAGAATAAATAAAAAGTCTGACATCTTTTCATTCCCTGAAATTCTCTTTGTGTGAGATTTCCTTTTCAAGGCTCATTAGAGCTACTTGTCTCTCCTATTTGCCTCCCCCCCTACTACCCCTTTTATCACCCACTTTACCTATCTCACTTTGCACATTCCTCTTCCATTTTCATGCATCCTCTCTTCCCATGGCTTTGGCTATCACTTCTGAAGAGCCTGGAGTGTGTCCCTGGGGCTGGCTTCTGAGCAGGGAGCTCCAGTGCTTCAAGAAGGTGACCTGCCAGTAGTTTTAGGCTTGACTGAAAAATCAGCAAATAACACAAACATGATAAGATTTGTGCTTTGCATACGCAGTTTGGGACTTGAATCCTTGGGGGTAATGCAGCACAGAGGTTTGTGCATGTGCAGGGGGAAAGAGAGAATTTATCTTCAGGTACATTAACCCACACAGAAGGAATAAATGCACAACTTCCACACTATTTCCTGAAAAAAAACCCACAAAAGAGTTGAGTTAGACACAGAGAATAATCTGTGGACTCTGTTGCAACCATGGAGCTGAGCTCTGTTCGCTTATTGGAAAGAGAGGAGGAGGAAA
Organism: Aquila chrysaetos chrysaetos; assembly: GCF_900496995.4. Lineage (NCBI taxonomy): Eukaryota > Metazoa > Chordata > Aves > Accipitriformes > Accipitridae > Aquila > Aquila chrysaetos. The sequence continues at coordinate 55,882,546 of NC_044007.1, forward strand.
AAATAGAACTTGTTCTGGTACAGAAGTCTCTCATGCTGCTAATCAATTTGGTGGCCAAATTTGCTATTGTGATCTGATGGTTTAGCTCTGCCAACTCTTGTAATTATCTCTATTCCCATTCTCCATTAGTGGCCTTTTCAAAGGATATGAGTTTCCACAGTGTCAGATTATGCCATGCAGTGAATACCACACCATCAGTGCATTACAAACGTAATACAGCATAAATGCTTTACAAATATAGCCTCTTGTGACAGCAGGTGGAACACAACAGTTATGTGTTTCTAGGCCTTGGGGTTATGGTTTCCTAATGGGTGACCTTTCCTCCCTTCACATCCTTTTCCTCGCAGATTATGGTGTGGTAGTCCCATGCTATCTCACTAGCTGTGGGAAAATCAGAGTGTATGAAAAGGTGAGGAGGCATTCCGGTATCTACAGCTGACAGGTAGCACAAAAGTGCTGGAACAGCCAGTGGACTCTGGCCAACCATTCACTCTGCTTATCATTCTCCCAAACATCATTTCACAAGGTGCTGTTGCAGAGAAGGGCATCACATCAGCCCACAAGCACACCCCAGTCTTTGGTATGGTTCTCCGAAGTGCTGCTGCACAGGAGCAATATTTTCAGATGTAATCAAAACTTGCAGAAGCCACGTGACAGAGCTATTGAAAGACCTGCTGTGGCTGAGAGTGAGCAGGTGGTATAATGATTAAAGGCAAAATGAAATGTCTGCTTTGACTGAAGGGATATGGGCTGTTTTCCCAGGAACTAAAATGTGGTTTGGGGACCTTTTAAGTGCATGCACACATGCCAAGCACAGTATTTAAGAAATGCAACATCACATACAATATTTAAGAAATGAAACATAACATTTGAGAAAATGAGAAACACCACACTAAAAATTCAGAGCAACTTCTTTTAAAAAAAAAAAAAAAAACCAAAACACAAAACTGAACGACCAGATGATTCCCAAGAGAATCTGATGATTAACTGGCTAAATCAGGACATCTGCAGGATGTAAGAATAATAGAAGGAAGCGGGAGTTTTGGCTACCACTTTTATAATTAGCAATTGTAATGATCTTAGCAGTGTCCTCCTGAAAGAACTTGAATATTCATGTTGAGGCACAGCATTATGTTTCAGTGCTTTTGGTAACTGTAGCCACTTGCACAGAGTCAAGCACACACTCAAATCAGGAAGTCAAAATGAGTGCTCCAAATACTTTCTGTCGGAAATTGTAAGGGAAGCTGTTATTTGCATGCAGTAAGATGGGGAAGAGAACCATAGCATCCAAGAGCTCCCTTGGCATTTTCAGTTTCCTAAATAATTGTCCTGCTTCTGCTTCTTTTTTTTTCATTGCAGATTAAATTCAGGCTTGACCCAAGCAAATGCAAAATACATCTGAATCTGTAAAGTTAGATTTCATAACATCAGACCAGACTATAGCCAAAGGCACCCAGAGTAGCAGTTACTATCTATAGAAAGGCAGGCATCCATCCACTCTTCTTGACTGGATGCTAAAATTTCATAACAACCTAGGCTGAGCCTGTAGGTCATACAGGGTTATTTGCAGTCATACTTAATTAGTAGTTTACTGGATACTCTGACTGTTTCTCAATTTTATCACATTCACAAATAAGTCGGACACATGCCTGGTCAATCTGATACTGAAAAGCCGGTCGAAGAAACTCTCTAAGACTCATTTTGGAGTTTTAGAAAGCAGGCGTTCTTTATTGCAGCGCTGGGTGCATGGGGGATAGTTCCACCTAGCGTGCATACCACAGCTTTAGCACAAACAGGTTATATAGAATAACTAATTACATATTAATCAGATTAGTATACGTATACATAAAAATGATTATAACTGATTATCGTAGTACTGCCTACATCTGATCATGTGCTATGAAGGATCCATTTGAGTCAAAGGGCTGCTTTTATGACCACCAACCCATTTGAAGTTGTTGTTGGCTGTCCTTGAAGTCTTTAATTCTTGTCCTTGTTCTTTGATCTTGAAGATTAACGCAGTTTCAATCACGTGTGGTCAGTTTCAACATTGTTCTCATCTAGCGTACAGGAACATCTAGTCATAAGAGCAAAGAACTGCAAAACTTAGGAATAATTACTAGTTAATCACTTGACTACACTTTTGTAATTATCTCCCCGGCTACCCTTTGTCTATTGTTTCAACCATAATGTTAATATATGATCATTTAACAAGTATCACTTATACAGTTATCTAGCAGCAAACCAGTTTTCATAGAAGGTACAAAATATTAAAACCATAAAAATTTGAGCAAACCACACGAAATGTATAGACATATGCTATCAAATCTCCTCTACCCTTTCTCTATGTTCATGCCACAAAGGAAAAAGATGGATGAGATGCATCATCTTTGCAAAGAAACATTTAGACCAGAGTCACTCCTCTGAGAAGCAGTAGAAAAAGGGACCCCCACCTGCTGTCTGATAGACCCGGCATCCTCAAAAGGTTGCATACAGCCAGGGGTGATCTGAGGAGAAATTACTTCTTTTGCTCTCTTTAGTCACTGGAAGAAGAACGCTCAAAGGGACTCACGATGATTTAAGTGTGTTCACGTGTGCACATGTGCTTTGACTGTGGACACTAGGCAAAACGTGCAAACCCCACTTAATGACTGACACACACTAACAAATGTTGTTACGCTTGTGAATTGCTCTTGGGCAGCTAAACTGTTTATTTCTATCCAGGGCAAGAAGGAATTCATTAGCAGAGCACCAAAAGACAATGATTCAGGTGCACCCCGCATGCAGAGGAGCAGGCTGGCAGCTGCAGTGTGGTATCTAGGCCAGAAACAGCTTGGTACGTTGATGTCTAGAGAGTGTTACAGCCATCTAACAGGCTGGTCAGGTCAGATCCAGGCTTCCTATCAGTCAGGGATCAGGCTGATTTCACTTCCTGTGCTCAAGCAATGCAGTGGCTATCCACAGAAAGACTCTTACTATCATCAAAATCCTGCATTGACAATCAATATTTACTCTGCCTTTTCCCCTGTTTAATATGAAACTACGTCGGCATACAGCTCCTCCTGGGACTCCATTTATAAGTTTATCTATGCTTTTGTTGGTTCCTTGAGAGAAACTTCTGCATGCTTCAGATAGCACCATGCCCTATGAAGTGCATTTTGGGGAGACAGGTCAGCTTTCGAACACAAAGAATATTTCCATGGATGCATGTTTCCATGGATGCATGTTTCCATGGATGCATGTTTCTTCCCCAAACATCTATCTTCCAGAATGGAAGTGGCGCTGCTGGTGGTTTTCCCTTCAGAGGCTGGCATTCCCTTCACAAGCAATCTGAGTTGTGACACAATCGGCTCCGGCGATGCTCTGTACTTCGGATAGCCATTGCATTAATTTAACTGCTCCTCTCCACTTCAGCTTTCGGTTTAGGGTTCATTTCCATTACCATCAAGATGCTCCTCAAGTTCCATCAGTGTGAAGTTCAAGTGCCTAGAGGTCCCACTCCTACCTCGGGCTGGCCTTCAAATCTTCCAGGTGTTGAGATATTTTTAATGCTAGTACACAACATGTCTTTTCAAAATTCCTCTATCCAGATCAAGGGAGTGCTTTAGTAGCACAAACAAATACCACTGATGGCCTTCCTCTGTCACTTGTGCACCAGTGTATTAGATTGGGTTCAATTAGAAGAGCATTTAAAATCAACCTATATAGCCAAATACACCTGAAGTGTATACCTGAAGCTTACCATGTGTAAAAAAAGGTAGTACAAATCCGACAGAGCTAAACTCAGCAAGTCCGAAAAATCAATGCTTTATTGAAGGCCTTCATGTCACAAGCCATTGCAGACCATTCTTCACACAGGATCATAAGTACCCTTTTGGGTGCTGGTGTGTTTACCCATATGCATGAAGTCTAGCAGGTCCTAAGGTGCCTTGCCAGGCAGGGGGAAGAATCTTCACTTTAGTTGCTTAAACTTCTGCATCAACACTGTTGAAATTTGGCCACAACTTTTATAGATAATGACTCAAGTGAGCAACTGTTCATGCTGCAACTTAAGACCTAGCCTCCAAAATCTACTTTTTAGCATCCAGACACATCTGTGGAGAGGAAATGTATGTAAAACAGAGATGTATGTTAGAGATAGAAACTGTATGAAAATCCTTTTTCTCAGCATATTAAAATCAGAAGTTTATATTTGCTCCTATTTGCAGATCCATGTTTTTCATTTTTTGTTTGTTGAAGATTTACCTTTAATTCTACAGTAAATAGAGCTTAATGTTTAGGTCCAACTTGTACGTTTTGGACTGCATTCATCTACACAGATTTGCAAACAGCAGCAGTTGGACTTCTGAATACTGATGTGCTGATACTGGAAGAGCTAGCTCAGGGACTGCATTGCCAGTTCCTGTATTACATGAAAGTCAATGAGTAAACAAATTAGCAAGAAGGAGTTTTGTTTTTCTGTGTGTGGGTTTTTTTTTTTAACTGCAATATTATTTGTGCACAGGAGGAAATAATCCAGAATTTGCACAGATGACAAAAGCATATGAAATATCCTGCTTGCCCTTAGATGGACTAATCATGGCCTACCTATAAAGCCCAGCTGAACAGCAATCACAATACTCAGGGAGGCCCTTTGTCCTCAGGCGGCTGCTGGCTTGGAGGTCACTAGGAAGGAAAAGGAGGAGCATCCTGTCTGCACACATTTCCCCAGAAGAAAAGCTTTGCTGGCAAAGCCAGGAAAGATGCTTTTCAGTGATAGCTCCGGTGTTTATTGTTTCATACAATATGGCCAGGGTTTTGGAAGGCAATATCTAGGTGGAAAGGTATTGTCTTATAGAAAAGGATAATGAGTGGATCTGAGCTGATAAATAGCTTTGCCTTTGTGTAGGAAGATGAAATAATTCCCAGCACATGCTGCCCAATAACTTCTTTCTGCATTGAATACTTGCAAGCAGATTGTGTTAAAAAGCTGCAGTGAACTGCCACCAGTCTCTTGGATTACCTCATTTGGGAATAACGGGGGTGTTCACAATTCTACACATGTAAAGATGCAGCAATCAAAGACTATTGTTTGAAAGGTCTGTCTCCAAATAATAGGGTACTACATGTTTTCAGTGTAGGATTTTGTTGCTGGCTTGGTTTGTACTGCTATTTGTCCCCTCCCCTTTTAGCTCAAATATTAGGAGACAGAAAAAGCAAGAGAAGTGACATCAAAGACGTATTTTTTTGTAAGTGTTATGACACTGATTCATGAACAATTCTGATATCATACAGCTCATGGGTAGACACAAAGGCAAGGGAGAAATGAGCACTGGATTTGAATTTCAACAGAAGGCTACTATTACACATAAAGTGTGGATAACATAACAAAAGCCAATGAATATAATGGGATTCCTACATTTGTGCACGGCACAGAGCTCTTAAGAGGATATCAGGTGAGCCAAAGGATACCAAGATTCCTTAATCCACTTAGGGCTCATGTTGGGAAAAAAATATAGCAAAGATGATCCAACAGTCCCAGGTTTCACCTTCCTTTCTCAGAGTTCAAGGCCTATCAGCCATCTTACTGCAGGATGGCTCTTGGCTTGCGCTGCATCCAGCCATGCCAGGTGGTGTACCACAATCCCCTAAAGTATTATTCCTGTCCTACACCATGGGATTTTTGCTTGGCTGGCTTTTTTTTTAAAAAAACATGATCCAAATAGGTCTTTAAACCCCTTGCTGTCAGATGGATGCATTTCCCCTTAACTCTGAATGGTTCCTTGCACATGTAGTATCTTCCCCTGCGAGTAATCTCACCTCTTCACATGCCTGCTGGCATTTTGACCTCTTTCAGATGCAGCTTTCCTGCTGCCCTCACTATGCTTCCCGTCCACTACACCCGCTTTGGCAGCACTGCTGACCAGGGGAAGCAGCCTGTCATCTCTTCCCTGGTCTTGCTAACAGATCTGCAGTGCTGCTCCCATTGCCTCCTTTTCTCCAGGAGGACTCTTCCAGATTGTGCATGCCCCGAGGAGACCAAGCACAAGCTGGCTCAGCTTCAGCCCTCGCATTGCAGCTGGCACATCCATTGATGGGCGCTCCCCAGGACCTCCAGCAGTGCACCCCACTTTCAATTATTGCATCATCTCTTGAGCCTACCCCATTAAGCAGTGTTTGTAAGTGTGTATTAATGGCCAACCTGCATGACCAAGCTGCTCAAAGACCTCCAAGGCTTCCTCTGCTTTCTCTTCTGTCTCTCTGACTGAAGAAACCAGCCAGACAATCCCCAGGAGTTTGTCATATGGGGCCTTTCCTTTGCCCCCCTTTTATACTGGCCTTTCCCTTCTCTCCCAGGAGAGGAATGAAGCAGTGCTGGCTCATCTGGGTATCGTCCTTTTGTCCCACTGACTGGGAACATTTTGTAAAGTCACCTTCTATAGAAAAAGACTGTTTTTTCTTACTGGTGACCACTCTAGTACATGCTTCTGCTTCCTTGTAATGTTTTGATAAAGGGTATTTTAGCCCTGGAAAGGCTCATTTACTGGAGCAGAAATACCAATAAGGCATCACCTTGGGTAATGGTCATAGCAATATAGGTCAGCGGGTGAAGCAAGAATACTCGTGGATAATTTAACTCCCTATATGGGGACACTTTGGCCAGGAAGTGAAAGAGTACTTTAAATAAGGAGAGCCCATTGACTCAGAGGTAGTCTTCTGCAAGAATAAGCAGAAGACTGGCATGCCAGGGTCAAAGCACAATCTTTTGCTCCTTGAATTGGCATCATTTAAGAGAGAGAGAATGCAAAGGCAAAGTACCATTCTGGATTGCCTGATAGCAACTTATCTAAGAGCTCAGCTGGGAGAATATTTCAGGGTATATAGTTTTTTTAATGCATTTGCCTCTTTTTCCATTTGAAAATTGTCTATAAACATGTTTTTGCAAGTCTGTTTGTCATTCAGAATGAATTACAGCAAGTGAAACTCAAGTTTAGGCCCATTCACAGGCAGCTTATTGCAGGTTTTCAAAAAAGAAATCTGATCCAATTTAACACAGAGATCACATGGCATGTCTTCTCGCCTCAATTGGATAATTCTTTGATTCAATTTTTTGATGTGAATATCAATTATTCATTTGAATTTTAACATTCTAGTACTACTTGATGCTATTATAATAGTATATGCTGTTTCGGCAAATATTTCTGTATAGATATACTTGTCAGAAAATTTATGGTGTGAAAATTAAAACCAAGGAAATGCAGAGTTCCTTTCAAAATATAGATGAATATTCATAAAAGCATTACAGTGTTTGCCTCTCTCTGATGTTCTGTGTTGTTCATTCATCCAAAGTTGGAAGGATATAAGCTGAGACATGATACTTCAAGAGAGCAGTTAAATGAGGAACAGGGGAGATATTAAGTTGTAAGTTTTAAGATGATTGTAAGACTCCTGGACATTTTGGGGCTGCAAAGCCTTTATTAAAGATGAGAGAAAATTCTACTGGGTGTAACGTAGACACGATGTAGAAAACTAGCTCAAAAACCAGGACGTTTAAACCTAAATTACTGCAAGAGCCCTGGTCCAACAGTACCTTGCATACAGGAGTATATGGAGCATACTGAGATAACAGAAATTTTACTAAGCTTAATTTTTCATCAAATTTCAGGGCCCACTTCTAAGGTGACAACATGGAGAAGTCTACATTGGAGTCTGATACAACAACAGATGGGCCAAATGCTTTATAGGAAAAAAAAAAATGGGGGAGGAAACAGTATGTCCAAATCTCTCAGTAGGCTACTTTCACAACAGGTGACTAAGTTGCCCAACCAGGATCACACCTCTAATGGCAAAGCTACTAAAAAAATGTATTGGATTTAAGGTCTTGAAGTATTTGGGTTTTTTCTTGTTGCTGCTTTTTGTTTTGTTCTGCTTTGTTTTCTTCTGCCTAGGATAAAGTGTTTGCGGCAGTCTCCCAGATGCAAAGGGGTTAAGTGCATCCCACAGAAAACTTAAGAGGTTTGACAGTGTCATATGCAATAAGGCTTTGCCAGTGGTAGGCATTTTGAGCCCCGAGTAGTAAAGGTGAAATAGCTGTGTAATTATACACTTGGTTAAACCTCTTTGAAACCAGCAGCTGAGGGAATGTCTAATCACAGTTCCCCACTTCAATATAGTCGCAAGAAAACGAGTGGCTCTGATTTCTCTTACATATGGGGGAGTTGATACCATAGCAGCTTCACCTCCACACTCCAAAGATGGAGCACGGGCACCCAGGAGCAGAGCTGCCTTACACCTTCTTGTTCTGCTGGAAATTTTCTGTATTGGCAGGAGAAACTGCTGCAAGGACAGAGATGCTGAAAACAGGGAGGAAGCAAAGAACAGAGTAACAAAGAAACTATCAGGTATAGAAGGATAGGTAGAAAGGCTTCAGAGAAAAAGCCTGGAGAGCTTTTGTGTTGGGTGCTAGTTCAAAGAGATTCTCTGCTCACTGCTCTGTGTCTTTTTTCTGCAGTTGTTTGTTTTTGTTTGATTCCTGCTGTAATCAGGAAAAGTAAATTAGAATGCATAACAGATACCTACTTTCGGCATGAATTTCACTTCCTACCAGACAGCACTTCAGTTAACTTTTCAGATCAGCATGCAAGTTAACCTCTTTGGAAACTGAAGGAAATGCAACTACCATCCTCCACAGAAGAGAGCCATAAGAAGCCATTAATCTCCCTTATGTAACCAGGCAGGTGATATGAAAATTTCCAGATGGTGTGTTTGGACCCCAGTCTGCCCTGAATTTAGGATGAAGCTGCCCCAGGCCTCTGCTTCACTGGGTGTTTCATCAGCTGATGTTTTGAAAGTTGCTTTTTCACCACACTGAGTTAAATTTGCAATAAACCAGTTGTTCTTCAGGAGATCGGACACATTAAAAATAAAAATAAGGGTCTTCTGAGATCCGAAGATGTAAGCATTAATTTGAACCTAAGGATTTGGACCCGTATCTCTTCTCTATCCTTTCTGTAAAAGATTAAAGGGTGTGCATCTTTGGTTCTAGTCTCTATTTAAGTCTGAGGGGTGCAGGGAAGGCTACCCCTTCATCTTGTCTTTTCACACAATAAACACTGGATGAAGTTTACACTGCAAGGGTTGGCAGTAGAATCTCTTGCTCACCAGCAAAAAGAGATTAAAAGTGTCCCTTGGCACATCCCATCAGGGGACTTCTTTTATCCCTTGAATCAACAGAAGCTTTGGATCAACAAAAAAGAACTGAAGCAAGTGTCTCTTTTACCTCATGCCAATCTATCCTCTCCATCTTCATAAAATTTTTCTTTAGCCCTCCCAAGGATAGTCAGCACTTGGGTAACCATTTGTTTCTGCTTTATCTTGACAGTACAAACCAGAATAACAGTAGCCCTAGGATGCAGAAGGACTCAAAATCACCTATGCTTTTATTATTATTGTCATATACATGATATATTGTATTAAAAAATCCACATGCTATGTCATGTTACCAGATATGAAGCAGTACTCCTCTTCAAGGTTACGTTTAGCACCCTTAAATGCAGATTTTAATCAGAAATTTCTAGCTGTCCAGAAAGAAGTACCTCTTAGGTGGATATTCTCTTATCTTTACAAACCATCTGTCTTGAGCCATAGTTTCACACACACTCTAAGACTTTGAAAGAGTGGTTTAACCTTATGTCCCTTCCCCCAGTCACTCATTTACACTTGCTACACTTTCAAGCTTATGTTGGCAGGGCTATTTAGGTGTTTTGCACTGAACTAGATCGGGGAACAGGGAGCACACAACAGGGAACTGCTTTTTTCATTGGTAGTGCTAACTGCTCAAATTGTACATGGGATTATGGCTACAAGACATGTTTTCTTGGGGTGACATAAAGACAAAATTGTCGCTTGCTCCTGCCATGCTCTAGTCTTATCTGATGAGAATAAACACTGCTCCAAAGCCATACTGTGCTTCCACATCAAGGCTACCCTGTTGAAAGACAGTATATGGGATCTGTCCTGCTACAGAGGGGGGGTTTTTTGTAAATTTTGTGGAGCAGAGCAGCAATTTCCTGCCCTGTTCTCCCAACAGAGGTGCTTTTAAAGCAGCAAAGAGCCAGCTGTTCTCCCAGATTTGTGCTCTCCCCTTTTTTGCGTTTCCCTTTCTCTACGTATTTTTCTTCCTGTTCCCTAACCTGTCATAACCTACTTCCACACTTCTGCAATCACTTAAGAAAGAGGGATGTCCCTCCTACTCCTTCCCCCTGCCTACCTCACCAACCTGTTGCTGGAATCTCAAATCCTCAAGCACTAAAAGAGGAGAGGCTTCTTTTCTCAGCTAAATTAACACCAATCTGCTCTTGTTACCCTGCTGTTCTCCTGAGAGCAGCCATACAACCTCTTCATTTCATTTCCCCTTCTCTTGCTGCTTGAGAAGTAGCACATCCTCACACCAGAGACACTTGCATGAATCAATTTGCAGTGACCAGCTTAAATCTCTCCTGGGCCACTCTAACTTCTTTCATTTGGAACTGTACAGTGAAGAAATAGCTGCCCTGCAATGGCTGTAAAGGAAACCTGACAGGCAATGGAGGTGAAGTGCTTGTGTCAGGGTACCATGCTTACTCCTCAAGTCAGCTCCCATAGCCTCAGTGGGACCATCATCAGGCCTGCTAAGCATGTCTAAAAGATTAGTCTTTTTTATGATGCTTCCAGTTTTCTTCATACACATTGGACGTTTGGGCATTTGTGTAGAAAATCAGTCTGATTTCTTCCCTCAGGATCAGTTTCATGTCAGTAATCTTTGCCAAACTTGACAAAAGCAATGGGTGAGATCCTGGCCCAGCTAAAGTCAATAGCAAAGCTCCCATGAGAGCCAGAGTCCAAACCATGCTGTCAGCTTTTTCCACAAGAACCAGCCTTCTCATGCCTGCTTGTCTGGGGCCCTTTCTGTCGAAAGAGATATTCCTTCCTCGTGGAGCAGAAAGGGCTGGAAGGCAAGCAAAACAAGCCCAGTGTGGAGACGATCTTAAATATGATGCTGGGCTTTTAAAGATGGTCTGTCTTTCTCTTTGAAAGGTGTGTTATAAATGTGGCTGCCAGGTGCAAATGTCCCCAGGTATCCTCATCAATCCTAGAATGACAAAACACGTTGTAAGAAGCAATGCATACCTTTTTTCCCTCTGCCTTTTCTCCAGTGAGTATTTCTTGGAGAGGAAATAACCTTAAAAAAACTCAGAAACTCAGTCTGTTCTGAAAGTCATGCCTGGAGGGGAGGAGCTATCTAACTTCCTGGGTGATTACTCTTTAAAAAAAAAAAAAAGGCATGCTTTTTTTTCTACTGTAGCATTCATGGACAAACCAGCTCCTGACCGACCTCACTGTTGAGCTGCTGCACCAGCAGCTATCCAATTACTAAATGTCTGCGAATCATTTGGTGTGTTAGAGATGATTTGCAGTAGACTGTGGACTCCAAGTTAGTATGTCTTGCTGGAGAAATTAAAGTCTTCATTGCCACAGTTTTTCTGACTCTTTTTCATCATTGTGTTTTGTCATTTCACTACACCCCAAAGATGCAAGTAAAATACAAAATAGCATCTTCTAAGATTTTAGTATCTTCCTGGCTCAGAAATATTCCGAGGGCACGGGGAGGGGAACCTCCATATAGTCATGATAGCATTTTCAGGAGAGATAGAGAACATACGGAGGTTTTAAAAACAAGAAAAGATTGATGCAGTTAGTAACATTGACCTCTTTAAGTTGCAGTTTCAGGTGAGCTGAAGACTCTGTTTGTCCTGTGCCTGGACAATCCTCTAAATTCCCAGAGAAGTTAATTGGGAACATGAGATTTTCATGCCCAATCCTCACTCTCCAGTAGGAATAAATAGCAGTAGCTATTTCTTTGCTGTTTGTCTAGGCTATGCAACCATATACAAAAAGCTTACACTCTCTGCACTTGCAGTAATTTAAACTTCCAGGGCTCCTGGTTTTGTTTGAAGCCACATATTCCCACCAACTGTAATCAGAAATACACCTGCTATCAAAGGCAGAATATTCCCCTCCCTGCCCAGCAGATTGGTTTACTGCAAGAAAACTACATACACAAGAAAATCTCCCAGACATGTCAGACTTCTAACGGAGCTATGAATTCTCTTAACAGTCAGACGTAGAACATTAATAACCACTACCATAAAACAAATATAAAAACTGTAGAATAATAACAAAAAAAAGGTATTTATAGAGGCAACACAGGAGATGCAATAGTAAAAAAGCCTCCCTTCGGATTGTCACTTCATGCGTTCTGTGATCCTGAATAATGGGCATGCTTCCAAACAATAAAATAAAACACATCATCTATTCAAAATCACTAACTTTCCTCTTGTGTTCCTTAAAGGTGAATTGCAGCAAATGTATAAATTTTAGTGTGTTGTAACTTGTGTGTCTTTTACTACCATAGGAAGTGAATTTCACAGTATTTATTGGAAATCATTACCTTCCTGTGTTTTTTAAGATTTAATTTAAAATTTGTTACAGCAGCAGCAAAGCTGACTCATTCTAATACCAGCAATAGAGTGATACTCTCTGAAAGAACTCCATAGGAAGATCTGTCATGATTTGCCAATAACAGCATCTGTAACAATACTTGCTTATCAAAAATCAGTAGAGCTTCCAAAGTAAAATAATGAAATGTTTGTGTCTGAAAAAGGCTCATGGACAGGGTTCATGACCAATAACAGAAGAGCATTAACTGACCTAAGCAGCATCATCAAAAAAATCAAGCCTCCATGGAAACAAAATACTCTGCCCTATTTCCAGTCCTCATTGGTTAATTCACTCTTTAATTCTTTTTAATAATTTAATTTGGGACTCTGATAGCAGATGTAACCACTTGCTCAATTACAGAGTGTTTCACACCTGCTCTACCCAGACTGAAGAGGCAAGCAGGTGAAAATCAAGCTTCTGCCTATTCTAATCAAGGCATTTTTTGACAGAATGAGCATTTTTTATTGTTCAGAAACACTCCTGCAGGCAAAACTCTGTCACCACATTAAGTAACACATATGTAACTTAACATTGGGAAAATCAAGCCCTTAGAACTGTGTCGAACACCTAAGGGTCATAATTGTAAAGTATTTATAAGCTCAGCTTATGACTGATAAATGAAAACTAGCAAAGAGGGATGTAGTCAAATGCGCATGAAATACGAATCTGTATTTGTGGGTATACACACGTGTTTATCTGTTTCATTGTAGGTGGATAGGCAAATATCAAGTGTGCCTATCTGACCATCATTAACCAACTGATTTTTGATAGGTAGTGTGGTAGAAATGTTTATTGTTAAGTTGAATATTGTTTTCATTCCAGCCTGAGGAGTGGTGAGGTTTTTCTGTTCTGGTTTCTTTCACATGATCCCATGCTGATTTGAGTAAATGGAATTTCACCATGAGTTTCATGAAGCCCCTAATATCTTTTCAGGGGCTTTCTGAAAAGTTATCGGATCTGCAATCCTCGTCTGTTTATGGGTTAAGTGCACCCAGTAATTGATTACTACTTCATACAGTCTTACTGAAAAGGGTTGAATTCAGACACTATTGTATTTGCACTGCCTTCAGATCAGGGTTTAGGATTGTGGACCTCTGACCTAACTGCAAATAATGTTAAGGAAAAGACAAAAAAGTAATACTATTAAACACAGGGAAACTTCAAAAACAGCAACATATGGTACATATGTAACTACTAAGTACCCACTAAGACATCCTTGGTCTATCTCCATAAATCCTTAATCCAGAGATACCCCCATAAGAGAGCCCCTAAATAACCTTTTAATGACAACCACACACTAAAGAACAGGCTTCATGGTCTCTAATCCACCTGAAGCCTTCTTCAGTGTTTGCTTCTAAACCAGCAGGAACAGTAAAACACAATGCTAAAATGTATGTGCAACTGTTTAGTCTCTTAAAATCTTTAAGCACTAATGGTACCACAATTAACAAATTCTGCCATTCAGTCTCAGATCCAGGCAGGCAAGACTTAATGTGATCAAATTTAGACAGCTAAATTGTATGTTCACATCAAATGTATAAGGATCCCCATCAATGATCTTCTGCAAGAATGTGTAAAAGGCAAGCTAAATCTGCCAAGATTTTGTAGTTCCCGTTTTAAGGAGGTAGACAAGGATTAGGCAGCTAACAGAGGAAATGAAAGGTTATTTATCATTTGATGTTTTATAAACTATTCCATAACAACCTGTAAAAATGTCAAACAGGAAACTCTTCACTTGGCATTTCTTTGCTGTGGTCTTGTGAGGAATCCAACTCAGCAGAGACTTAAGCCTGACACCTTTAGATCCCCCAAGTATCCGTTCCCTTTACTACCATAAAAAAGGAGCACAGCCAGCTAACGGTGGTAGAAAGCATCATCATTTTTCAAACATCAGGCCACAAGAAGGAACAGATCATAACAACCTCCCTTGGTTCCTAACTAGAACAGCAAAAGCGTGAAGCCCTGTGTGCGCTTCATGCAGTTTATTTTTTCAGGGCTCCAGCAGTTGTTTCCTTCCTTTGCTTTATTTTACATTAACACTACAATTTTGTGAGCAAGTGCTCAGGTGCAGAGATAAAAGGGTAGCACAGGCCCTTTTTTTAACAGTGAAAGTGGTGAGAAACAGCAATAGGAGCTGCAGACTCTGTAACAGGTATCAAATCTATTTCACTACAGAAAGATATTGGCTCTCCTTTAATTGTGGGTGATGGTAAAGCCTACATGTAAGTGCCCCAAGAATTTCACTAATAACTTAAAGTGCCTAAAGCTTTACATAGGAGTGTGTTTGGATAGGGGTTTTGTTTATTGTGGGAAGGTTATACAGGTAGTATGCAAAGGTATTTTGCAGATGGGTTCAAAGTAGCAAAGTGATTTCACTGCTTGAATATTTCTTCCTGTATCTTAATCATACCTCAACTTTCCTTTGAAAGAAGTCATCTGTTAATTTCAGGCAAAAACTGGAACTTCTTCAAGAACGGTAAAAGATAAAACAATTTATTTCTTAAAACTACACTTTCACTTCGAGAAATGATGTAGTCTGGAAGCAACTGTCTGCTGCCTTGCTTTATGTAAAGGTGCCTGTCCCATCCTTTAAGTGATGTAAACTGGCTTGTAGTCAGACTTCCACAGAGAGGCATACAGAGAGAGCATGGAGACATTTTCGGAAGCAAAGACAGTTGCAGGATTTTCAGCCTGCCAAATTAGGTGGAAATTATGTTTCCGTTATGGCTGCCAGCTTTGTCTCATTCCATTCCTCACAGAAAACCCCCAAAGTGACATGACTGATCTTCATGGCTTGTGAAAATGCAGGTACTTTTGATATGAGTCAACTGAATTGATGGCTCAAGCACTCCCAGCTGCTCAGCTGCTTAGTATGCCATTAGGCAGCTTATTCCCCCAGCAGGCCCACCTAAAGAGCCTGCCCACAGGCATTTCTGCAGGCTGCTCCTGAGGTGTCCTATCAAACAGGATGGGATAGGGATGCATCCATCTTCCAGCCCCTCTGGAGACCCCTGTCTTAAAAAGGGGTTGGACTCAGCCAATAATTCACATTGAGGGAAATGGAGGGAAAGCAGCAAAAATGCTGGTTGTCTTGCTTTAGTAAGAGAATCCTGAAAATTTGCCAGTTCTATCCTAACAGTGCTGCTGTCGAGTCTTCTGCCTCTGTTGGCTAACGTAACATCATGCTCCAAATGGGAAATGAGAGATGGCAAACCAGTTCTCTACCTAGGGTTACTTTGAAATTTTCCCAGAGGATGGCTGTGGGTCTTAGAGCCTATTTGGATTGTGTTTATTTTGGGCTGTGGAAAGAAAGGAGCTTAGAATCTGTTGTTTGGGTCTAGGGATCTGCCAAATGCTGAAGAAGAGAATCAGCCCCCTGAAACAGTGCTGGAAAACCCACAAGTATCAGGTACTAACTAGAACCTTAGCCTGAGCAGCAAAAGAATAGCGTAAAAAAAGTTACCAAATCCTATTTTATTTTGTCGTGTCCCATCCTGTCCCATGTGAAGAATCAATTTCAAAGTTCATCTGCTGTGGAAATCAGATGGCAGTCCTCTGAGGGTTGGCTTGGGAGGCTACCCAGGCTATGATGATCATTAATGATCTACATTTGAAGCTTACTAGAGTAACACTGCACTGACATAAGCATGATGATGTGCAGCAACTAACCTTTTTCAGTGCTTGGCTTTGGAATCATTTTCTCCATGCTTTCCAACATTTTGATTCAATTTTGGCTTTGGTCTTAGTCACTTCAATGTATACATAAATATTGCTATTGAGCTGTGACTCTAAGTTTTACTGAATTATGCAATGTTTTTAATCAAGTTATCAAATTCCTTCCCAAAAGTTTATGTGGTGTTAACCTCTCCTTTTGATTGTTATTCTGTGGAAAGTTTGCTCAGACCTTTAAAACAAATTTCTAATAAAATATGGACTACAGTGTTCAATCTATAGTTTTTGTAGCTGTATAGTGATCTCTCTTTAACATGAAAAACCTTCTAACAGAGAACTACAGTTTTAGTCTAGGTTAGCATTACTAGGAGAAATATGATAAAATGGGATAACTGTGAAAGCAGATTCACAACTAAGCTAAAAATAATTATTCAACTATCTTAAAGTTGTGCCATGAACTAACTTTCACGATAGTCAGTTGTAAATACCATAACAGATTTGTTGTGAGCTTAGAAGTCTAAATATTGCAGAAATAAAAGCAGGAGGTATTGTAGTTTACTCTCACATAATTGTGTTTAACTCATTTGCAGTCTTGTATCTAATTAAATAACCCAAAGCAGGTATTCCAATAAATAACATTGTTTCCCTGTTCTGCTGGAAAAGAACTAACATGTATATGCAGATATATATAGGTACATATGCAGGACCTGTAGAAACTCTTCTTGTAAAGATTGTTACAGAACCTGACTAAGTAGCCCTGTATAAATTGAGGAATTTGATGTTACTTTCTTGTCCTTCAGAGCACTGGATAAACATATTAAACTGGACTTCAGCATCATCCTTAATAGTATTCCTGTTGCTAGGAAACAGTTATCAGGCCCCCATAAGCCTTGTCTTTGGGACCGCTTTCATACTGTACCCAAAGCCCCTGCTTCTGACATCCTTGAAATTGTGTTTCCATTTTTCATTGTCTTTCCTGATATTTTTCTCCATTTGTTTTTGCTTATAAAATACAATTTTGCAAATGAGCAGATACATATCATGTAACTAACCAGCTGTGTAAAATGGAGCTCTCCTTCAAAATGTATCCTCTTGGTATACACCAAAGGTATACCTGGAATAGCTTTTCACCCTCACCTTTTGCCCTGGGACAAGTGTTAGTGTGGATGGGATTGCTGATGGAAGATCGCCACTTTCTAAGTATTTACTGAAATGTCTGTATTTCTATGCATCTACAATGCTTTCTTTCCCTTCACTGGTGAGGTATTTATTGCACCCACCTACTGCAAGATTATGTTTAATTGGAAGCCTTGTTGTTTTGTTTGATGCTCTTTTAGATTATTTCACTCTGCATATGAGACTTCCCATGAATTTACTAGAAGAAAAGGGCACTAGGTCCTCCTGCTTATCAAGCTTATAAACAGATTGCACAGTTTATCTTTCAAAAATCCTAGCAAAGCCAAAATGATAATTATAGCTATAAAATTATTAAAATGTGTTCCTAGCTGAGCTTGTTATCACCTCAAGAATCAATGAAGGAATGGATGCTGTGGATTTGATGACGGGGTTGTTTTAGTGGTTCTTGTTTTACAAAGCACAAGTAAGGAGGTGGTGAAAAGGTCACAGACGGTAGCAAAAAGGGTGAATTCAGCATTCTGCTATAGAAGGCACCCTTTAGTATCCTCCAAGGATGTTTCTAAAAAGCTAGTCTGAGATATAAAAAAGCCAAAGCTTTGAGACTTACCCTATTTAACATTTTACATATCCCTGATTCAACACAGTCTCCAGGTATACATTGCCAGGACACTTTTCCCTCAGTGTATCAAACTTCTGACCTTGCAGTTGTTATAAGTCAATCACAGTGATGCGTCCTGCTGTACCATGTTATAAATAAAGGTAACTTGCTCATCAAATGCCAAAGAGCTACCAGTACTATACAGCCTGATCCTGCAGTTCTCAAGCAAGACTGCCACTGAGCTAAGGCTTTATTTATACTACTGATGGCCTCAGCTCCCTTATATTTATAGTGGTATAAATCAGGATTCACCCAAATTAAATCGTGGGTTTAGACAGAAAATTGAGTGCGAGTGGAGAGCCAAAGGACAAATTCCTGTATGCAGTAATCCTTCAGACTTCAGTGCAATCCCTGAAACTTTGCTCAGCTGAGGGCTTGTCCCCCCAGCTACCCGAAACCACTGGGAACCTTGCCTCTATGGAAACTGTAACTTCAATGCTACTGAAAATAATTTCTGAATATTTTTCAGTTCTCATTTCTTACACTGCCCTCTTATGGAGTGGGGCTGTTTTAGCCAGGCTGTAAGGTCTTCCTTCTGCTTCTTGCATACTGCAGTGTATTGCAAAGGCTCTCACTTAGCCCTGTCACTTTGCTTTTCCAAATGGAAATTCAGCTGCAAAAAAGGGAAGAAAAAAGTTGGAGTTAGAGACAAGTTGCTGCAAGAATCATCCCATTGTCCTGAAAGGAGGATCTTGATTTTCCCTTTTCTTGGTTACGAGCCTCAGATTAACCATTAATGAATGTTGGAATGCTTGATTTATATTACTAATGAGTGATATAAAGTTTGTGTTGCTGCCAATGCAGGCTGCTCAGAATGCAGGATGAGAACCAATATACACATACTGTAGATCATGGTGAGCCCAGAAAAGAGACAACATTGTAAAACAAAGCCATCCTACATAGCACAGTCTTGTCATGCAAATCCCAGTATTGGTGATAATTACCTCTCAGTGAATTCAGAAATTGCCCAGTGAATCTCTAGTATCAAAAACTCATAGGCACTGTCCTTGGATTTTACATCCAAATCAAAGCACTCACTGAAAGCCCTGATTTCAGAAAAACAATTTGTTCCAGTTTTAAGGCTGCCTTTTGGTGAGGTTGTTAATAGGACAATGTATTTGTAGGCCAAATCAAATACAGGTTTAGCCAAATTCTTGTTTTACTGTGGAAGAGTTGATCACAACTTCATCACTTGAATTTGCTTGGCTGTCATTCATTAAAATATGAGTACCAGCTATTTCACTCTGGGCCCAGTGACAAGGCTAAATAGTGCCACAGTAAAGAAGTATAAGAGATATGCTCCAGCTGTCCCCTACAACTCCTCCATCCTAAATATATCTCTTCAGTGGTTTGGCTGGCTTAGTTTCCAGGAAGACTAGCAAAGGTTTAGCTCTACATATGGCTGTCAAACTGAATGGGCAATAAATAAACCAGGGCTTCTGGGAAAAGATTTGTTCTCACAACACAACACAGAGTACGGGACTTAGGTAGCTTTGCTGTTCCTGTGTGCTGTGTTCAAAAGAATTTTTGAAAAAGCATGACAATCCAGAATATGGTTCTTTTCTTGTTTGCATTATCCTCTTTCATATTATCTTTCAAAACCTCAGTAAAACTCTCATTTTTCAACATACCTACAAAAACTTGGCAACAGTTAGGTTTTGCTGTGCTAAGAACAGCATCTATCAGGCTGGTGGGGAAGGTCTTACTGCCTCCTTACACTCCCCATCTCTATCTGCTGCCTAATACACAGCATTTAAAGCTCTTGTGGTAAGGAGATGTCTCAGTGTTGTGGGTTTGTGCAGGTGGTACTGGTCCAAGGATAAAACTCTTAGTTCTAAGTTCTAGAAGTAATAATAATTTTCAAGGTTTCTCAACTGTGTCGGCAAAGTGGCGTTTATGGCAGTGACAGACACCTTCATACAAAGGGTCAAGGCACAACTCTCCCATCCTGATCTTGCCTTTCTCTTTGCTTGTGATTGCTTTGTGCATGGGCCTGACCCCACTGACGGAGAGGAGAGGAGAGGAGAGGAGAGGAGAGGAGAGGAAGGGAAAGGAAAGGAAAGGAAAGGAAAGGAAAGGAAAGGAAAGGAAAGGAAAGGAAAGGAAAGGAAAGGAAAGGAAAGGCAGGAAATGGCCTTCAGAAAGTCAAAACTATCTTTTTGTGCTCCAGAAGAATAGGAGTAAGCCACTGAGAAAGAATGCAAGCTGGACGAAGGATGTTGGTCAGACACATGAGAAATCTGGAATTGATTTGATTCTCTAGGGTATGTCAGGAATTATGAGCCAACTTTGGGATCTCATCACCTTCATGGTGATGGAAGTCTTTGGGCTGCTGGCACTGAGACCTCAGCCTTTAAGGACCCCTCCAGGCAGGAGAATTCAGAGAATACCTGTCAGAAGAGACATATGCCTGGGCCATTTTCACAGTCATTGAGGATTAAAACTGGGGAGCTTGGCATGACTTGTGTGTATTGCAACCCCACCTCTCACTAAGATTTGCTTCTGTGAAGTTCCCCCACCCTCCATTTCCTTCTCACTTTTCAGAGGGCCTGGAGCAGGGCTGACTCTGCTCCCCGGCCAACCCCAAAGGCATTTGTGTGTCACTATCAGAATGGCAGGGCCAAGGGAGTCCTGCCTGTGGATTCACACCTCCCATCACTTTTGCATGCTGATTTTTTGGACCCACTGTCCCAAGTAGCACAGCATCTGCCAGTCACTCTGTCAGAAATTCTCTCTCAAGAAAATACAGGTGGAAAGCAGCAATTAATTCTGCTCAGCGAAGCACTCATTTAGGCAGCATGGCTGCTGGGATGATCACCAGAGAGGAGAGCCCTTTTTAATGCTGTCCCTCGAGGCCAGAAAAGCCCCAAGTGATCTGTGGTAGTCCTGAAGAAGGTATGTTGGAATAGCTGGCTAAAAAAGATGTTTTTCTTTCTGATGCCTTTCCCCTATAGCGCATTCAGGTTAACAAGGAGAAGTTCATTCAACTGTGGAAGCAGAGGTGGCCTCTGGACTACTTTGAGCTTCTTCTGCCCAAATGAACTTGTTTAGTGAGGCAGCTTCCCAAGCCTGAAACTCATTCCTTTGAACTTTCAAACTTTGTGGGCCATTAATTAAAGATACTAAAGGGAGAGGTTGAAGGAGGGCACAATTGTTTCATTTTGCTTGCTTGTTTGTTTGTTTGGAGTTCAGCCATTGGAAGTGTGATTCCTCTGATGTTTAAAAGAAACCAGACTATAAAATATCCTATTGCTTTTGTCTCTTGGCTTTCTCAGTTGCAGAGCATATTACTCAGCAGGAGAAAAGGAAGCTATGGCTTTCATCTTGGCACCTAGCTACTGGCATTTATGCTTATGTAATCAGCCTTTAGGAGAGACTATTGCATTTTAACCATTTTCCCTATTGCTCAATTATCAATCTGTCATTTCATCCAAATTTCAAGGGGGCTTGACCAGTCCTGTTTTCACCACAGATTCAGAACTGATTACCTCTTCGGGATCCTCATAAACTCCATCTCTGACCTAGTGTTTTGCTGCAGGATAGTCTTTCTGGGAGGCCCTTTATCTGGGGTTATTACTTTGGCTGTCTTAAGAAGTAAGAGCCATCTGGAGGCATGGTTGACCGAGTTTGCACCTGCGTCTACATCTGCACTGTCTGGCCATGTCAGGTGGATGTTCGCTTAAAAGATCCATCTCAGTGTGAGAAAAAGGAAAAGAAAAGGGAGGGAGGGTGTAAAACTGTTATTCCTGCCTCACTGCAACAGCAGGTGCACCAGATGGCTCACAAAGTAATTAGGGTGAAGAAACAGTGTCAAGACTTTGTGTGTTGTGGTCTGTAAATGATCATCAAATCAAATTCTTTATCAAAGACAGAATTTTCTCTCTCCCCACTGGCAAATCAATACACATTTGAAACAGTGCATGTGATCTGCTTCCTTACATGCAGGCACCTGGAATGCAGACTGAGAAACCTGGTCAAGAGACCATTCTTGTTAAGCAGCCATCTGTCCAAACAGACTTTCCCAAAACATTCCCAGCCTGTTGAGTAGTTATGCTTCACTTTATTTGAAGACCACCTTTCCTAAAAAATATTTTTTTTCAGCTCCTTAAGTGGTCACCTAGAAGAAAATTTGTTATGCAGTATGTAAGGTAAACAGCACAAAACTTCCTGGTACAGTTATGCTTTGGCAGCAGAACAGGACTTGGTGCTGGTTTCATCTACAGACCTAATTATTTCTAAAGCTTCTCGTAGTTTTCCCCCTTTTCTTAGTTTTTCACCATGTTAGCTCCCTTAGACACAGGGAGGTACTGGCTCCTGCCTGAGTCTGCTGGACAGATCTACTATGTTATGATTAGCATATGGGTTATCTATTAGCATATAGTAACGTACTATCCCAGTGTCTCAGCCTAGGGTGCCTCAGTAGAGGACCACTGCATCCCTGCACAGTCTACCTTTTTGAAAAGGCTTGCTGCTGCACAGCTGTCTGCTGCCCTTCTCTTCACCTATCCCCTCTCTAACTCATCTGAAAAAAACACTCTAACTACCAGTGTGTTCTCTCCTATTTTTTGTGGCTCTGTACCCCATTTCAAATCCTGCATTGTGCCCAGGGAGCTCTGCACCATTCTGGCACCCCTGGGACCAACAGTGACAGAGATCACAACCATTGGTGAGCAGTTTAATAACAGGCCTGAGGCTTTGAATACTTTTACAAGGGTATTTCTCTTTATGTTCTGAAACATGTCTCTTTGTCACACACAGCATTTCATCAAATAACTACAGTATAGTAATACCGCATGAAGAAGGAGAAGCCTAAAACCGAGCTTTCAGCTGGCTTTTCAGATAATCACAGAGTAGTGGGGGAGCAGCTGTACAAGGCTTAGATACTCCAGGATAAATTCTATAGAAAAACTTACACATAGAAAGAAGTTTTAACAATGTGCATAACACTAGCCTGGGATTTGAATCTAAGAAAGGTGGTCTGTTGTCCTGCTGGTATTTACTACAAACTGCATCATTTTTTATTTGACTGTCAGCAAGTTTGGGATTTTTTTCTAAATGATATTCTGCTATGGTGAGCTTACAGCTAAAAATTGATAGGAGATTTACCTTTCCGAGTCTGTGATTTTTTTTTTGAAAGCCAGTCTGTAGCTGAATGCTCTCTGCTGAAGAAAGTTATGACTGAGTTAAACTGATATAGAGTCCCTGTGGCAAACATGTGCCACATGCAGGAGAAGAAACCTCACGTGGGTTACAGTGCAGGGGACTATAGTGGACTGCTGTAGTGAGGGGCTTGTATTCTGGAAGTACAGTGCAAATCATGTGATGCTGAACCTGAGAAAGTTCTCCAGAAACTACAGTTGCATTTGCAGCATTTAGGTATATAAATCTGAAATGATGATTTTGGGGGTTGGTTTTTTTTTTTTTTAAACCCACTCAGAATCTAGCCAGCAGTATCTAAACTTGCTGGGCTTTTTTGGCTCTTATTCATTTTCCACTGACATCCAAAAGCTAATCAGGGGACAGTCTAATTCCTCTGAGTGGTCGCTATATCTCTGGGGCTGGACTGGGCCCCACAGAAATCAGAAGTGCTCTTGCTTTCTTTTGAAATGCTGCTTTCCATCTACTCTCCTCTCCCTCTCCTCTCTCTTGTCTTCCCCCAGGTTTGGCAGGCCTCTGAGCCCAATTCTTAAGCACATGCTCTTGCAGAAAAGGTGCATGGGGGGAACACCTCATTGTGTTTTCTCAGGAGGAAAACTCAGTTTCTCACCTGAGGTAGCAGGCTCTGGGTCCCCACCACATGGAAGAGCCTTCATTCCCTGGGATGGTTTGGCACAGAGCCTGAAGTTTAGACTTTCTTGCTAACTAGCTGAAAGCAGGTACCTGCTCAGGGTTTTCTGGACCAGCTGGATTTTAATTTCTGCTCAGTGAACTGGGTGTTTTCTGTTCTGTGCAGAGCAGTGCCTAATTTGTGGACTTACGCATCCTTTATTGGTTCTAGCCCTCAGTTTAATATAGAGTCAGCAGTTCAACTCTTTTAGTTTCTGCACTCTGTTCAAACCTAGATAATTATCTATCCCTGTAATCACAGTGGCAAGCAGTGTGTCAGTACCTTACAAGTGCACTCCTGGCTACTCATAGCAATACTTTTCTCCTCCACTCCAGTAAAAAGGAGCCACATTTCCCCATTGGTATTGCTAAAATCACCCTTGCAAATCAAACCTAAACAAATGAAGCAGCTCTTGTATATCTGCTCCGACCTTAACTGTTTCCAGAGCAGATAAGGTATTCTGGATCACTTTGCCATATATCTGGAGTTTACACCATCAAATATGTCTTCACTGAAACGTGAAAAAAATAATCTGTTTGTAAAATACCTAAATCTTCATTTTCATATAAGAGGCAGTCTAGGAGCTATCCTCAGCTTTAGTTTGCATTTTGTTTTTATAATATCTTCATAGGTACCTGAAAATACAGTTTATTTCCCTACTGCTTTTGATTACTCCTGGTTGGTAAACAATGAAGACTAATTGTTTTCTGATGTAACAGAAGCAAACGTGATTCTTATTCACAAGTAACCTTGGCAGTGTCAGGAGAGGCACACACATCCCTGGGAACAATGTTCTCAGCCAGCTACACTTACAGAGTCACGAAGAAAGCTCATGTTGTTGCTGTTTCTTAGGTAGATAAAACTATGGCAGAGAACTAAGATACAGTCCAAGTCTCATACTCAAATTAATTTTTTTAAAGTATTTTAAGTATTCAAAGTAATTAAGTTGAAATGCATCTTTGACCTTATTTCCCTGTTTTTATAAAGCTCTTAAATTTTTACGGAACATTTGAGGATCTGCTTGTTTTCCTGTTGTATAATCTTAGCTTCCATATCTTGCTGAAAGACCTGTGGCAGGAACATAAAAGCAGTGACGGGACTGTTCTTGGAGTAGGTCTGCATGGAAAAGAAGAGCAGGAAGCAGCCCGGCCCCATCGCAGCCCGGCCCCATCGCAGCCCAGGTCCCAGTCGAGTTGCTGAGAGGCAAGGCTTTACTGGTGCAGGTACAGTGCCATGTTTTAGAACTTCCATTGCTTCCACTTAAGGTTAGTAGCAGGGCTCTGTATAGCAATGTGTGGACATACAAGCTGGGATGAAACCTACCTCGGGCATCAGGCTGTATCCCTTTGCAAAACACAAACATGCCCTTAGTGATGAGTGGAAGAGGGGGCATGTAAATATTAAGGTAGACATCTTTTTTCACAGAAGTATATAAGGAGTCAGAGTAATTTAACTGCTTATAAAATAAAGTGAATGGATATACTTGCACTGGTAGATGATGGAATACAAAAAAATGTTATCATTCTGCAAATGTTATCTGTTATATGTTTGCAAACAAAGAAAGAAAAGAAATAGCAAAATTATACTATTAATTCAGTCATTTTGCTCTGTATTAATGTTTCTTCGAATCAAATTATTCTATAATGACCTATTCAGTGTTTTGCATTATCTTTGAAACAGATTGTCTATTATTTTGGTACTTCTCTGGCCCCTAAAAATGTGTCTCAGCTCTTCAAACATTGATGTAGGAAAGTAACATTTATTTCTGTTTCACAAATAGGAAAGTGAGGTACTGGGATCCTAAAAATCTTAGTTACTGGTGGGAGTGGTCCCAGTGAATTTCTGTGCATAAGTTTTGCAACGGCAGAGCCTAACCAAGATCAAACAAGAATTAGGACAGGACTGTGTCTGAAGCTAGATCACCTCACACTGAGGTTGGACTATACTTCCTTAGTTGCAGCAGGAGTTTTGCCCAGGTAAGAACTATAAAATTAGGTCTCTATGCATGTTAACATTTTTAACGAAATCCTTTACTCATAAGTTGTCAGCGTAAGAGTCAAATTTGCAGTATTTAATAGTGGAGTATTTACTTGTGATCAGCTTGGGTTCAAACGCCCTTTCAGTAACCTAATTCTGCATTGTGAGGATGCCATGCCAAAATATTGAGCTCATTTTGAGCAAAAAGCCAACTGTGCTCAGTATAACTGTGCTGAAACCATTGTAGGACTAAGCCCTATGTAGCAGTTACACTATTTGAATTAAGAGACTCAGTAGAATATTTTTGCAGCTTTTCTAATTAAAATAATAATTATGTAGTGTCTATTAGCATGGATTTCCAAATGTAAGCCTCAGGGTCAAATGGCTTAGAAAACTGAAACTCTCTGCTCCCTTTGTAGGAAAAAAGGAGACAAGACAGTTCTGGGCAGCTTCATTTACATAAATTACAAACATTGCTTACCAATAATT
The DNA here is from genome assembly GCF_900496995.4 of Aquila chrysaetos chrysaetos. Lineage (NCBI taxonomy): Eukaryota > Metazoa > Chordata > Aves > Accipitriformes > Accipitridae > Aquila > Aquila chrysaetos. Next base: position 55,908,825 of record NC_044007.1, read on the forward strand.
CTATCTACTGAGTTCTGCTCTTCAGCTGGAATCTTTCTGCATAAATGGCAAAAAATTATTGCTCATGCACCTTAGCAGCATGCACCCCAGCAGCATGCACCCCAGAAATGGTCAGTCACTCTCATCAACAGGTAGTGATTTTATGTTTGATAGTACAGTAGAAAGAGGTCAGAGAGCGCATGGTCTTCTTGTGAGCATGGATAGTGTTCATAGGTCTCGTGCTCTTGAGTACAGCAGGTAAAGCTCATATAACCTGGTTAGCTTTGGGACTAAAAGAACACATGGTCAAGGTAGTTAGGAGGCCTCTTTGGGAAGACAATACCAAACCAGCAGAAGTAGATTTGAAATCACAGAACTGAGCCCAATTAGCTGCACATCAGAGTAGATGCTGGTGAAGTGATTTTCCTTGAACTGAAGCTGTGTGGTGGAGGATCAATCAATCAATTTATAAGCACCTCAAGGGTATAATAGTCTAGTGAATGTGAATTTGTCAAGGAGAAATTGTATCAAACCAATCTAATTTCTTTCTTTGACAGGATAAGTGAATAAGGGGGAAGCAGTAGATGTGATATATCTTGACTTCAGTAAGGCTTTTGAGTCTCCTACATAGCATTCTCTTAAGCAAATTAAGGCATATGATTAAATCACCACAGAGAAAGCTCACAGCTGGTTGAGAAAACAAAATCAAAGAGAAACTATCAATGATTTGTTGTCAAATCTGGGAGGACATGTAAAATGGGGTGTTTCTGAGCCCAGTTCTATTCAATCCTTTGCTGATCAATGATCTGGATGATGAAAGATGAGGATGCTTTTAAATTTGAAAGTATTTCCAGAAAGTGGAAAGTTGATAAAGGCACATGCAATTGCTATAGAAGTGCTTTGCATATATGAAATGGGGAAAAAACAGTAGTAGTATAAGGCAGAAAAGGAGTTAGAAGTTAGGGGGACACAGACAGTGGCAACAGTGTGACACTATGTTAAAAAAGATTCTTCTTATTCTTAGATATATTAATTTTCATTTGTAAAGGCCAAGAGGCTCTAGATTTTGTGTCATTTTGTTGTGTATTTAGAAGTGTAGATGTTCTTTATTTCTTTTTCTCTAATTGAAGCTCTTCAAGTTTATCAAGTTTTCTTGTTTGCCTTTTTAGTGGTTTGGTTTTTTTGTGTTTAGAAATATCCCTGAAGAGATGAAACTCTGTTTTTGATGTTGGCAACTAAGATTTACAGAAAAAAATAATTTCTGTCTATTTAGGGCTTTGTAAATTTGATAGTATTATACCACTTTCTTCTGCATCTCTGTTCTACTGATTGGAGCAACACAGGTGAACTAAATGAGTAATGTTAGTCAAGAAAACACTGTGGCATTATAGAGTAACTATTCATGAAGAAAAAGCCTTGAAACATTTCCAGAAGTGGAGGCAGAGAATTTATTGTTCCTGCTGGAACCCAGAATAACTACTGCTTTGTGTCATCATTTTATAATCCTTGTCTGTCAATAAACATAACTGTAGCTAGCAATAAAAATGATACAGGCTCAGTCAGGCAATGCTACTCTGGTAAAACAAATTTATGAGCCAGTTAATATTTTTAATCCTGTTACAGAGATGACCTCAAAACCCAGACCATTTATCTAAGCCTCTGTCCCCTAAAGGAGCACATGTGGATGTCAGATAAGTGAAACCTGCTTTTGAATCATGTTGATCTTGGGCTGACGTTGGGCAACAAGAGGGAGAAAGGGTGGAACTGTAGACATCTGTCTGCAAAAACAAACCAGCCCCATTAGTGTCTGTCTCCTACCTAGTACAGAGTTGGTCAAACACTCTTGCAGACTCAAATGAAGCTGTTCATCTGATAACATAAAATTCAGTATGTTGTATTTTTCCCTTCTCCACATCAGTTACATGCCAGCGATTATTCTAGTTCCACCATTGATCCAAGATGACTTATCACAACAGGGAGTCATTCTGTTTACACTACTTCAGAGATCTCTGAGATGTTATTTGATCTACAGCATCCATTAGACACACAGAATACATTTTCTTCTCTATTGTTTCATCTTATTAGCAAGATATGGCAATGACACTGTCTGCTAATTGCTATCCAACTAGTGCTTTGTGCCTTGTTAATTTTGACTAAGACACTTTTCCTGTATAGCACAGTGTAGATATTACTAATAAGGGAAAGACAAGTAGTTAATTGGTGTCTTGAGTGTTACCCAGACAAATAAAAAATTGACTGATAATCAGTTTTTCACTGAGGGAAGGGTCGTCTCTTGTCACTAGCTTCTACACTGTCCTTTCTCTCTATGCTGTAATGTATAATATCTTATCCTTGTAAAAGGTGCTGAGATCCATAATGGCTACCAGAAGAATACATGCTGCTGCCCACAACTTATAATGAATTAATACAAAGGAATGCTTGCTTTTTAAACCTCAGTCAAGTATTTTCCTGAAGGTGAAAGCCAGGGGAGGTCATAGATCAGAGTGTATTTTTGCACTGATTGTCTGAGTCTCCTGGAAAGTCTGCAAGATATCGAGGCAATACACATGGTCTTAACAACTCAGTTACAGGATCCACCCAATGTAAAGTGAGAGGGACTATAAAGATACGTATTGTTCTTGTTTGGGGAAGCCAGATGAGTCAGTCTGGCAACAGACGTTCTGCTTCTAGTTCTAGTCTGTCATATAAGGGAAGAATTTTTGATGGCTCCAGCCAGTGATCCTTTGACTCCTGAAAGAAAATATCTGAAAATGCGAGGAAAAGAGTTTTCTTTCACCCAAACTACTCATAAATTCTATTTGTTCTTGGACTTAGACCCAAATCCACACCTTCTGCATGTCCTCATCAAAAATACAGGTTGATGTTTCAGTTCTTATGTCTTATGTATACCAATGTCCTCTAGTGCCCACACAGAGATATATCTCAGGCAAAACAAATGATGACTGTTAACAGAGTGTGAACTAATTGTTGAGATAGGTGTACAGGGACAGCATTCAAATATCCTAAAACAGGAGATAATACAAGCTTTCTGGTTACGAGGAAATACATTTACATACCTGGTCGTGTAGAGGAGATGGATTCAGTGTAAGTTATCTTTCTGCAAGTTGGTGGTTTGTGGAGAATTGGTGTCCTGCACCCCCCACTGAAGGCAGAGCTGTGAGTATGCAGCATCTCTGAAGTAAGGACAAGACTCTTAGATATACATGCCTGCCATAAAGACAAATTTGGTAACTGTGCAGAATGCTACACATTGTATTCAATGTCTGTTCACTACAAATATTTACTTGCAAGAAAATATTCTGGTTTCACTGTTAATTTTATTCAAATACCTGTATCTGAAGAACCACCTTCAGACAAATAATCAGTTAAGTGTAGCAGCTGAAAACAAACCCTAGCAAGACTATAGCATCAATTAATTTCTTAGACATTGGAATGGCTCTCTGGATAACAATCAGAAGCAGCCAGACAAGAAAAATAAAGAGGTAAGATGAGTGCAACAAAAAGGCCCACTAAATTCTGTACAGTCTAGTGACAGTCAAACTCTAGATATATCTTCCTACAGAACTGCAAGAAGGCTACGTGTGATCTTAATCATATGTGATGAAATGGGTGAGCAGAGCTCAGTGCAGCACCCTTGCACTCTTCATTCTGCCTAATGTGCCAGTGCTCCAGCACACAGAAGCTGATGAGTTCCAACTTCTCAACCACTCTCTGAACTTACAGACATTATCAATTTAAAAATCACACCTCTACCAGAAAATATTTTACCTCTATTGTTATAGTAACACCTACGATTAAAGAGGGAGAAGAGAAACCTATCAGTTTTTATCTCTTCTCTCCTGGTTTGTTTTCTTGTGCATTTGAAAGCAATCTGTACATTGTCTGTTTCAATGTTTGCTCAGTCTAGTCACTCTGTTATCCTGGGGGGAGGGACCTAAGGGAGGGGTTGGGGAAGGAGAGAGAGAAAAGCATCACATAGCAACAAAAGAAGGAATTAAAAAAGGAACAGGATAATACAACTTTAAAATCTGAAAAAAAAATTAGCACAGGTGTTAGTGGATGCATCTAGAGAAGGATAAGGAAAGTGTTTTAATTGACTGGATTTCGAGCTAACATCTCCTCTTGGAGAAAGGAAGGCCTGTGTCAATTTTCTCTGTGCAGGGAAGGCAGAGCAAGCAGGAGAGGAAAAGCAGGTGAGAACACTCCTCTCTCCTGTCACTGCCGTTGTGCACCTGTGTTGAGATATGCATGTGTTACACACAACCTGGACAAAATGACTGATGTACTTCTCTTGCAAGTCTGTTTGCGAAAGAGCAAATGCTCTCCTAGTCAGTCGACTTCCCCTCTCTGTCTCAGCGCAATTGTCAAGTTTGAAAATTACAGATATTGCATATGCTTAGGGAATTGCTAACTCACCCTCCTGATTTCTTCTTTCCCTTCTTTTCACTGGGTGGGCAGTTTTCATTTTCCACATTCAATATCCCTCGTTGTTTTCTCCTTTCAAATCTAACAGTGACACAGGAAGAAAAAATGAAGACATCAATAGTATAAAGAATACCTCATTAGTTTTGATTTATTATTTTTTCCCTTTCCTTGCAGAGAAAACTGTAGATTTAATTTGAGGAGGACCCAGTTGGTAAACTGCTACTGAGCAGGAATTCAGCTGGAGAAAAATGCAACTCAACAAGAGCAGTTTTGATAAGCTTACTTAAATCCCTTATACATGAGCTCGCTCTTTCCCTCTTCTACACAATGTGTGTCACGTTGGCTCTTGTAATACTGACTACCCTAAAAGGCCACCTTGAAATACATTTCACAAAATACCATTTCCAAAACATGTTTTCAAAACTTTATTTATGATTAGAGAGGGGAGCTGAAAATTTAACCTTTGATCTAGACTAAATAACTTTTTGCTGGTTCACCCTGAACTGTCATTTCCACTGAATTAACTAAAAGAGACAGAATATGTGAGAAGCAAAAGCCTGTTTTCTGAAAATGCTGATTTTTCCAGTGTCTCACAGACAAGTTGGAACTAGTCTGTATCAAGCTGCTTTTAAAAACAATATTTATATTATTGCAATATTTCTTCTTTCAAATAAAGGCAATTAAATGACAGATTTATAAGTGATGGAGGTCACCATTTCCCCACCCCCTTTGCTACAATGTGCAGTAGCCTTTACCTGAAGACGCCATTGCTAGATCTAGGGAGAGCTGATTCCAGATATCTGTTTAGTCCTTGATGTGGCTGAAGGGATTTTCTACTCACCGTGCAACCAGAGGTGACCAATCCCAGAGTGAGCTATTAATCCACATCCCTTTTGCAAAAATACCTGGGTCTTGGTGTTTTCAAAACTCAGATGCTGAGGCAAATTTTAGTTTCCTAAAGCTAAATGCATGTTCTGATTTTCCAAGTGACCAGAGAGGCAACTTGGCCCAGGGAAACAGGTACAGGATGGAAGGAGGGAGAGGGAGGAGTGGCAGGTTTGGTCGCTGTGTCTAAAATTGACATTGACATACCAGCTTTGTGGGATTGAGGCCTGGCTTGCCCTACATCTCTGTAAAGTGCTTAGCACATTTTGGACCCTATGAGCTGTTGCATTAATAATGACCTTGGCTCGCAAATAACAAATGGCCTTAAGCTCAGTCCAGTCAATATTTAACCTGGGTCAGGAGGGAAAAGAAGGTGGCACTCCAAGCCCTGTCCATCTGAGCTCCCTGTCCATCTGAGCTGTGAGGTAAAGCTCTCAGCCGTCGGGCAGATGTTCACATTATGTTCAGGCCTGCTGCTTTTTTCATTAGCTCTGAAATGGTTAACAGCGAGAATAATTCAAAATACAGTCTTTGGCTCGTGATCTTTTTTTGAGTGCTCTCTGCGGATCCAGACCAATGTCAAATTCTTGGTTTTTCAAGGTTTTTTCCTTGTGACAGCTGAGACCATCAGAGATGGTTTAGGAGAAGATTCTTGAACACAAATGTGGCAAAAAGGTGCTGCAGCTCTTTGTACCAGGGCAACCCAAGATAGGTTCGGCCGTATCTGTAAAGATTACATGCTATTTAATAAGAAGTTGTTCATCTGACATAAATTTCATGTACTGGAAATGATTATTCAGTGAAAATAATCCAAAAAGGACAAAATTAACTCCAAAATAGTAATCCATATTCTGGGCTTTTACAGTGCTAATGTAAAGTCATGGGAAAAGGATATGATGATATACAGAATTTATAAGCCACTGGAAACAACGAGAGATGGTGCAATAATGCTAACAATAACAATTTGTGTCTTCGCAGTGTTCAGTGCAGGAAGATGATAGGAAAAGAATGTAATTCAGTTTAACAATCAATGATCTTTAGAATGTAATATTCCTGAAAGGGTTTTCCCAGAGAGGATTCTACTCATGATGGTGGAGAAATTCTCTATATTAGTTTTAGGTTTGTAAAGCAGTTTCCATTTTCCAAGGAAAATGCTAATGAAAGAAAAAAAGAGTAACATTTATTCACCATTGTGTAACTATTAAATACAGATGTACTACAATAATACAGATTATTTTGTTTCTAATTTTAGAATGTACGAGTGTTATAATTATGTTAAGCTCCTTTGTTGTTACAGGTCAGCATGGACTAAAAAAATTGATCGCTAAACAAGCTGTAGTCAATATTTATTTTTGTACTTCCAAAAATTGTAGTCAATGGTTACATATTTGTGAATATGCATTTTGTGATTTATTTCTGCTGGCAAACCCTCATTCTACAAATAAGGATTATTTAGTTCCTCTTTCAAGAAAAAGTGCAGATAAATGGAGCCACATAATAAGGTGGGTGAGCATTTGGTGTGGGGGTGTGGGGGTGTGAGGAGAGGGAGGGCAAGGCAGTTGTGAGTACCAATTAAAAGCAAAATATCTCTAGAGAGACTTCATTTCTTTTTTTTCTGCTTGTAGGGAAACTTTCTAATGAAGGAAATGTCCTTCAAATTCAATGCTAAGTGCTGCTAGACTGAAGTGTGCATTATAACTCCAATCTTAAAGACTAACAGATATTTTAACTTCTGTTAAAAGACCACAATTTTTTGAGACTATCAGTGTTAGTGGGTGCTTGTTTACACTTAGTATCCTTAAGGAAAACAAACTTTAACCTTGACACAATGATGGAAACTGAAAAAAGAAAAATGACTGGCTGAACCACTCCATTTCCTTTCAAGGGCCTGGTGCAGCAGCACAAGACGTCTTCCTGTGCAACATGCAGAGGCTTTAACAATAGCACATGTGGAAAACTGTTTAATTTTTTTTTTTTTTTTAAATAGTCAGTGATGAATTTCTGAAACAATGAATGTTCAGATCTAACTTCCTTCAGCCTTCTCCCCTCCTGCTCCTTGTCCCCCCTGTAATTTTATATAAGAACTTTACATCATAGCTGGAAAATTCAGCATTTATAAAATAAATTAGGTGTATGATGCACTGAATGTCAATAGCAGCATAAAGGATTGGGGGGGAGGTTAGACATTTTGTTTAATTTTAAATAATTTTGTTTAATGATACAAACTAGTTGATGAAAATAAATCTCAAGTCTGTACCTGTTCTTGGTACCCAAGTTCTGCAGAACAAGGAGAACTGAAACACCTGAAGAACTGAGTCTTCATGTCTAGCCAGCAGAGGGAGGTATTTCTGAGGGTAACTCAGCCTGTCCTGAGATATGGGAAGGATGGACACCTTTTTATTTCTCTCACCACCACCTCAGTGACTATATAAGCTCAGCTGGCTTGTTTACAACACTCCAAAATTAATTTTGTATGTGGTTATACTTAGGTGACAGAAAGTCCACCTATATTCTTTGTTGTTGGCTGGTTTTTTTTTTTCCCAGTAGCTTTAAGTGAGTCTGCAGCATTGCAGTAAAAGCTGAAGTTAGTGATAATTTTCTTAGGTCATATCCATTGCATGATGTTTTTGAGGAGCACAGAAGTGATGTAGGGGCTCAGTTCTCCTTTTCATGGTTATACAAACTGCCACTGAAAACAATACTGAGCGAGGAAAGCAAAACTGTGCCCCAAAGCACGAAGAGGATATCCTACTTCCACTGACCATACGTGGATAACAAAGGAAACAGGATTTGACTGAAATGGCACAGCTAGTAACAATAGCAATATAAATACCTATAAAAGCAGTATAGTTAACATATAAAGCAATGTTTTGGTACCATTGTGAGTGAAGGATTTTCCAAAGAGGAATATCAGCTGATCCACTGGAGAACCACCCGAGTGCACTGTTCAGTCTGTTGCATGATGGCTTTAGTTTTTAGTTTTAAAAGAAAAGAAGTAAACCATTTCTTATGAGTTATTTTTTTCACTTAAACCATTCTAATAAAAATGCTCAGGACTGTTTTTCTTCAAAATTTGAGAACAGAAAAGCTGTTAGTTGGGGTTTTGCTTTTTTCCGGGTACACCGCCAGCATTTTCTTGTTCCTTGCAAGTGTTGCCTGCATTGGCTGCACTTCTTTAAGATTGTGCAGTGAAGCTAAAAGGTTCCTTTGCAATTTGTGACCTCCACGACTTTTCTAAACAAGAGCACAGGAAGCTTCAGAGGCAGCAAATTTGGACCTGCTGTATGTTAATCGACTCATTACCTTTCACAAAACAATGACCTCTACTAACATCTTCTCTAACATGGCCCTCAAACTAAATTCTTCCTCTGCCCTGATGGGTTACCTCATCGAGTGTACGTCAGTCTGCTTCCTCCCTGATTACTTCTCTAATTCCCATTTGGTGCTGAGCACAGACTAGATCTCTGTATTACTCTTTAGTCTGCTCTCTTCTAGTTTTCCAGGTCTTCTTGTTTGTTCTGGGCCTTGTTCTTGTTGCTTTCTGTGCCTCTGCAGCTTCTGCTCTTTTTAGAAATATCATTGGAGTGACAGTGGTTAATGTGAACACTTCACAGAATTTCTTGATGCCAGAATTATGAAAATCTCCTCTTGATCATATTTTTCCATTACTCTCTACACAAAGTGCTGAAGCAATACCTCAAGGAATGTTGGGTTTTTTTTATTTTTCCTTGCATCATCCCCAGTTTCAGCTGATCATTGATTTCTTCTGAGCCAGGATTCAAATATGTTGGACTCTGTTCCTTCTGGCTCCTGCAGATCTTTTGACTGCCATCTGACCAGGGCCCCATAGCTTTCATCTGTTTTCACTCCAAATCCTTCTTCTAAAATATAAAATGATGGCCTCTAGCCAGCATGTTGCTTTTTACTTTTCCTGTGGCCCAGACCTCAGTTAAAGATTTAACAAAAGCAAAAAAGCTCTGTTTCAAGCCAAATAAAGGAATAAAATCTAAAAGTTTTTCCAGATGAGAATGTTGGACCTTTCACAGGCAGCTCATATACCCTTTGGCAATTGAAATCTAGCACAAGCTTTGCTCACATAATAGGAAATAGCTTTTTTTTAGAAAAACTATTTCTGGAGCTTGTAATTGTTGCCTTTTTCTTTTAATACCTCTTATTTTATAAAATCTACATGAAAGATGAAAGCAAATTAAACTTTGCATCTGTGGAGGCAGACTTCCTGTGTTATCATGTCTAGTTCTGTGCGGGGAGTGCAGGATAGCAGCAGCTGCTTTTACTTCAGTGGACACCACTCCACACAGCTTCCACTTGCAAGTATGTAATCAGTCCCTGCAAGGGTATACAGGGCTGTCCTGTGTTTTCCCATACCTGTGGAAGACGCCCTCTCTGCAAGGACTGACATGCCCAGTGGAACGTCTGAATCTTATAGATGATGCATATACTTGTAGAACAGTGTTTGCTTTTGAACATCAACAGCAGAGCCCCCATTTTAACAAAGCATTCCAATAAAACGGTGTTATGCTCAGGGGAATCTGCTATTTAAAATCCAGTGGGAGTGGGGGCATTGAAAGCTGATTATTTTCATGCTTATTGCACTGTGAGCTTTTGTTTGCTATTGACATGACTTTACAAGGAGAAACTCAAATGAGGGATGGGGTGGATGAGAGGATGAACTCTTTCACTCCCACTTTCCAAATGACAGGCCTGCTGCAATGTAGTTATATACCACATTCATGCTAAGCTTTTTCAGAGTACAAAGTACTACTCAAACACAATGGGTGATTACTACAATTTCCTCTCTTTGGCTCATAGATACTATATCCGTAAGCATATCTTAATTTGCTGTTTGTGATGTTAAGTGCTGGACAGGATTTTCCTCTGCCATTTATGTTCCCAGCAGAATTTCTCCTTGCTGTACAGTTCTCATCAGTGCAGCGTAAGTGCGTGTGTCTACTGGGGCAACCCAAACCCAGGCTGGGCTGCTCTCCGCCTGCTGGGGAACACAGTCCTGGATGTACTACTGGAAGAGATGATTCAGAAGGACTCATGACATTAAAGCACTTCTGTCCAAATATATGACACACTTTTGGAATGTGTGACACTTAAAACTGATCCATCCGGAGAGTGATTTTAAACAGAAGATGGTGAATCTTTTATTTCTCCGATGGCTTTGAGAGAGAATGGATTTCCTTCTCTCCCAAACCACAGACTTCTTTCCTTCCTCCTTAATTCTCAGAACATCTTACTTGGCATAGATGTTTGTGAGCCACTGCTGCAAAACTAAGTTTAGCTCATGAAAACAGAATCACAGCAATTACTGGTTATTCTTTAAGACTTAGTTTCACATAGTGAAACACATGTATTGGATTAGGGTTTTTTTTCTGTTCCACACATTTTACCTTGAACTTGTTATATTTCATGAAAAAAAAAATTCTTTCTGTTTTTCTGGGGGGTTGTTTTTTATGGATGCCAGCAGACACATTGGAAGTCTTAGCATCAGCAATATTAACACACTGAATCATATAAAAACTATCTCTCACTGTTCCAAGTACAGCTAGAGTCCCAAGGTCCCAAATACAGATACTTCCCATGAAGGTCAAGGGTGGCCTTTAATTAAGCTGAGGAACAGGCTGCCAGCTGCAGCTTGAAGCGTAATATTGCAATGGCAGGTAAGGAAGAAAGTGAATGTGCAGATAGCTTTTGAAAGTGGTGGTGAGACAGAAGAGTGAAAATGTGGGCGATGTAGAGACAAGTTGAAGGGGGAAAACAGGCAGGAATACAGAGGTATCAATGTGAAATAAAAGAGGGAAGAGGATTAAGAGGAACAAGGAACACAGAAAATTTGAAAATGCACTGTGAAAGGAGATCTCTTTTTATGGAGAAAGTATAGAAAGTGTGGCATGCAGAGCTTAGCCAAATGAAGACTATGTGGATCTTGTTGCTGTCTATAATTTCATTATAAGGACACATACTAGGAAGAGAAAGGAATTTCTTAAACTAAAGGAATGAATTTGCCTAAGAGGAAGAAACTTAACCATGGATAAAATCAGAGTGGAAACTGGATTTCTAATTCTAAGAAAAGGTTTTCTAACAGCTAGGCTCTGTGGGAACTCTGAGGTAAAGCCTCCACCTTTGTTTAAGGTGGTACTTGATCACTCCATGAAAGCAATTATATGACATGAATCTTCCCAGGCCTCTATTTCTACAATATATCAAATTTACCCGCACATACATACAGAATGAGATGAAATACAGAATGGGTAATACGAAAGTTTACATGACCTTCATTGGTGTTATTGTGGAAACCAAGATAATACCACCATAGCAGTAAATGCTCATTTCATTTGTGTTTGGGGAAATTTTTTCTTGAAAACATTTATTGTCATGGAGTACTTCGCCTGAGACATCTTCAGTAAGAAACAAAATGTTCTATAAGCAGGATGGCTTTAATATAGCATTGCTCCCTGAAACTGAAATACCTTAGGAAAGATTGTTTCTGTAGTAATGAGTTGCACAAGAGAAAATGGCCTGAGAATGTTGGGGAAGGAGGAAACAGAAGTTGCTGTTGAGTTTCCTAGTCAAATTCAATGAACTATTGTGTGATGTTGACAAGGAAATTAATAGAGTGAATTTTGAGTTTTTAGAAGATATATTAATAAATATGAGAAAGCCACTGCAAGTGGAAGTCTCCACACGTGCCAGTGACTGGCTCTTTTATGTTTCAGTGCACAAATTAGAGATGCTTCCTGGGGTCTGGGAGACAATTCCAGATTTTTGGCAAATTCATCATTAGAACAGTGCAGCTTGTTAGGACAAACAAAAATTAATCTGCATCATTAAGATTTCATTTGTACTGTGGTCACCTCACCTTCCTGCTCTTTGTTTTTGTTCGCTTGATCCTCTGATTCATTCTTCTGACATTACTTCTTTCCTTTATAAGCCATCAATTTTCATTGTCTTGCAGACTAGTATATGCTGGCTCACTTTCCACTCCAGCTCTGCCTTCTTATTCTTGTATGGCTTACATAAAACTGGCTGCGCTAAATAAGAGTCTTTAACTTACTGAGTACAGCAGGGGAAGAAGCAAACACTGTATAAAAAGGTCTAAACAGCAACTGTGATAAAAGTCTTGCACTGATTTCACAAGCCTTACTAACCTTTCCCTAATTTGGACAGCATATGAAGGCATATAAAAAGTGTGTGACAAGTTAAATAAACTAAAAAAAAAAAAAAGAAACCGCAGCCTTAAAAAAAGAAGACTGCTTGGGATAGTCATGGTAAAATAAATGCCATTTTAAAAACAGGTACTTTTTATAGTCATCAAGGGAGATGGTGAAATAAATACTCTTCAAAGTGTTTCAAATAGTTCATTACAGCTAGTCTTTCCAGTGCTTTAAAGCTTCTCTCTCCCCTCCATAGATAAGCAGAAAAGTATCTTTAATGTCTTGTCTTTGTGGATGAAAAATAATACATCTTAGATAGCTAGACCTTCAAAATACCATGAATAAGCACTTACAAATGTCTTACCATCTAAAAAGAAAAAAAGTAACCTAGATCAGGAATGGATCATTTTCAGAAGCTGTAGTGATTAACACCACATTAAATCTTAAGAACAACATCCATGAGAAAGATTCTGCCACCTTTATGCAGGCTTAATAATAACTTACTCTGAAAAAGAAATCCCAACCGGAAATCAGTGAAGGAAGATACTCTGTAGTCTGTTTAAGTGTGTCAAAGCCTGAGCCAATAGTAGCAGAACTTTTGAGATGCTATTTTTAGCTATCTTAAATATTCGTTCAGTTTGGAAGAGAACAATTTAATAAGCATGAGTCATCGTGGATTTGTGAAAGGTAAATCATCTCAGACAAATCGTAGTACTTAATGAAATAACTGTTGGTTTAGACAGAGCCAGCAGATTTAACATATTTGGATTTTCACAAACCTGTAGTCAACTTTAGACATGATGGATTATTGCGTCATGATCTTTTCAAATACAGGACAGGTAATAAAGTAAAATAAAATAAAATAGGTAGGGAACATCAGGGAGGTGGAAAGCAAATGGTTGAGATTACAAAGGCCTTAGCATTTTCAGAACAGCAAGGTCCAAGAGGGATCTCAACTGAGATCAATGCCTTTTAATGCTAGCTTACATAATATTTAAAACTGATGTCTTCTCATGGAGGTTCATTAGATTTTTGCTAATAGCTTTAAGTTGCGGTCTGATCTCATAATCAATTTATAGAGTATATGAAATTACATCTCATCTGTTTTAGGATGATCTTGCAAGCATGGCCAAACCAGAAACACAACAGAAAGAGATAAAATGCATCTTAATGTGTAAAATCACGCATTTGAATAGAAATTAGGCATTTGAAGTAATACTCACATCATTCAAATGACATTTGATTTGCTAATATGATTGAGACAAAGGCTTCATGTTTGATAGCACAGCAAGTATTTCCAGGCATACATGTATGCAACAGCAGCTGCAACAGCCAAGAGGATTGGCTTTAGCCATCCAGATGTGTTCTGTCGCTTTTCAGTGCTGGTACCTGTGCTTGAGGGAGTAGAGGCAATCCCCTTCTGAACTGTGAGCAAAATGCTTGTGATGGAAAAGGCCCTTTGGAAGAAAACTAATTTACTACTTCAATCTGAGTACTTTTAACACCTCCAGCAAGAGATTCACAATGTATATTTTTAGCTGCAGGTGACCTGAATCACTGTCTGGTGACATCTCTAATACATTGAGGCTTGACTGCTCTACTCAACATGCTCCGTACTGCATGAAGTAGATGGTGTGAATGCCTCTTTAGACCATTCAATGCTGATTAGTAGGAAAATTGAGATTCTTAAAGTGATATAAAAAGTATAGTATATATCCAACAAACAAAATTAAACTTCATAATTTTAGAGATTTTTGGACGGATAATAGCTTGAAATGGACACAGTTTCTATAAATTCAGAAGAAACAAATGTGGGAAAAGTTTCTATGAGTTAACGTGTTCTACTACTGCTGACGTACTGAAATCAGGAATTTTTAGCATGTTTTAAAAGGCATTACATGATTATTAAATGTAATATATTAAAAATGTACTGATCAATCTATCATCTTGCAAATTTAGTCTTTGACTTATTTTGCTCTGATTGATTTGAGTAGGCAAGTAATGAAAGTAACAGCATTTAAAAATCAAGTACTTGCAGTTTTGCCCATTGGGATAGTCATCACTTAACCTTTCTTTTGGTTGGTAGAAATTTGGCTTCTCTTGAAAAGTCTCATCTTTTAATAAGTGAGGGTGTATCATACATATATGCTTTATAAAGTATCACCTTGTATAGTATTAACCTTTTTTTTCTTTCCTCTTCCTCAGTTTTTAGACATTTACATATAACTTTGTGCCATAAAAATGGTGATAATATGAAATTTTGCTGGTGAAGGCTAAAAAAAAATTTAAAAAATAAATCATTTAAAAAATCTGCTAAATGTGTAACTTAACTTATTACTGGATACCTTGCAGAGGATGTTGAAAGATAATACCTTTATAGAATAGCTCATAATGGCAAAAGGTGTTGCTTCCCACAGAAAGGAAGGCAGGAAGGAAGGAAGGAAGGAACAAAAGCACTGAAAATATAATCATCTTATTAAACTACTTATTTGTATAAACATGCAGTTGATGGTTAGCATTGTACTTCTCTAAAGTAAATAAAAAGTCATGAAGAAAATATTTTGCTTATGTTTATCTAACATTGGCACAAAAAATTCAGCTGCAAGAAAAACAATTTAAAGATGTACTGAAAGTAAATGTTGCATTTTACATCTCATGTAATGCAAACATTTAGATTAACTTAGTACCATTGGTATTACTTTGGCAAATGTTTTATGGATTTTTTTTTTTTTTTAGATTAAATACTGTTCTGCACAGTTCCACACAGCTCCCATAGACTTCAGACAGAGCATGATATGGCTCACTAAGTTTTGCTTTTATAGTAAGTGAATAGAGATCAACTCAGTTAGTTAGCTCTCAGATAGCAAACTGTCTGCATGTATGGTTGAATACCAGTTAATATGGCAGGATTCTGAATAGCACATTGGGCCCACAACCCAAAACCTGAATGTGCATATGTAATATATATAACTCTGCTTAACTAGGATAGGATAACAAGCATAATACTGCATTTTAAAGTGTGGTGGTTTTTTTTTTTTTTAATTCGAGATCTATAAAAATGTATCTATCAAACCCTGTTTGTGTGATATTTCACAGCAAATGTCAATAAACATCAACTCAAAGGAATTTTCCTCAAAATCTTGCCTCCAGGAATCCTATAGTCACTACAGAGTAAAAGTCAGAGTAAGTGGACAAGATCTGTGTATGCCTCAAGGTCAGCAAACTTGCGCTTGCATCAATTAATAGTGGGGTCATTGACTATAAATACTCTCCTTTGCTGCAGATTCTGAGTATGGACTGCACCATCAGAAGGAGGTATCTGAACTGCAGTCCTGGCACACTGGGAGAGGCCATATTTTTCCTACAGCTTTACTGTGGGCACCAAAGTTCAACAGAGCAATATGTACTTCAAGCTGCCTAATAAATGGTCCAGGTCGCCAGACGCTGACTCCCTCTGCAATCAACAGACAACAGTTGAGATGCCTATGTTAGCCACCTGTATGGTATAATTATATTTATTTTGCAGACAGGACACAAACAAGCTCTGTCCACACTCCAAGGTCCAGGTCCTACCTCAAATAACACTTAATGCAGTTGTGCCTGATACAATGCTGAGATAACACTTCATGCAATTGTGCCTGATACAATGCTGAGACTGCCCACAATGCCTGCTGGATTTTCAGACTCTCTAAAGAATGAATAATGGGAATAGGAAAACCTAAATCTAGAAATGCTAGAAGGGTATAAATTCCTCTACTTAAGGAAGTAGAGGAAGTAGCTATAAAAATAAGCAATAAACAACAGAGGTAGGCAGTACTGAATATGAATTCTCTACTAATTTCTGTCAGAGTTTTAAAATTGGACAATAAGTCATTCAAGAAACCTTCTACTATCACACTACTTCCTTTTGCTTTCTGTATGTATTTTTTTCAAACTTACATTTGGAAACAACTAATCACAATTTTTCACTGGTGTCTTCTCTCTAAGGAAAACTTTCACTGTTCACAGCAGTTAGCATTGAATTCTTCTAGTCCTCTGGAGGTTTGCTTTCATTTTCTTAGTAAAACCTTATGCTGTCAATATTGCCCCTTGGTTCTTTAGAAAAATGTGCCTAGAATGTTCCTATTTGTTTATAGTGCAGATTTGATTATCTTGTAATTTCCTAACATAGTCTTCTGTTAGGAATAAATCTAGGTTATATTGGCTCTATTTCTTATGATTTTGTGGATAATGTTGTCCCTACAGTCTAAGAAAACAAAACAAAACACAATTCATATTTTTCTTGCAATTCTGTGAAATATTTTAGCCACTTTAATCCAATTTCTTACACATTTTTAATCTTTTACTTGGGAACATATTTGAATGATTTCTTTTCTGAAATTAATATCTGCAGTATGTAAATTGTGATTTCAAAAAAGACAGATACTGGACTTATTTCAATTCTTTGTGAGCACAACCAGGGAATTTATTTAATCATTATAGCTGCAGAAATCTATATTTGCTATAGAATTTGTTGGTGAGAACAGATGAGGAAATATGGAATAACCGCTTCAGATATATCCTCAAGCTACTTAAGGAAAGGTGTAGTAAGAGAAACAAACAAATGAAAAGAAAATTAATTCATATATCCGTAGATACTAAAACATGTTACTGCTTCAATTCTAATATACAACATTCAGAGAAATAATCCATTAAGCTAACTTCAGTGCTGATTGAAATGGAGCCCTGTTCTGTCTGCTTTGAACATAAAGCATGCTCATTACGGTGTAACCAGTTTTCAAACAGCTTTATCTTATATTTTAACTGGTTACACCGTAATGAGCATGCTTTATGTTCAAAGCAGAGAACTCTATCTTATATTTTGAATGAAATACACTAGGTTTGAGCTACAGAAACATTTAATTATCTGATTATAGATCTTGCTGCTTTGGGGGAGAAATTGAGAGGTGCACTTCTCTACAGCTCCACTGCAGAGGCTGGGCAACAATAGTCTTACTATCCCCTGTGCAAGCAACTCAGAATGAGGGCTACATTGCCACCTCTATATTAAAGAGAAGTTTTCTGTCTAGTCCTTTAAGAAGATGAAAATATTGGGATCTTGACAGTTTAGTCCTTGCACTTGTGAAAATTTGTACTCACATATAGACTGCTAAATAGGTGCAAAACACCTGCACAGGTATACTCCCCAGGCAGCTGGAGAGCCCAGGTCTGCATGTAATGACTCACAGGTAGTCAGTAGCCCTTCTGCAACCCCAAACAGAACATGTTTAATTCAGCAAGTTAGATTGCACATTTAGATCACTGAACAAGGGATCAGTGATAGCAGAACAGAAGTAGCCCCAAGAGGCTTTGAGTGTTACAGGTACCTCTTGATGCTGCAGTGGTTCTTGTTCTGCAGCCATGTACTGGTGGGCAGTAGCTGAGGTCAATCACTATCTCCCTCAATACTGGTGGTATCTCAGTTACATCAAGACAAGACCCAAGTAGCTTAGGCAGAAGCAGAGGAGATGTTGTTATTTCCTCCTCTCACCTAGATGAGCTGACAGTCAGAGTCTTGCCTAGATGCTATAGATCCTATCTAGATCTGTCCTGGGAACTGTATCCAACTTAAGCCATGCGTAGCGCTTAGATCACTGTGGAGTCTAGCTCTCGGCATCATATGCTGGTTAAAGAGCTGTTAAGACTAGCTAAACCCCATCAGTGCAATGAAAATAGTCAGGATCATGCCTGTTCATTTTCTATTCCATTGACTCCAGAGGAGGATTTGGCTTTAAAAGAATGAACTGCAAGTAAAGGAGCAGCTCTCATAGTTCTGTGTAATCAAAGCTGATTTATAATACTGTTTAAAATTATCAGTTCTATTTAAAACTTCCTTCCTAATACTCACCAAAAGCTGGAAGACATTTGCTTATACAAGTCTGCTATGTCAGAGGAATTATATCTGTTTGATGAGAGCAGAATATCATCTTTTGGTTATTCAGTATTCTTAGTGAAATAAACTAGATTCCCATTAACATAGTGAAAATGCATAGGGTTTTTCCTCCCCCTTTTTTAGAGCCAAATCGTTTAAAAAGTGGAATAAATTCTTGGTAACTTGGTTCTTACAGACAGTCATGCCCTAGTAAATTGTTACGACCTTGAAAAAAGTTCAGTGAAACCACAAGGAGTCAGACTATTCATTCTGTTTCAGTTCCCAGAAAAAAAGCATCCAAATATTGCTGCATTAAATAAATTAAAGAACTAAATAAGATAGTGCAATAAATATTGAAAAGCAGGGAAAACCTGAACTATCCAGAAGTTAAGCATAGAGCTTACCCTATGCAAATAAGAACCAGCTATTGTTTATTGAACCTGAATCAAACAAGGACTTCTTTTATATGTCTCATGCCAAGAATTAAATAGGATTCTCTCTGCTACAGGGTCCCGTAAGCAAAGTCCCACAGAAATGCTTTTCCTCACAAAAAAAGGGACAGTCTGGTTCAAACTCTGAATACATGATGAAAAGAAGCTCTTGAAAAACAGAATATACAGAGAATAGCATTAGGCTTAACTTCTGTTAAACGAGCAGTAGAATGAAATGTTAGTAATTAAGGATGGAGACCAGTGGTTACATGTGATAAATTATTTGGCAGCGGTTATTTGCTTTAAAGCATATCCCCTTAAGGGGGTATTTATTATTCTTGAAAGCTTATCTGGGAACAAGGAGACACTTGGGTAGGAAGCTGGATGCAGTAAATGAAACAACTTGCTAAATGATTTACTATATAAAAGTTGTGTACAATTTTAAATGTGTACAGTTACATCAATTTTGCAAAGCAATTGCTCTGTGCAATTATTTTGTTTATTGTTACTTTTCAGTTATGACTAAACAACTTCTATCTAACTTCGTTTCCATTTTTTGAAGCAGATTGCCACTACATAGAGAGGAGGATTTTTTCCTAATTATGAAAAGCATGGAGAAATCAGATTAATTATTTGGCTACCTGTTACTGAAATTTGGCATGCTTCAGAACTGAGTCAGCAAAGACACATGAAGTAGGCCAGTTAATTCACATCCAGCTGCCAAAATGGTCCACCTATTGAGCAGATAGCTGGCATTCATAACTCACCAGAAGCATTTATTTTTATCTAACTACAAATAGTATTCTATTGAAAAAGTATATCAAATGTTGCCTTTTTAAATGCAAAGAGAATTTGCAGAGCTCGGGAATGCAAAACATCTTCTAATGATCAGAGTAACTTCTGAATAGATGTAGATCTACATTTTTTCTCCTCCCCTGCACCAATCCCATCATTTTTGAGAAAACTGGGTCACAGTGAGTGCAGAATCAGTTTTAATAATTTGAAGAGAAAATATTTCCTTGTTATTACTTAATACACAGAGGCCCAGACTAACCTTTGCACATGTCTTCTTGACTGATAGCAGCCTTGCTTGCACTCCTTCCATGATGGCTGGGGCAGAAGCCAGCTAAGCTAGTAGCTGCCTGAAGGAGCTACAGTAACCCTAAGATATTAGGAGGAGAACAAAGACAGATGTAACTCCATCTTCTATACTAAAAATAGCTTAGATAAAAAAATATTTCTCCAATGTTTTATTCCATTCAAGACACGGCATGGTTTTAAAAGCAGCAGAATAAAACACAAACAGCTTTTTAATTATTTTACCATATCTGGGAATGCAGATGTTGCCTTAATTCTCCTCTGAAACACATTAGTGAGATCAACTTCCAGGCAAGCTCTCACAGGCTCTGAATAGCCCATGATTTTCTCCTTCATGTTTGTTTACCACAGAATCACTGAAAGTGCTTGCCTCTGTATTTGTCTTTGGAATTGGAGTAAGTGCCAGCTCTAGATTTTGGGGGACAGGACACCCTACATCTTCTTTCCACAATGGGGATTTATTTCTTTACCATGTAACAATTTTACCATTTTCTCTCACCATAAAATATGATTCAGTGGCAGGTCTGAACTCTTGTCATATTCAGTAGGTCTATCAAGGTTTGTTTTCCACTTCCTACAGAACAAATATAAACCCCCAGAAATCTGAATTTGAAATGTCTGAGTCATTTTGAACATTATTTTAATGACTGAAGGAGAAAGAATAATTTTCTACTCTGCTTCTTGAAGAAGAACAATGTGTGTTTATGACCTTAAAAATTCAACAATGTAGCCATGCTGACCTTACTTGTAAGGAAGCTGTTGGAAAGAATCAAACACCCAAACAGTTTTCACTTAAAATAGACTGTTTATGGAACAGACATTGTTTTTTGGGGAAAATTAATAAATTGTTGAAATGTCTACTTTCAACATTTTCTAGAATAAAAGCAAACTCCCTAAATCCCTCTGGTAAAATTCTTTCATTTTGCCTGGAATACTGAAATATTCATTAGGCAGAAAAAAAACCAACACAAAAAACCAAACCATACCAAAACAACAGAAAGAAAAAAGAAAAGGATTATTTGATAAGCTAGTTGTTAGGCTATCCTTTTAGCCTAAAGTGAATTTGGGTTCCAACCCTTGCTCCACAAAATGTCAAAAGATGAAATACTGATAAATATAGGAATTCCAGATGTGGAATTCCCTTTTTGAGGCTCAATTTAGTTGTTTCTCTAGATGACTGTGTAAAGCTTGCTTTGAAGTCCCTTGAGAGGTTGTGTTTAAATTCAAAGACTAGACTTGGCTCTGAGAGCAAGTTAACATTCTCTGTTCTCTTTGTCTTTTCTTCATGTTATATTAAAAGAAAGTGAAACAGAGAACCAATTGGCATAATAGCCAAAATGCCCATAAAAGTGCTATAGATGCAGACTTTCTTAAATGCAGACATCTAACTGGCATATTATATATCCTATGATCATTCTTCTATTAATTTTCCTCTCAGTATCAGGAAAAGAAGAACAGATTCAGCTGCTAATTATTTTTCCAATAGCTGAAAGAACTCAACCTGGGTCTTCGGTGGTTAAACTGGATTTTCCCCCACCTGCAGTGATATACTTATTTTTCCAAAATATACATCAAAAGAGATGCATGCCAAGTCAGATGCTATAATTATATACCTATGTAAGAGAATACTAGGTAGATAGACTTGGGTAAATGATGATACCTCCACAAAAGTGTAGAAAAAACCAGTATTATAGATCTCTTGATGTTCGGGACAATAGGTGGCTTCTGCCTTTTTGCTGTGGTTTTCTCTTAGTTCCAAACAATGACCAACTCGCTGCATAATGGGTACTAAAGTACACACTGTGTACTAACAGAATGTGAATATCCCACTAGCATCAGGCCTTAGGTGACCTTTTAAACTCCCACCTTGCAAGTGTGTTCAGAAGAGGTTCAGAGGAGATGAATCTGAAATAGTGCTAAAAATGTCAGCAGTGGCCTGCTGGCACTTGGGTTCTAAGCCAAACGGAGTTGAGCTCATTTAGGAAATAGTTGGATGTTATTAGAAACCTTTTCTTAGAGAAGACAGGATCACAGCTACAAGAAGTGAAGAATGGAGAGGGAAAAATGAGGTAACAGGGCAAGGGGGAAAAAAAGCTAATGAATAAGGAAAGTTAATATAGCCTTAAAGCTATAGCCTTATAGCCTTAAAGAAAGTTAATACAGCCTTACACAAAGTGGCCTTCTGGAGAAAAAGATGGAAATTGGTCTTTCTGGTTTTGTCTAAACTGCTGGTCTCATGAGCATGCACATCATTCTGTACTGCTGTGTGAGTCCCAGCCATAATCATCCACTAGCTTCTGTGCACTTTTTGTTTCAAGAAAAGGAAAGCTTGTATAGGCAGAAATGGTGTTACATCACAGCCTGGTTTGCTGCTGAGGGACCAAAAGGCCAGGGCATGCCATGACCTCACTGCTTAGCAGGCTTAGTACTATTACAAATTATACACCCCTGGAGAGATGGAATGTATTGCACATTCCTATGCATGTTATTTACATGGTAGCACTAGACAGCAAGATCTGCCCCCCATACTATCAAACAAAAATAATGTACTGTAACAGTACCAGAAATATTAAAAGAAAAATAGATCCAAAGATTGTTGATGTTGATTGAAATGGAAAACAGGCCTCAAAATGTAAAATCTTATTATTCCTATCATGAAGACTGGTTCAATGCTGTGAGTCATCATGACTGCAGAGCAATCCTTTTAACATTTCTGACAATAGTGTTTTGTCTCTGAGAGAGCAGAACAGGAGAAAATAAACTATTTTTAGTCTCTGACCAGAGAATATTCGGGACTAAAAGAAGGTGCATCTCATAGAGCCTCTTTTGAGGTCTGTTCCCAGAAAAGGCCTCAGTTGGAGAGGTCAGTCCTCTCTTAGCATGGCAGTGGTTCCGTGCCTGACCAGCTACTCCTGCAGGAATGTATGAAGGTCCTTTCAAGTACCAGCATACCACACCAAGTGGATAAAGACAGATCTCTTCATCTAAGGATGGAGCTAAAGGTTTCATCTGTGATCTTTAGGACTTCCCAAATTTGTAATGTAAGTTTTTATAAACATAGCCGTTAGAAAACCCTTTGTACGTTGATAGGTTAAATACAACACCAGGACTGCAATCCTAAAAACGCCAAACAGCAGAAGGCTTAATCTTAACTCTTGCCCCGCTCCTTTGATTTTGTAAATAAGCTGCACAGTCTTATTTACAACTAAGTCTTAGGAAAACCAGCCTGGTTCTGACTGGAGAATGACTCCTTGGTTCCCCTTTTAGCACCTAATTTGGAGGGAGGGGAAGGAACCATGCTGCCAAAAGCGCAGCAGAGAGTGAAGACTGCAGTTGGAGGCAGAGACATGGGAGGAAGGGCTGCAGCAGTCAAGACAGTTTGGCAGAGCGCTATAATCAAACTGGTACCCAGAGCTTTAGCAAATATTCGAATGGTCCAACTGTCTTGGCCCCATGGGCCCTAATAAGTAAAACAGTCAAACGCATGTCTCCACTATCTGGAAAGAGTAAAGGAGCCCTCGCTTTAGCAAATATTCAGGTGGTCCAACTGTCTTGGCCCCGTGGGCCCTGATAAGCAAAATAGTCAAGCGCATGTCTCCACTCTCTGGAAAGCATAAAGGAGCCCTTGGTTTCACAAGTGCCACTTTCACACTGGCAGAGGAGTGCATGTGAAATCCCACAAGTCCAGTCCTGGGCATGAGTCGTGCTACTGGAGTTCCTGCTCCTTTTAGCAGCCTGATCCCCAACATCGCATCCTGCCTAGCCCCTCTCTGAAAACTGTGCGCTCTTTTCAGTATACCACTGCCGCTAAATATTTTAGATGTGATATACAACATGTTTGTTCCACCAATCAAACTGAAACAGACAGTTGGCCCACAGGGCTGGAGGCTAGACGGCCATTTAAAGAAAAGTATGAATAATTACATTCTCTCTCATTTTATGCCTTATCTTCCCTCTCCCCTTTTATCTCCAGCTACCATTAACAGGCTCCTTTTCATTCTGCCACTTCTTATCCTTTTGCCTTCTTTCCCTTTCATCCTTGTTTGTGTCTTTTTCATTTTCCTGTACTTTAATTTTTTTCCAAATCCTTTTGATCATCTGCCTCCTCAGCCCCCCAGTTCTTTACACAGCTGTGTTCATGGACTTTTCCATTTTATATCAGTTTCTCCCTCTCTTCTTTCTTATTATGTTCCTACTTCTTCAGATGAATTAAACCTTATTCCAACAATCCCAGGACCTGATCTTCAGCACTGTCTGTAACAAATGTTAGTCACTGTTCCTTAATGAGCAGATTTGGATGGAAACAAAGCATATGGGTGGAAGGAACAGTGTGGAAAATGGGGTGATAAAATCAGTGGTATGAAAATTAATTTAATTACATTATTCTTATCATTGTATCATCCAAATGCTCATTTGCTTTGACAACTATTTTCTCTCAGCATGCGTGACATCTTAGCCATATACTTAATGTATAGTGTTGTCTCTCATTTGTTATTAAAAAGCAGTGAGAGGTTTGTCTAAATGAAATCAGATCTGCATTCTACCAATAGGAATATAATCTTCAGCGAAAATGATCTTGCCAAGAATGGCTGTGCAGGTCATGTATAGAGGTATCTGTTTTAATTATTCCCGTGTAAATATGCTTGTTTTCTGTAGCTGTGCATAAGCATGTACACAGCAGCAAGGTACACAGGAATATGGGATAAGTTATCCAGTTACAAATTAGCCTCATTATCCATTAAACTGGTGCAAATAGAGTAATTTGCTCACTTTCACGTGCTTTCAGGCAAAGTACCTCTGCTTTGAGTCCTCTAATAGTTTCTCAAGTTTCTAGTTTGAAACTAAAAATCTTGAACTTAAAATTTCTTGTCTAGCAGTCTAGCATCTTTTAAAATAAAAAAGTGATAGTCCCCCAGTCTTCCTTACTGCAGCATCTGCACATTCCCAAACCCTCTGGTCATGCACTGTGACAAGTGGTTTGCAGATCAAATTTATACCCTTCAGACTCCATGTGCCAGAAAAACCTGAAATTCAAGTTCAGGAAAGAAACATCTTTGAGTTTAACTTGCAAGACTCTCGACATCTACAGGTGCTTTGGCACACTTTCTCCTAATCTAAACTGATCTCTTCTCTAAATCTGCTTTGCTTTTTTTTTTTTTTTTTTTTTTTGTCAGCAACTGAGGCAGATTAGTCTCTTCTTTCCTCCCTGAGCTCTCCTTGTGCAACAATGTCCTCCTCTCTTCTGCACAGCTGAACCCACTCTGACCTCCCTCTGCTCAATGATCATGAAAACATAACCACTCACACTAATCCATCATTCTCCCACTTAAATCTGTCCAGAACTGGTCCTTGAGGGTGAACCAGGAGCCCTGTGTCAACTAAAGTTATTAGTCAGAACTGGTGATTCTTGGTACTTTTTTTTTTTTTTCCCCAGAGAAGTATTAAATGTCTTTTTCAAGCAAGCCAGCTACTGAGGATGACATAACGTAAACTCAGAGAATCCCCTCAGTGTATACTACAAAGCAGACCTCTTAATTTGATAAAGTTACAATTCACTTCATTGCAACATCTGAAAAAAACACCCTTTTCTCACAATTTACAGCATTCTAAAATATTCTAACTTTCTATGCATGAAAACTTTTAATATTGGATCAGTCTTCTGCAAACTCTTTTATTGGTGTATGAGTAATATCCATAACATTAATTTCTTAAAGTCTTTAAAATAGTTTGCATTTTATAGACTGCAATTCATCATAAAACCAATACTACACATATATTACACATGAAAGCTCATCTTTACGATGACACTGACATTTGGTTTCACTCTGAGCAGAGCCAAGAGAATGCCACTGATGTTTTCTGACTTCTCCCACCTAAAGAACTCAGTGAATTCATAAAGATAAATGTCATCAACTGAGATCAGCAATCACATAACATATGAATACATAATCAGGACTTTCTGTATCTTTCATTTGTGTCTGGCAGAGTGCTCTCCTCCAGTAATTTTTTTCAAATGGGCTGGACAGAAAGGACCATGAAATATAAGTGGACCATTCTTATTCCAAATATCCTTTTCATGTTAGCTACTGGTAAGTTCTACTTTTCTGTGTCGGTCACAACTGTTTCATCATTTTCTGGGTCCCTTTATTCTGAGTCTCTGATTCCTCTCCCCCTACATGCCTTCCCACTTCATTAGTGCTTCTGTTACACGCCATTTTGTTTCTTAACTGCACCCTTCCTTTGTTTCTTTGCTATCCTTCCCCTCCTTTCGTTCCCCTGCCTTTTCTATTTTTCCTAGAGTCTCTTCATAGAAACTGAATCACAGAGAAGAATTAAGAAAAATGAGAAAAATTGTTCTCAAGGGCATCAGGAGCAGCCCAGAAATGTTTGCTTCTGAGTAAAACCTAAAATGTTCAGTGAATGTGAGGGACATTTTCACTTACATTTATCTAAGACAGATATAGCTAATACAGCTCGTGTTCTGCTATTAGGGAAGAAAGTCTTGTGGCCAAGTGAGCTGCAACAGATTAAAGAAGCTGCAGCACATTTATGTCAAAATGGTATTTTGGGTTACTAAAGATTTAAGCATTGGTTTTGGAGAAAGTAACCTTAAGTGGGCAAAAATACTGTTCAGTTATGACAGGAGGACTTATATGTAATTCTTGGTTCTTTCTTTTTTGCAATGTGCAGAGTGACAGCTTTCTAACTTAATCATGAGCCAGGCATTATGAGCATTACAAAACTGTAACATAGTTTACATTATCTTCTTGTGCAACCACTACTTTCAATATTAACAAAAATATTGACATGCCTATGGAAATTAGATTAATTTAAGAAGTCATTCATCTTTATGATTTCAATCCCTCCTAATTCCTGACAGATTTCATTTTAAATAAAATTTATTATTTTACCACTGCTATTTCCTTTTTGTATCTTTAACAGCTATGACTGTGCTATCTTGTATGAGCATCTTCAGAGACAGCCTTAAGGCCAAATGCACTGTACAGACCACTCATTCTTGAATAACTTCACAACCATTTTCAGACTATTATTCCCCAAACTGGTGAGAGAAAAATGCAGAAAGCTTCCAGATCATCCCAGCTAACAGCATAATCCATGGTACCACAAATCTACTCTGCTGCAGCTGCAGGAATACTTCCCACTCTGCATTGATCCGAGTCTCCCCAGACATCCTCAATGTCAAGGTTTACACAGCCTGTCCTTGTAGCATTATGCAGAGCCACCAGCAGTGTCAGTCCTGCCAGGCAAAGGACCTACTCTTTGTCAGACTAGTTAGGGGCATGCCTTTAGCCATACTTTGCTTTCCATCAGATATGAATGAATAAGAGAAGAACCTCTTCTCCAAACCCTCATGGATGTTGCTGAAGGATGGAAAACAAGACCCAGTCAATTTCTTTCTAGGACTCCTAATTCCAAAACAGCCAGAATAGATCATAGCATGGTATCTTCAGAGGTTCAGCTGCACAAGTCTGAGGGTGAAGCAAGACAAAAGAAAGAAGAGATAAGAAGGTACAGGAGCTGCTGACACGGGAGCCCAACAGTTCTGACCTGAACCATCACACTAGCTAGCATCCACACTCCTTCACTTTGACCCTGGCCATTGCTGGAAATCAATTTTTACAAATATGTTTTCTGTTCAAAGTAG
This sequence comes from Aquila chrysaetos chrysaetos, assembly GCF_900496995.4. Taxonomy (NCBI): domain Eukaryota; kingdom Metazoa; phylum Chordata; class Aves; order Accipitriformes; family Accipitridae; genus Aquila; species Aquila chrysaetos. The sequence goes on from NC_044007.1 coordinate 55,936,422, forward strand.
CAATAGAATAATAGAGTTTGGGGTAACCAGACATTTACCTTGTGAGTCTGCCTTGTGATGTCTTGTGTTTAAGCCCAGGATGATTCCAGCCAGCCTTATCTGTGGACCACTGGTCCAAGGCAGTCTCCACTGCTGTTCTCTTGTCTATCCCTTCTCCTCAATCCTCTTTCTACCAAGGGGGAGGCCAGTGCAAAGCCTCAGTGTTACTTCCTTGTATTTTTAAGCTACTGTGCACAAATACAAAGCTATGTCTATATAAGAAAGCCTAGTGGTTTCCTTTTTGGATATGATGCATTTCTGTCAGTCAGGATGCAACATTTATGGCTTCTTTCTCTGAAGCACCCTCTTACCATACAGGGTCACCTCATACAGGTCTACCAGGCATGCTGCAGCATCTGCCATGACACAGGCATTTCCAGATTTGCGCCCAGTGTTTGCTTTGTATTTTTGCAGGGATTTCCTTCATGTCTGCAGCAAGTTCAGAGTGAGCACCACTGGGAACCAATTGGATGAGATGGAGTTGTGAAGTGCCCAGAGGGTGAGGACTGGTGTCATTCATGCTAGGAGATACTGTACAAGGGACATTTATCCTGGGAGACACTCAAGAGGGATCAAAGGAGAAACATCTCTCCTAAAAGAAGCCCTACTGTAGGTAAAAGGCACACATAAAAAGCCACACACTGTGACTTTCTCCAAGTGACATGTTAGAAAACACTTTCTCTATATGGGAGACAACAGATACTGGTCAGTAGGAAGGGTTTCTTCCTCTGTTCAAACTTGATGGGAATAAAAATCCAGGACTAATGAATGTTTATCAAAATGGGAGATAGGAGAACAATTTTTCAGGGGAGCAGTCAGGGACCTACATCATGAACAGGCCTATTTCCTGGAATGTGGCAACAGACAGGTTGGTCTACTGCTTTTACAGGCTCAGAGAGACAATCTAAAGAGGGAATGCAGAAAGATATGACAGAGAGACTAAAATAAAGGTGCTCTAAGGAAGGCATCTACAAAACCCAGGGCCTTCTGACAGTGAACTATGACACAAAGATACTTTGAATGAATATTGCCACCATCATCCATTGATGGACGTCCCTGGTTTGGGGAATGGGCTTAGGACAGAGTCATGCCTTTTTGTATGCATAACTGGGCAGCCTATTGCTCCTTATTCTCTTCTTGACATTGTTCACCCAGAGCATGCTGGTCATCTCTTTCAAGTATCTTCTTAGTCACCAAAATGTGGTGACTCCCATAAGTCATGATGGTGAACTCACGGGGTTCAGGAGCCTTATGTGTTCTCCTTTGTATGAAGAGACCAAATAGGCCTCAGCCTGGCCTTTCACCTCCGTCTTTGCCTCATCTCTGCACAGCTGCATAGCAAAATCAGTATGGACAAGGTTAGGATGGTGCTTAGTATCCTGAAATGCAGTGTAAGTGCTGAGGGAGGTGCGCTGTTACTACTGATTTCACTGGGAACAGGACTTGATCAAATAGGAACAGTGCTATTGGTGAAAGTGTTAAGGCAGAAAAATCAGGCTCAGGCTTGTTCTTCTACTAGTGTGATCAGGAAAAAGCCAAAATATTTTGATTTCTCTTTTTGAGTTTTTCCCCAGTTACTCTGTTCCAGAAGCTGTGTATCCCTGGTTTTGAGGCATTTCAGAGATTTTATAGACAAGAGGTAGACAGAAACAGTTACTTCAGTTATGATATGGATTACTCCAAAGTGTTTGGTGCTCAGAAGGGAGAAATTCTAATCTAGGAAACATTTAACTCATATCTGCAATGCTTGTGACCACAAAGGTTATTGTACGTAACTCATTTAATTATATTCTGAAAAGCGCTGCCAATTCATTCTTTGCACCTGAATCTTTGAATTTGGCAGAGGTATAGCCCTGAAGTTGTAGAATTGTTTTAATCTAGGTGTTTTATAACTTGCTGGTGCTTGATTTTTCGTAATATTCTTTTAATATATTTTCTTTGTACTGTAATAAAAATAAGGATCTGTGGTGAAAACTGACTGACTCCGATTTAGCATCTGTCTCTTTGGAAACAACATACCCTTAGTTTATAGCTTCAGACAATGACTGGTCAGTTCCTCAACATGAGAAAATTTTCCTCAGCAATATTTGCATCTGATCACTGCATAGGAGAAGGAAGAAAACATTGTGTCATTTGCCACAGAGAGTCATCTTTTTGAGAGCTGTAATTAATACTACTATGTAGCCCTTCAAATGTGGCTAGACTTTTTTTTTCATATGTGTAGTGGTTTTGCCCCCAAACACACCTGTAATTCCCATTAATACTCATGTGAGGGTAAAAAACCCAAATCTACCACACTGCATCTTTCCTGTGTGTAGGATTCCCATTAACTTTAATCGAAGTTCTGCACAATAAGCAACAGCAGGATCAGTGCTCATTTTGGAAAGCAAAGTAGTATGTAATGATTCACCACATCCGCAAAACCTTCCTGACTTTTTTTTATCATGCTTTTATTTTGGTAATCAATCCTGTCTCATCAAAATGGTTATTTAAACTTGTGAGAGGAATCCATTTCAGCATTATGTTTTAGCACATACATTTGTATCCATCATAATTCTTAATTTAGCCTTAATAAAATAATTTAAGAGTATAAAATGAATTATTAAATAATTGATTTTTTGCCACAATAGTGAACAGAGCAGGACAATCAATAGTATTCATGGCCACAACAAATTTCATGTTATCATTCCCGATGCCTTTGACAAATCAATGGATAGTTGAATTCCTACTAATTTTATTACATGTAACTTTCTAAAAAATTTCACTGCATGCAAATAAACTCATTCTTTGATTGAGTACATTTCTGCTTTTATTCTCTCCTGTGCTCGCACCCCCCTTTTTCTCTTCAGGGCCATACTATTTAAATAAGCTCCCATTATTTTCAGTGGAATGACTTGCTAAAAGGAAATATTTGTGTCCCTTCACTGGACATCTGCTGTTGGTATGAAAGCAATCAAGAGGAAAAAATGATGGTATGAAGCACGTTTAACTTTCACGCCTCTTCATCATTCTGCACAAGTGAACACCAACAAGAATTCAATCATATCAAAATATATTCCTCCCCTTTCTAAAAAAGCATAAATACTTAAAAAAGAAAATAAAGAATCAGAAAAAATACTAAATACGAGAAGTAGATTTTACATGTGAACTTTCAACTTTGTAGTACCTCCCCTGACCCACTATTACCATTTTTTCCCAAAAATATTCAAGTACTTCCAAATACACAAATACAAAATAAATTCTACAAATGACTAACAGAAACTGCGTAATTTAGAGTTGTCATCATTACAACATATAATTTACTTATCAACAACTTTTTAACATATTAAGGTAAAAACCTGCAGTCAGCACAGGTGGTGGTGTGAGAGGTTGTACTTACATCTATGCTCATATGCTGTCTCTTTGATGGATTCTGCATCACTGACTACTGTGTCTGCCTGCTCAGAATTACCTCTGATGAGATGGTATTGCAGTGTTTTGCAACAGTAAGTATAAATCGTTGTTAGAGTAGACTGCATGGGGAAAAAAATCTTTTTTTTTTTTTGTTGAAAAACAAGTACAAGATATAAAGTGCACTTCCTTCCATTCAACTACAATGGAAAGGAAAAAAATCTTAACTTCATGTTCCAATAGGATCCAATTTAATAACATCTCATACATCTTATATGACAATTGCATCAAAGTAATAGCAGGAAGTTGTCTAGAGGTACTGTTGACAACATGAATGCTACACTGCTAAATAAGAGTTAGTAATGAAGAGGTGGAAGGAATTCTAATTCCATTCATCAATGACTGTTAAGACCCAAGAAGAGAAACAAAGAGGCTGCATATTTCACTTCTTCTGTTTCACAAACTCCTAATTAGCTGTAAATGAACTTGTGGAAAAACTTAATCTTATGCCAAGGCACAGCTACTATTATCTCATGCTAATTCAGAGCTATTGAAGAAAAATAAGAAAAATATATATGAGTGAGCAAACTCAAGAGAAGTCTACAGGCAGAAAAACTAACCTGATATTGAATATGGCTTTTCCGTTGGCTTTTGCAGCTGTGCATTTTTGGTGGAATGAACCCAAGATGACAGAAATACGTTCTCCTAACTGGAGACACCATCTGAAGGGCTCTTGCAGATGTGATCAGTCAATGCTAGCACTGATGGGATCAGACTTTACTATTCCAGTTGTCTGCTTCAGTCCTCTGCCTTATATGAAGACATCTGAAAAAAAAAAACTTTTGTCAAGTATTTCTAGGGATTACTGCTAAAGGGAATGTTACATCTGATGGGAGCCTGCAGAGAAACCCACTCTGGAAAAGGGTTTCTCTGTGGAGAGGGATGGACTAGAATATTTTTAGCAGAAAAAATATAATGCTATAGCTCTGCTGGTATAACTCAGAGTGTGTTCCTTCTATTATGTAATAAATGTTAATTTATTTTGGAACAATTATTCTGTCTTGGAAGACTGAGAAGTTAGCTTACTTCACAGTGCTTATCTCCTAAATTTTGATTCTTCTGGTCTCACTCCTTGACATGCTTGATTATAGAAGCACTGAAGAGAAAGAATAGCAACTTGAAGTTCAAATGAGTAGGGAGAGGTAGAACAGTACAGAACTTTGAAGACAATGAAATTAAGCTTAAATTTGTAATAGAAAAGGATTTTAACCCAGATGAATGACAAGATCAAAGCAACGAGTGACAAAGATGATATTACAGTCTGTATTTGTACAGACTTTGAAGACTGAATATATGAATATTTTCAAGTATTTGCATTTGATCAATCCTGTGTTTCTGTTTCTTTCTGCTCCTGACCAATCCTATGCAGCCTTACACAAATCTGAAGGTCATACACTCTCAGTTGGCATAAGTAGGTGTTTATTTAACAGTATTAGGTATTTGAACTATTTTGCTCTTGTCTCCTGTATGTACCTCCTGATAATGTTGACAGAGACACAGCTAAGGATATACACATTTTGGGAGAAGCTAAGAACAAGTAGTAAAAGAAGTGGAGATTTTCTTTACAAGGTATGGGAAGCTAGAAAAAATATTAAAAGCCATGTAATGTATTTGAAGATGCAAAGGTGGAAAGTGAGATGGCTCCGAGTGCCGTAATAAGCCCTAAGGCCCTGATGAGCCTCACCTGGCCTCCACCCACACCCTCTGCCCAGTTGTCCCAGGAGCCCCATTTCAGCTCACCCTGGGGCCTTCGGTCTCTGCTGGAGCTATGCTGTAGGAACACTGGTCTCTATATGTCTGGTCACAGACCCTGTTGACCCAGGCCCCAACCTGTGGGTTGACTGCTGGGCTTGATCTTGGACCTGTCTTATCACTGTGGACCTGCCTGGTGATCACCAAACATGATCCTAATCCTGACCTGTAGATTGTCTTCCTGGCTTCATGTTAGACCTGCCTCATCACCATAATCTTGCCTGATGATCTGGAGCCTTCGTTGAATCTGGCCATGCTCTCCCAGCCTGCCCTACTTACCTTGCTGGGACTGGTGGATCAGACCCCTGGCCCCTCTCCTGCTGGGAGGTGTTACTGTGCTCAGCTGCTGGCTCCCCATCCCTTAGGGAGCAGCTGAGCCCTTCTGCTCCCTGACAGAAAGTTCAAGTTTGAAGAAGCTTGCTTCTCACATATACTATAGAGTGGTAAAATATTTCTAAGAGTTAAAAGCCACAATGGTTTTAAGTCCTTGTAGATTGTTAAACACAGTAGATTTCTAATAAAATGCTGATGGTCAGAAGACAAGACAGGATTTGGCTGGCAGACATCAAAATGCATCAAACACAACCTGGTATGAGGTACGTGTTCTTCCTTGTCTGTACAAATCACATGTGTGGGTAGAAGGAGACTACGTTGGTCATGGAATCAAAAACTTTGCTTCCAGCAGAAGAGAAAGCATTGCATATAGAGCTAATTAATTTCTTACAATTTTACAAGCTTGCCTAGGCTACACTCTGTCTTATCCATCTTATTATAGCAAAGTGTGAGATTATGAAATAGATATTCTTCCACAATGCAGCTATTTGTTCTTGGGCTTGAACTAGCAGTAACCATCTCTGTACAATGCCATCTGTTGCTCTTTTCTCCCCTCCTGACATTCAGGTCCTAAAGGTGCCCCCCCCCCCCCAGTTTTCCTTTGATACTTCAGACCTTTTTCTCACTTCTATTTCAATAATATCTGATTAAAGATTGTTTCTCTCTAGTCTGTTAAATACGGTTTTCCAAAGATCTGGGTGTGTTTTCTCTCTCAAGTCCCAACTGTGGCTTAATACCAAGGCCAGGAGTGGACATGTGGAATTTCCTCAGCTATCATAAAAAATGTTGGTTTTTTAACAGTTGGAAACAAAGAGGACTTTGGTTTTTATTACCACCAAACTTCAGAGTGATTCAGTGAATAAGGCAAGATGTCCTTGGTACAAAATGGATCGTTATCATTGCTTGCACAAATCATTAGTACCACCCCCCCCCCCCAAAAAAAAAAAAAAAAAAAAGAGCAGGCAGTCATATTACACATGACAATATCTGATAGGGAGCAGCCACAGTTGTGATTAGTGCATCTCAGTGCCAAATGAATGATCAGGGATCAATTCCAGTCCAGCAAGCTCCAGCAGCAATAAGCAGGGAAGATGATGAGCCTCTACTGAAGATGGAACATTTTGTATGCAGCAACTTTTGCAGCTGGTTTAGATTGACCTAAGATTCCAAGGACTTCTCTGTTGTTCCTTGGAGGTAGGGAAAGATGGGGTATGGGGTGGATGTGATCTTTTAAGGACGCTACTATGTCCTCACCCTACCACTCAAAGAAAAACCCAACCCCCCAAAACGGGGGGGGGGGCGCACACCTGACTTCTTGAATAAACACTAAAAGATTTATTCAGAACACTACATTTATCACTGAAATAGCTCTTCAGTAACAAATGAAACCTTTACAGCATCTATGGATACAGATATATTAAACATTATGAAATAGAATATAATTGAGTGTAATGCAATCAATAAATCCTGGCACATAGATAAGCACACTTTTTTCCTTTTTGAAGCTTTTGACAAAAAATCAGCAGTGAAAGGTGAAGAGTATCAGTAAAAATCTGGGTGAGAAGATAAAGCTACCTAAAGATAAGTGAACATTGGCAAAGCAGAAGATGTTGCTCTGTATTTAAGAAGAAAGAGTAACAAATGGAAAAAAACCTTGTAGGTTTGGCATATTCTCCCTTGACCTACAGAGATGATGTGATTTTTCTTAAGTGGTCCTCCTGACCAAGGACTGGCTCTGGAATTTCACTGTAGCAGAGAAGTAGCTTTGACAAAAACAGAGAATCGGAATCATTGTCTGCCTGTCTTCTAAGAAAGTACATCTTACTTTTGCTTATTAGTTGTATTTAACTAAGAAAGTGTGCCCCTGTCCTGTGAAGAAAATTACTTTTTCATCATATTTAAACAGTAGTGTCACTGAAAGATTCATGAAGCTTGTCTGCCTGAGCTTTAGAACAAGATGGAGTGGGCTAGTGAAAATCATTCTCGTCCAACCACTTTATAGTGCAAAAAATAGCTTTGAGCTGTGAGAGTGATGTTATCTGTAACTGATCCAAAAGATCAGGTGACAGTCGTGTAGGCCACATTCTTGGCTACTTAATCAGCATTGTCACAGGTCAAAAAAAGGCTGGATGTTTGGGCCTTCCTACAGTATTTGAATACAAGTCTTTACTTTTCTATTTGTGTTGTAACATGAGCAAGATAGTGTTCCTGCTTCATTTCATTATAGGAAGGGTGACTTCATGCTAGAGATTATGCAGGATGACCTTGATGTCTAATGGAATTCGAGATATGTTTACTTGTTCTTGTGCCAGTAATATAGAATGAATAGCATTGTGAATATCATTAGTGCCTTAAAGGAAAGGTAACAGCTAAATAAACACAATATGTATGTAATTGTTAAGCATATATGTATGCCTGTCCTAAGAACTTTCCCTTGACATTGGTCAAGTACTTCTGTTTCCACATTATGATAAGTATTTGGACCTCAGACCTCTCTAACCAGTAATACAGTTCTCTATCAGTTTGGAATTTTCAAAAATCATTTTTCAGAAGTAGCTCAGAGATCTGGAATATTGGAAATGGATCTGGAAGAGAATGATTAGCAGGGAGAGGGCAGCTAAGCCAGTCAGGTTTGTGTAATAAACAGTATACTTCTTCATAATTTATCATCGGGTTGTTTAATTTCCCCCCAGTGGGATATATACAAATTCCGTATTTAAAATTAAAACAAAAACTTTGCAATGAAGGCTGGTTATGTGCATTTCCTATTTATGGACATTAAAATCTAGAAAATAGTTATGACAACTTCCTGATTATTTTTTCTTGTTATCCCACGTCTTACTGTCTCATTCTTTGACTCCTTTCAGCAGAAGTAATTATATTTGTGGTATTTGTGATCTTCTGTGTTCCTAAGCTGAAGTGTGTGTATGTAGGGAACTGTAATCAGGTATTTCTTTGTGGTGATCCAGTTCAAGAACAGATGCAAAGTATCTGTCAGTAAGAAACAATCAGCAAAGTACTTTATTATTTTTGCAGATGCTTCCAATCCCCTTTCCAGCCACAGCTTAGCCCTTAATGAACTCTGTTGAAGGCATTCTTGGAGTCAAACCACTAGTGAACCTGTGGTTTCTGTCTAGTCTTTTCTTGATGCTCTAGTTCTTTTTTGTAGTGTTTCTGGACTGTTTTCATATATGCTCCAGTACTAAACCGCAGTGAAACACAGCTAATAATTCCTGATCACCCATGCATGACCTGTGTTTTCTATTGTTCTTGTTGGTTTAGCTATTCCCCAGAGCTTAACCGTTTCTTCGATTTACTGTAATTAAAACAGAATGGCTATGTCTTTGAAGGTCAAGCACTTTAGCCTTACTCCTACTACAACTGTGACCAAACACTTTTACATGTTCTTCTGTAATCCACAGAACTCAATGACTTTCTATCATCTCATCTTCGCTAAGCTAACACTAGTTAGCTGTGGATATAGGCATGGAGTTTTTGATTCCCTGTAACGAAGATGGGATTGAGAGTTACGGTTATATGTCTGAAGACGATACTTTACCACACTATGTTAGGATTGACACTGGCTGATCAGAGATACAGTTTTATGTGTGTCTGGACATTATGAACCTAGAGGGAAGTTATCATTAGCATAAGCAATGGTGTAACTGTTCACTTCTGCATTTTTAGTGACAGATCTACTAGAAGATACATTTTAAAGTTAAATTTACTCTAAGTTAAATTACTTATGAAACTTCTTGAGTTTTTTTAAACAGTTTTGTAGTTACAAAGGCAGCACTTTCAAGACTAGCTATAGTTTCTAATTTTTAGAAGCTGTAACAGCAGCTTTTAAAGAATGTAAAAGTTGCATAAATTATGCAACCAGGAAAAAATTGTAAATAAAAAAATATAATTTTTATTGCAACATACCCCTAGGTTACCAAGGCTTTGGGGAATTAAGGTAACTTTTTTCAGGGAGAAGACTGGGAACTTTCAGGAAAATAATAAACGAAGAGAATGCTCACAATGCAAAAAGAAAAGTCTGACGTCAGGAAACACAACAATTAATGCTATTCTGCCCCCTTGCGTTAGCTTTTGAGGTAGCTGCCTTACCCCCACACATCTAGAAGCTCATGTCCCTTCGTGAAGATTGCATCACATAACAAATGCAGTAGCAAAAACGTAGTAGAGCAGTGTCCTGACAACAGCATGGTTGGGCGATCACTGGAAATGATACAGCTGTGTGCCTAAGTTTGAAGATGATGAACTATATGTAAAAATAATACAAAATATGCACAAATCATCAATATGTTGTAACTTGCACTATCCTGTGGGGGATGGGTAGAGTTAAGACTTCAATTGAAACGAGAGTGAAGCTGGCTAACTATATATGAGTAGCATAGAAAACAGAGGACCTGTGCTGGAGAAAAATGAGAACCTAGAACCTGAGCTCTTATATTTGTGTTTGCCAGCTCAAACCCTTAATTGCAGCATTATCTAGATTCTTGTTTTTACCATTTTATTTGTAACCCACAAGGAATAAATAGGCACACTTGCACTTGAAATAAAAAGAAAGCTTTCATTGAAAGTGATAGCCAACAAAAATATTTCCACCTCTGGAAGTCCAGTTTAGAAAGAACTGGTTTAAAACCAACAAACACATCCTTGCGGTGTCTTGGACACCAGGAGCCAAAGCCCCAAAGCAAAAAAGATTGTCAAGCAGCTGTATTTCACATGTGACGTAGAAATAAATGCCAGAAGTTGCAGACTGCAAATAATGATAGGTAACTACCATTTTAGTGTGATTTTACTTCCATCATTCCCTATCTAACCCTGCCAATTCACGACGTCATTCTTCACTCACAGGAGTAAAAGCTGCGACCCTGCTTTAAGCCGGGGGGCCAGATTGAGCGATCTCCAGAGGTCCTTTCCCACCTCCCGGCCTTTCCAGCAGCCCCGATACGGTCCGGAGGGGCAAAGGGTGGGCAAGGCGCTTAAGTTTTATTAGCAGCACACGAATGAGAAGCAATTTATTTACGACACAGTGCCGCTCGTCGCCTGCCCGGAAAAGTCCATTTACATCTTAATTTCCTTTTAGTATCAGCCTTTCGCTGTTAGGGCTGGGCTCTTACGCTTGCGGTTTTCGCGGAAGACTGAGTAGTGCCCTCGAACTAGTTCTTTCGACAGGCCCCAGATTGCCTGTAAAAGCAAAACAAAACGATTTGGAAGAGCCAGCGCTTTCCCCCTCTCTTACATTTATCTTTCCCTGTCCCGGGAAGCAGGAGCAGCGCCAGAGCGGTGGGGCGGGGGCGCGGGAAGAGCGAGGGCGCTGCCCCAGGGCCGGGCTACTCGGGGCGGCGGCAGCCGTTCCCTCAGGGCCCCATCCTGGCCGGACAGGTAGCCACGGCGGCCCCAACTTCAGCGCCTGCGGCTCCCGCCGGGGCCGACCCGCGGCAAAGTTACCGAGACGCTTGATAGAGATTTTTCTTAATTTTTTTTTTTTTTCCGGTTCCTACTTCTCTCCCCCGCTGCCCGGGAACTTTCGACATCGTCCTACCAGGCACAGAGCCACCTCCTCTGCAAACAAAGCCACTCGCGGGGCAGCGAGGGGGGAGGCGGCGGGAAAGAGACTCGAGCGCTTCGCCTCCGCAGGCGACGGCCGTAACCGAAATCCTGTCAGCAGCGCCCCGCCGCTGCCAGCCCGCGCCGCCTCGCCCTCTAGCGGGGGAGAGCGGCGGCGCCGGCGGCTGGGCGTGACTTTCCGCGCTCCCTTTAGCCTGCCTGCCTGCCGGGGGGGACCGCGAGTCAGTCAGGGAGCCGAGCTAAACCGGGACTAACGGCGGCGCCGGGCGAGGAGACTTCGGGATTAAGGGTGCCCCCCCCGGGCACCGGGGGAGGCGAGCGGCGCGGAAGGCGTGGGGCGTCCGCGCGGCCCCTGGGGCGAGGGCAGCGGCGCGGCCGGAGGAAGGCAGGCAGGCAGGCAGCCCCGGCCACTTCGCACCCCTCTTTCCCTGCCCTTTAAAGCGAAGAGAGAGCGAGGAGAGGAAGACAGCCCGCGGGGCGCCAAGTAGGGGAGTCCAGCTCCCCCCTTCCCCACTGACTGGAGGGGGGCGAGAGGGGCGCCTCCTACTTTGGCAAACACTTTGGCACTTTGCTGGATCCGGAGCAGGAAGGGCTGGAAATATGGGGAAAGTTGGAACTTGCCTGGTTACTTTGGCCGGACTTCTGCTGGCGGCGGGAGCGCAGACGTTCACAGGTAAGGAGCCGCCTCTCCTGCCCCGGGGCCGGGCAGCCCTCCCGCGGGCGGGGGCGGCGGAGGGGCAAGGGGGAAAGCGCTGCGGTTTCGGAGTCGGTTGGGTTTAGGTTTGGGGTGGGGTTTTTTGGTGGTTTTTTTTTTTTTTTTTTTTCTTCCTCCCCGTCCCCCTGGCGGGGCTGACACTTCGGAGCCGCTGCGTACATGGCGTGGGGCGGAGGGGGGTGAAAGTGTCCGAAAGCAGGCGGAGAGGGAGGCGCCGAGATGCCGTTAGGTTTGGGTCCCTGTGCCCTGCCGGTAAGGGCGCTGAGGGGAAGGGGGAGAGGCTGGCGGGGCTCGGGCAACCCGAGGGCAGGGCTGGCGGGACGGGCGGGACTCGGGCTCGCTCCGGCTTTTCTCTGCCGCCGACTTCCCGAAAGTTTCCCGCTGCCCCGGCGCGGGAGGCGGAGGGGTGAGGTGAGCCGCCGCCGGGCCTCCGCCGCTCCGCCCGGCGACGGAGCTGGTGACGGGGGAAGGAAAACTTGAGGTGCTCCGCGAAGCGGCCGGCGGGTGCCCCGCCGCCCTGCCTGCCTGCTCCGCCCCGCCGGTTTCTCCTCGGTCGCCCCCGGAGTTCCCCGCCATTCGCGCTGCCCGTAGGTACGGCTGTGAAACGCCGGTAGAGCCGGCGGTAGAGCCCCGGTCCCTGGTTTTCTGCAGCCCTACGAATCGTCACCTCGGAGGGCAGCGTAGAGGCTGCCTGCGTCTGCGGGGTGTCAGGATTCACATCCAGCGAAGAGCCCGGCAAAGTGCTCCATCAACAGCGTTTTTCTGTTGCCTGAAGTCCTAGACCTGCAGATGGTTATCATGGTCTCGAGTCCTCTGCCTGCACCCCTGTCCTATTTATATGTTGAAGAAACCCTCAATTTTAGACAGAAATTGGGATGTGAAATAGTTCTGTGTGCTTCACCGCAAAGAGTAACTTAAGATATTTTTGTTTGGTTTGTTCCTAACATGATGTTAGTGTAACTGGAAAGCACGTTAAATTGAAGACATCTGGTCTTCAGTTCATGTGAAGTGTGCTTTGATCTGGTGGGAAGCAATACTATTGACTTTCCTTGTCGCTGAGGCTGCAGAATAGTTTATATTTTGTATATTACGTGTTGCTCCTGTGCAGCACTGTAGCTAAACCAAGTTTTGTGGCTAGGAATTGGTGGTCTTTTTGTAAACTTCTTTAAAAATTAAGAAATTCTGTGTTTATGTTAGATTCGAGGGACCTTTAGTATATGCAGCTGCATTTCCCCTAATTTCTCTCCAGCGTTTTTACTGCAGATGGGACAGAAGATCCGTGAGCAGAAAAAACGTTTTGTACCAAGGTGATCTATAACAATGATGAAATCTTTTCCAAACACTCATGTTAGGAGGAAGCTATGCTCTGTAGTGAATTATGAAACTGAACTCATGTATGTTCGCCCTATAACTCATTAATAGTGGAAGTCCAGTGTCCACACTAAAGTGAGAGCTCTTGCTTTATTAAGATAAATCCATAACTCATTGCTGACCTGCGTGAATTGTCTTGCTTATTGTTTAAAGTTAAACTGGGGCAACTCTTCTTCTCCTGGGTATTTAAATGACTCGTGTGTGCAATATGCTGATACTATATTAGGGTCAGCATTTAAGTGCCATTCATCTTGCTGAAGAACAATCCCACATTAGTGTTAGATTTGTATCTGTTGTATTCATTTCCATTGCCGCACACTGTGGAAGGAACTGTGATATAAAACACAAACAATTCAGAGATGCCCTGTGCATACTGTTATTCAAAAGGTGTGATTCCAACCCTTCCCAAGTACAGAATAACAGAGGCTGCAATTTACACACTCCAGTGAGATTGCAAAGGATGTCACGGGATGCAGAATCTGGCCTGTTCTCTCCCTGCATGTGCATATGTACATGTATGTTAAATATTGAATGTAAATTTTATTTGTGAAGATGCACATACAGATTTTTTTAAAAAATATTGATTCTTGGCACTCAGAACAGAATTGATGAAATTTCCATTTTTGTACTTTACCATTTGAAGTGCATGCCTGGGAGTCATTTTTGCTTGGAGGGAAAAAAATTGCTGTTGCTTTTGTTAAAAGCTTGATGCATCAGTGTCACAGAAATTAAATTACAGAAAAATCTGTCCTTGAGTTGGGTAGTTATCTTTTGTAATAGCTGTCCCTTGTTGCAGACGGGAGTTATATGACTAACCTATAAAAAGTGTAAAAACAAACAAAGAAAAAAGAAAAAAAATCAACTCCACACATGTTTTAAGCAAAGAATAGCAGTGGGTGGGTTAAGTAATCTTTGACATTTATAATTCCATTTTTATTTTTACCCTTTTCTAAAATGATTTGTTTTACAGAGATTGGATCTAACATTACTGTCAGCTATTATTTTATTTGAGTTTCCTCTTTAGAAAATAATCTTACTGAAAGATCAGATCTTGGCTTTTTAAGGCCTGGAAGCTTTCAAGTAATCTTTTGAAAGCAGCTTAACAGTTAATAACAATGAGATTTTTCTCTGAGTCCTTAACTAAAGAATTTAAAATTCTGGATTCATGAGTTCAAGAAGCACATGGTTTCAAGAATTTGAATTTAAGAGATGTTAGTAAAAACATTGTCTTAAATAGACAACACTGCTTATGTTTTTTTTGAAGTAGCTGGGATCTTTCTGCAAGAGTAGTTTTTTTTGTTTTTTTTTTTTAATTTCTTTCTGAGAAACTGTAGCACACCTAATTTAGCATGTTTTTGTTTATAATTTTAACATAAACGTTATTAAGTGGGTGCGTGCGAACACTGAATGCTAACATTACAGAAGGTCCTGAAATGAGGTGTTCCTGTCCTACGAAATGCCATGACTCCACCATGTTCCTTCTTCTATCTCCTTGGTAGATTATTCAGGCTAGGGAAAGCAATCCACTCCTGTAAGGGGTTTAGGGCAAACATAGAGTTGTGGAAAGTTAGAAGGGACATTGTAAGCCTAAATATTAGGTCTTATATAAAATGAAGGGTCTGCATGAGATGAGTTCTGTCAAATACCAAAATAGGGAACTGAAACTGAAGGCAAGGAGATGTGTAATAGAACTCAGAAATTGTGTTTTTGTGAAGGCATCACGTTCAGATAGATGTTAATATGAACACAGCCTGAATTCTGAAATTGATGCTTCTTGCTTATAGCCTGATTCTGACCAAGGGAGGGCTATTATTAGGCTGTTATATTCTGTTTTGCTATGGAAAGTGACAAGGTTGTATATTAATACACTCTTTTTATGGTACTGGTTCTAAAAGTTTTAGTTTTTCCCTGAGAAGGCACGAGTCCTATTGCAGTGAGAGAGACGTATGGATGGACTGACTAAAAGTGCTTGTAGGAGGCCATTCATAATGATCTTTGCTCCAGGACTAGTGGTAATTATGAGGAGAAGAATAGGAGGAAAAGTGCTGTACAAAAATTGAAAATTACTTTTCCTAGTGACTAGTAAAGGTTTTACATAGAGAATAGTAATCCTCAAGCTATTTCATGGATTAAAAATGCAAAAACTTGCATTTTGAATGGATGTTGTGCCTTATATTAATCTATTTCATTTTTGGGTATAGGCATTCTAAAAACAAGAATCGCGTTTTCCAAAAACAGATGTAAGGAAGAAGTTTGACATGCTGAAGTTGAAACATACTGTGATGATGTTGATGTTTGGTGACTGCAGAGAGGGAAGATGAAAAGAAAGAATATAGGTTAAGTCTTTATAGGTCCTATCCCAGCTGAAATGAAGCTCCTGGCAGTCAGAGCAATGTATAGAAAATAAAAAGTTTCTGGTATAATTAACTGTGTTTGAAGAGATTTCTCAGAGTACTCAGGATCTCTGTTTGGAAGTCCTTAATAGCTATTCTGATCACTTTGCCAGCAAAGAGCTCCAAGTGTGGTTGTATCTCATTTTAACAAATTCTGCTTTTGCTTGCATTGCTTATTCCACCTGCTTTCGTTCCTCTCCACCCATCCATCAAGTCCATATTCCTGCACTTCCTAAGGGAATTAACATATGCTAGTGAAAATGCAGCTTTGTTAGTGGTTGACACAGTTGTCAGCTCATCAACAAAACTATTCCAGTTAAAGTTCATAGCATGGGCTTGACCTCACTAAACAGTGAGAGCTGTGGAGGAAGATTCTCAAACCAAAATTCCCACTGTCAGAGATTTTTGCTGCTGCTATTACAGCTGTTAGCTGAATAGGTGAAAGACTTGATTTGTGTTTTACACCTAACAGTATTCATATTTAAAATAGTTCAGCAAATTAATGGAAACATGTTGAAGAATCAGTGTCTTTTTTTTTTTTTTTTTTTTTTTTTTGTAACTTGTGACAGTTAGAAACCGATGAAATAAAGTTTGTGTCCCCTGTAAACTGGGATTGTACTTTAGAATGCTTCAGGTAAAAATGAGTGTCTGGGCTTTGGAATTGGCACAGTTTGTTAAAAAAGAAACTGTGTGGTGGGTATGTGTGTTGCTTTTTCAATTTATTTTATTTACTATTCTGGTCTTGTTCTGGTGTCAAAAGTTAGTAATGCAACCTCATCAGAAATTAAAAAGAAATCCTACAAAATATTATAAGGCTGTAATAACACTGGGGGGAAAAATCCTGTGATGTTTATTTGGTCTCACGATTTAGCAGTTGTCAGAATCCATGAGGAAAACAAATCACAGTGTCCTGAAACAATATAGCAGCATATAATTTATGAGAAAATAACATATTTAGTGCTCACAGAAGTTGCTAGATTGACAGCTAGAGAGACCAAATCCTCAGGCAAATCATGAAACATGTTAGGATAGAGAAAGTAAGCTTCTGAACTCCATCTCACTAATGTAATTTGAGTCTGACCTGAAGAAATGTGGAGATCGTTTATTTTTCATGTGTGCTCACTCATACACTGAGATGGTCAGCAAATGTGTCAAACAGTCTAGTTGCCAGTGGCCAGGTCAGTTTTATACCTTACTGTTGAGACGATCAGTTCAGTTCACATCGTTAGATTCAGCTAGGGGAAGATAATAGGTGTAGACTTGATAGAACAAAGTCCAGTGATGTTGTGGGGTCAGGATCTGTCAACTGATCCTGTATTTCATGTTGCAACTTTATGCTAAAGGAAATGCCATTTGAGAGGGAGATCTCTTGTGTTTAAAGCTCATTAGTATCACTGTCAAACACTTATTTGAGGTAGCTACATCACTAAGTTTTAAAGATGTTTCCCCAGAAAATGACATGCATTTATGAACCTTTCGGCTCACATTTGTGACTCGTGTAAAGAAGTAGTTCTGAAAATTTTCCCAGGAATAAATTGTTGATGTGTGAATGCAGCTGAATTATCTGCTCAATTTCTCTGGGAAACATTGAGAGAGTCCTTTTTATTTAATTTCATTTTGCTGATAACTTACAGATCTGTATTTCTGATTTAAGTGTAATGTTATTTCAAAAAAGATTTCAGGAAACAAAAACCAGTTTGGAGCATATGGTCATGCATCTAGGGAACCAAAAAAAAAAAAAAGCCTAGCAATAAATTGTACTGTGTCACTCTATTCACCCCACTATGTTCACGTACTACTTTCTTATTTTTGTAGTGTCTTCATGAGTTTTGCCTGCTGTGATCTGCTGCTGATCACTAGGTGTAGCTGCATCTCTAAATCCACTTTTCTAAGCATAGAAAGAGGAAAGGCTGTAAACTGGGCTTTATGAGAATGTGGGTGTCTTTGGAGCTGGGGAGATGTGAAAATATACAGTGGATTTTTGTGACCTAGAGAATTTTAATCCATTGGTGGCTTGTTTGCACCAGTTTGATGATAATACAAACGAACTTCTGATTAATTGTAAAAAGGCTGATCAGTGTTAATATTCAACAGAAGGATGAATGAATGCTCTAATATAATAAAAATACATAATAAAATGCATGAAATTATACCTTAAACCCTGGTTTAAATGGAAGGGTTATTGCTATAGAGATCTGATAAGGTTAGATCTTAAGTTGTGATTGATCCTTGTCTTAAAAGCTTAAGTGTTGGTGAGTATACGTCTTCTGACAACCTAATAAGAAGCTTCCTGTTACATTTAAAATAATTATTTTCATAAATTATGTTGCTGTCAGTGGAATTCTGTACTGATTTTGGAATAATGTGTTGTGTTGGTTTTTAAGCCATGTGACTTCCGTTAATGTTATGAGGAGGTACAGAGGGTAAGTCCCAACATATGCTTTAAAAATGAAAGCAAGATATTTTTGTGCCCAGATTTCTGAGAGTAATAACAGTAAAAATAAAGGTGTGTTTATGCCTCTACCACGTACTCATGCTCAATAGCTGCAGGGAATAGGAAAGAAGTGTCTCAGCCAGAAGTGTCTGACTCCACAGTGACGCTGCCTCATAAGGAGCAATGGTAGGAAACAAAGTAATGATCATATTTGTTCAGACAAAACCATGGCAGTTTTAGCAGGAAGGAGTTCTGAAAACAGGTTAGAATTACGGTGGTTGGGGGAAAGATGGGAAGGAAGGCATAACACTTTCTGGAAGTGTAAAAGATGAACCTTACTGGAAGAGAAGATGTTCTAGGAAAAAAGGTGAAGTCCTAAAGGCAGCTAAATTACATCGGAAAACATAAATGGATTTATAGTTATTAAAATTTTCTTATTTTTGTCATCTTAGTTTTGAACATTTTTGTCTTTAATAATATATTCAAGGCTCGAATATGTTTTCTGACAGCTTTACATAGCAATAGTTGATTATCTTTACACATATGACTAAGTGTAATGATGTTAATGAATCTTTAACTTTTTTCTGTGGAACTGTGTAAAACAACATTTTGCTTATGAGGGTGTTTGTTTCCCCCCTGCCCGTGCCATGTGTAGTCTGCCCTGATTTAGAGAGCAGTAAGTTTTGGTTACAGTAGGGTTTTTTGAGGGGTGGATTGGCTTCCCCCCACTTTTTTTTTTTTTTTTTTAAATCTTCTTCAATATTAAGCTATTATAAATATGTTTTACAGCACTTTTGTTAATCACAAGATACGTGGTTTTGCTCTGGAATAACTAACAGCTAATTACCTCTTTCATCACTTTAGCTCTTCGTCATCTAGGAGAATGAAATAGAGCATTACATGCCTGTATTAGAGCAGGGTTTTTTTGTTTGTTTTTTTGGGGGGAGTGGTGGTGGTGGTGGTGTTTTGTTTGTGTGGTTTTTGTTCGTTTGTTTTTTGAGGTTTACAGCACAGTTACTTTGGGGCAGTTTTCAGAAAGATTGTGCTTTATTGCCTTGAATCCTATTGCCTCTTTTATCCTTAACTCTAAAATCAAATATTGTTTACACTCTTTATTTTTGAAAGTAATATACTGGATAGAATGTTTTTGTCTGCAGTCTTTTGTTTTAATTCTGTAGTGCATAAAGGTAGGCTGATTAGATGAAAGAACTGTTTAGTTGTGCTGATGAGATTCTGACATAAGATTGAGGAGGATATTACAGGAGTTCCTGTGCACTTTCAGGTAGATGGATAGTGGACCAGTAATGTCTTAAGGTTTTCATAATGGAGTTGTTCTTATAGGTAAATGAACAGAGAGGCTTTTCACATTTCTTTTTTCTGGTGAATATAGACTAGACTAAGTAAATAATTTCCATACATGACGTGAACTTGTGTATATGCTTGTCTATGCACTAGTTTGTACGTCTGTGTCCTAAAATGTTGATGAATTATTACCCTCTAGCAAACTTGTGCATTTTTCATGGTGTACTCACAGCAGAGGTGGTTGCAGGTTTGTTTTTTTTTTTTTTTTCCTTCCCGTTTTTCTTCTCCCTCTAAGGTCAAATAATTCCTTATTTTGGGAGCTGATGCTTAGTAATTCTACTATCGCTGATACAGTAATTTATGACCAAAAAATGGTCATCTACTTGCACATCTTAAAGTTTTGGTTACCAAGTCTACATAGTTTCTGAGGATATGTAGAGAAAACAGATCTCCAGTTTTGAAAAAAGAATATTACCAGGTTATATCTCAAGCAGAGGCTGAGATTTCCTGAAGGGATTCACATTGTCCTCTACCTGCATAGAAACTCCTGTTCCTGTTCCTCTCACTTCTGCTATTTTCATGTTCATGGCTTTTTCCTGTTTTAAACAAACAGTTCAGCTAACAGTTGAAAACAAACATGTAAGTCAGTTGCCATCTCATTGAACTGTGTTAGGCCCCAGATCAGACATTAACAGTTCTCTCTGTAGTTGTTTGGTATAGTTGCTGTCTCTTCATATGTGATTTGTATATTTGTTTCATTTGAAAAGAAAATTTCATTATTACCTATTCCCTCTTCCATCCTTCTAGTAAATAAAATCACTGCGAGAAGTCCAATATTCCTAACAACTCTGCAGTCTGCTCAGAGTGTGCTCACAGGCTTGGTAGAAACTTGGGAGGAAATGTATTTGCTTCAAGGTTTGACACTGTGTATCTGTATAGGAATATATATAATCTATTGTAATTACTGTGATGTTTCTATGAACCAGTATAATTAAGGATCAACAGTGTTCTGATGATTACAATTCCAAAGGAATGATTACTTCCAAAGGAAGTTACTACTATTTTGATAGTATAAGAACTCTTTTACTTAACTGTTCTAAGATGTGTCATACAGTCTTAACCAGGAAATTATTTTCTCTCAGTGGAACTTTCTGAGCCTGGAGATTTTTCTGGTTCCATGTTGGGATGACATAGCGTAACATGAATCATACCCCTGGAGCACAGCATAAAAAAGATGTATATTTTAACTCTTGTTGTAATAGTCAGTTGCTTAGTGATCAGAACTCCTACATAGGTGTGGGATACCCGGATTTAAGTCTGTGCTCTGGCATTTGACTGTGACATGGATGTGCATCTTCATAGTGAGGCTTTCCTGTTCTTTTTGTGGGTTTTTGTTTAGTTTTGACCAGTAGGTTGTGGTTTTTTTTTTTTTTTTTTTCCCATGGTTGAGAAATCTGCTAAATTTCCATTAAAAAAAAAAAAAAAAAAAAAAAGGGGGAAAAAAAAAAAAAAAAAAGTGACAGTTCAGAACCCCCCACTGTATTTAGAGAAAATCTACAGCAGTCACTTGTCACCACCTGTAATTTCAGTTTTCCCTAGAAACTCAACAATGTGCTTAAATACTGTCGATGTTTAGGAGATATACAGTTGTGGATATTTCCAGGAACCATAGTACTTGGTGGGGTTGTTCTTATGTTAATGACTGAGAATTGCTATAGGCTTTTTTCCTTTAATCTTAACCTTTTCTGAATTCTGCAGAGTAGATGAAGATTATTTTACAAAGCACTGCATTCAACACTTTAATATAAGCACTTGATGTAACACATCACTTAAGCTGTTTTTCTTTTTAACTTCTGCAGAGACAGCTACTACGGAAGTAATTTCTCAGTTATGTAAGATAAATTGTTGTCCCAGTAATAATTTTAAGGCACTCTGCAGTTGATGCCCTCTTTACTGTGTCTGAAAGATGTCATCTTGATTCAGTCCTAGCTCAAGGAGAAAACCTTTGCAAGCAACTTTTTAAATGTAAAAGCAACCTTTTGGGGTTAGGTCTGTAAGTGTCATGGGAAACCAGCAAAACCAAAACACAATTAAAGTTAATACTTATTTAAAACCTTAGAGGCTGAAAATGTGCAATGGAAGCCTGTATATTGCCCAACATCACTACCTTCTGTTCATAGCGACAGCAAAGCACATGGATTGAAGACCACATATAAAGTTCATGAGGTGTGTTGTATTTATTTTTACTTTAAGAATTGCCTACATAAATGTAGGCTAGTAAGGGATTTATGTGAATTAGCCTAGCATTTTCATTTTGGGATTTGGAAAACACTGGTGTTTGACTGTTTCATTTATTTAAGAGAGTTTGAGACAAGCACACGCCCTTTACAGCAAATATACATTGAAATTGCAGAGGGCCCAGGAGCCCAAGACAAGTTGAAGTACACTCTTGACAAATAAAAACTGGCTTCTGCAGCAGCCATGCAGCAACAGCAGACACGGAATGGGGTTTTTAAATGAGTCTTGCAGAAGCTTCAGAGCTGGATCTTTACATGTACAATTGCTTAACAGATAGGCAGTTTGTCCACTAGAATCTGTTACTTTGCATCCTGAATATTGAGGAGTTAAATCTTAACCACATTAAGAACTTTACACGACCACAAAAAGGTGTGAATATAAATGGCCTTAAAATGTTGTTCATGTTGTAGCCCAGTATCTAGCATAAGATTATCCATGCAGGGAAATGACATGGAAATAACCCCTTAAGAATAATACTCCTCAGCTACTTCTGTTGTATTTTCAATCATAGACAAGCATACTGCTGTGCTTCTGGGTTGATTCACTGGCGGATCCATTGCTGAGTGTGCACTTCAGCCTTATTCACCTGTACTTTCCTTTGTCATATAGCGGACTTGGAGTCTTGAAGTGCAGATAGTAATTTTGAGTTGGGAGTAGGGGTGAAGCCTGAGGTATTGCATATATTCAGATAAAGACTGTCTGGGCTTGGTCCCGTTGTATTGCCAAGGTTGCTTCAAGGGGAATTAGAGAACATAAACTGTGCATGCATTCATTGTCTGCTGCTTTTGAAATTCTTTGATTTCTACAGAGAAATGGATACAGTCTTTGGAAGTCTAAATTCTTATTTTGGAAGATACCTGTTATGACTGTGTGATGAATGGAAATAGAAAGCAGCTGTGAACTCACTCTGGCATCAGTCAGGAACTACTTTGGAGGTTGTGGTTACCTGTGATGGGTTGCAGTTTAGGCTGCAACATGGAAGCTTGTATTTTGAAAGTTATTGCTTGCCTGTCAGCTCTGTTGCATTCATGGTAAAAATGGAGTCAGTTTCTGATGTGTAGCCCAAACTCACAGACTTTGTTATGAAAACTGTCTGTATTTTTGACGATCTCAATTTCAAAATGAATATAAACTCATGGCTTCCTGAACTGGTCCACAATAAATCTGCCTTGGTGAAGTAGTATCTGACACGCTTGTTTGCTTCAAATCAATGCTCGTAGTGGGTGGATCACAGGAGTTTTGCAAACCACAGTTTGGGAACCACTCACTCGCTGTGAGTGAGAAATCACACTTTGCCAGAACTTGCTCTGTTAAAGTCTTCACAAACTGCAGAGTGCCGTGTTAGATTTGCAGCAGTGAAAAATTAATTCTGGCTTGTATGCCAGAATTAGATGTGTATTTCTGGACATTTGGGAGCAGAACTGCGAAAAAAATCAGATCTGTATGTTTGAAACTGGCATTGAGCAAATACATGATGTTCACCAGCAGTCCCGTTCACATGATTTCAGTGCTTTGACTCTACACAGTGGTCTAGCAAGAAAAGAAAGAGTTGGCCAACTATAGTAATCTGCCAGAGCTGTGTACTCTGGAATTTTGTGCAGAGGGAGCGTTCTTGCCAGCTCTCAGTTCTGTCTAAAATTGCACTTTAGTACCATCTATTCCACAGCAAATAACATACGTATTTAACAAAGCTGTTAACCCCCAGGCCACCTTTAAGAACATATTGCTTACCTGCCACCTCCTGTGCTCTTTCCATCTCCTTTTCCCTGTTCATGTCTGATCCTCATCACCACGTTCCAAAAATCACAAATCATTTGTGCCTTTCTCTGCCACCTCCATCCTTTGGGCAGCTGTGACTGAGCTGAGAAGAGAGCTGAGACTGGAGGATGGTAGCTCTGATTAGGATATCCTCTGGTACCATGGGCCACTCTGTTGCCCTTACAGTTTGGAGATCTATGTGCACATTTTGAGAAAGTCCCTGAGCCTCTTGGGGGCCTATGACAGAAGCTTGGGGATACAATTCCTGACTACCTGAGTATTATTCATAACAAGTTAGCTTTTTTGCCTTTTTTTTTAAATTGAGACAAATAAGATCAAAATGGTCCCATGCCAGCAAAGCGTGTGCTTATGAGTATGTACTGTAAGTGAGCAAAGTTTAAGTCTTAATTTGCACTGAGTGCAGTCACACTAACACTTGATAGCAACAGTGGGCAGTGCTAGTGGGGAATGAGATAGTGTGGCCAGATCTAGGTTTCAGACCAGATGGACATTATTCATAATATTATTTGGGTGTGAATGGTTTTTACTAGAGTGTGAAGTAAACTGATGAAGATTATTTGTTTGTTTTTCAAGCTAAAAAGAATTAGGAATACTGGCACCATTTATACAAACACAAGCTCAAAACCTAAAGATGAACACAGTCAGTTTTGGGCATATGGTAAAAGTAATTACAAAAAGCTCCTGTTGACACAATAATTGCAAGTAAATCAGGTATTAACACAAGTCACCATGAACACACCAATATCAGCATTTTGTAGAAATGTAGGTACACGTATAGTTTTCTGGAAATCGGAACAACACTTTTCAGATACAGCAATTGAAATTTTAGTTCCTTGGTAATAAGTAAAGTGTTTTTTGCCTACTCAGCCTGCCTTTGAAAAATTCCTCTGGAATATTTTCCAGGTATTTGTCCATGTGTGGACAAAGTGCCATTAAGTAGTATGCTAGAGGTATTGGCTCTTTTCTAAATCTTTTGAGCACTATTTATGGGGAGAAGATGATGCAGAACCTTGCATTACATACATCTGCTTCCTTTCTTAACAGATGTAGAATGAATGTTGCATGCAAAGATTTAGGAAATGGTTCCTTCTTTATTCAAATCCTGCAGTTAAATGTTGTATGATATCCATACCTTGGGTTAACCTGTGTTTTGTTCATGCTGACGTTAATTTTGGCCTTTGTTCTTATGTGCACCTCTAATGCATATAAATACATATGCAGGGTATTCTGTGCTATCAGTACATATTTTTACCATTTAAAATTGTGCTTTAAGATGAGCTTGAAAGTTCCCACTCTGTATTTACTGTGCAAATCATTAATGTGGTTCCTATTGATGAAAGTTCAATTTATGAGCAGGATGCTGGTCATGCTCACATCATTCTGTACAATGCAATATATGTTCTGAGCAGAAGCTGGTCTATTAAAGCATTCAAGTTCTCACTCCATATTGAGAGCAGAAGATTCGTCTTAATCCTCATATGGCTGATGTCTCTGCTGGAGTGTTAATAGTCTAATTTGTGAGCTAAACTACTAATTGCATTATGAGTCTAAACCTTATTAAGCCTTTTGTGTAGAATTAGATCACAGAGCTTTGGGAAGCTGAATACTGGTTGGGTTCTGTCTCTTCTCTTGAATACAGGAGCAAGCTTTACTTGTATCTTTTCTTCAGAGCTGCATAGCCCTGAGACTGCAACTGATTGCTGCCTTCTACAGTATCGACAGAATCTTAAGTTTGAAAATCAGGGTGACTTTGAGAGTAGTTGAAGATTTCCAAGCAGGGTCTTAGTTATTTGAAAGCAGTAAGAGTCTGTGTTCAGCTGAGGTGAGGCCATGATTGCGAATATAAAAGGTTTGCTCTGATCTTGTGTACACACACTGTGCGGAGGTTCAGCTGTGTGAATTGTTGAAATCGTGCAAAAGCTTTAAAATGGCTGCAGTTATATAACAGGTGTCATGGTTTAAACACAGCTGGTAACAAAGCACCACGAAGCCACTTGCTCACTCCTTCCCCCCCACCCCCCTCTGCCACAGTGGGATGAGGAGGAGAAAATATAAAGAAACACTCATGGGTTGAGACAAGGACAGAGAGGGATCACTCGCCAGTTATGGTCATGGGCAAAAACCAGACTCAACTTGGAGGAAAAAACCCAAATCAATTTAATTGACTACCAATCAAATCAAAACAAGGATAATGAGAAGTAAAACCGAATCTTAAAACACCTTCCTCCCACCCCTCCCTCCTTCCTGGGCACAGCTTCACTCCCAATTTTCTCTACGTCCTCCCCCTCCAGCAGCACAGGGGGATGGGGAATGGGGGTTGTGGTCAGTTCATCACACACTGCCTCTGCCGCTCCTTCCTCCTCAGGAGGAGGACTCCTCACTCATCCCCTGCTCCAGCGGGGGGTCCCTCCCACAGCAGACAGTCCTCCATGAACTTCTTCAGCGTGAGTCTTTCCCACAGGCTGCAGTTCCTCACAAACTTCCCTGGCGTGGGTCCTTTCCGCGGGCCGATCTTCAGTCACAGACTGCTCCAGTGCAGGCTTTCCCATGGAGTCACGGCCATCTTTGGGGACATCCCCTTGCTCCAGCGTGGGCTCCTCCAAGGGCTGCAGGGGCATCAACCTCCTCCGACACACCTCCTCCCTTTCCTTCTTCACTGACCTCGGTGTCTGCAGAGGGGTTCCTCTCACATCCCACTCCCCCCACTCGCTGCAGGTTCCCCTTCCTAAATCTGTTCTCCCACAGGCGCTACCACCATCGCTGATGGGCTCAGCCTTGGCCAGAGTCGGGTCCGACTTGGAGCTGGGGAAGCTTCGAGCAGCTTCTCACAGGAGCCACCCCTGCAGCCCCTCTGCCGCTACCAAAACAGCGCCACACAAACCCAAAACACAGATAATGAGTTTGGTAGAGGTGTATTCCTGTAAGAGTTCAGGTAGATGAACTCTTAACGTCAACAAATCACTTGAGTTAGTTTTTTATTTCCAAAGATGTTCACTGCCCACCTAGAGATGGAGGATACTTACTTTATCCCTCGGCTGTGCTGCTAGATTTCATGAGTAGTTCTTATCCATTTCTGTGCAAATCTAGCTGGGTCAGCTGAGACTATTTTCAGAGGTGGTTCGTGCTCCCTGCTCTGACTTTGCACTGGAGTTAGCCTACTAATGGGGCCTGGTTGGAGATGGAACTGATTGCCTCCATCGGTGGATCAGTAATAAACAAACAAAGTGGGACTTAATGGATTTTGACATTACTTGCAATAAATTTTTATGTTGATGTGGAAGATGGCTGTGCACTATTGCACCTTTGATACAGGAATATTGCACCCATGGTAATTCATTTTCTTTAAGAGAAAATATTCACAGCTACTCCATATATTTTCCTGTGTATACATGAGATAGGATTGCAATAGTATCGAGTTTTACTCTGTACACAACAGCACTCTAAGCTGTTGTGAGAAACTATTCTTATTTTACACCTGAAGCTATCAGGGCCCTGTATGTACTTAATGGCTTTGCTTTTTGCTGTTGTAAATTAATGTTATTTGAAATGCATGGCCAATAAATGAAAATAATAGGATATATATAGGTTGTGTCACATTATCTTATATTTTTAAAGAGCTTTTTCTATTTCTGCATCACATTTAGTAGTATACTTTGTAGAGCATATTAATAAAGAATTTGTTGTCTGTCCTGAGAGAAAATTCAGAGGCTTCTGCATTGTTCTCTTCCACATGCATTGGTTCTCTCAGCCTACACACTGTGTATTTATTATGTTACTGCAAGCAGAGCAGCAAAAAGTCATTGCCAAGAGCTAATTGTCTTCAGATGTGTCTGCAGAAGCCTGTATTTGTTAGGGGTTTCTGTGTAGCTCCCAAATTGATTATCATGCTTATTAAACTATTTTGGTAGGTGAATAGTTTTTGAGAGGATTTTTATACATTTAAAAAAAAATAAAATCTAGCATTTACTTTTTCAAATGCAGTATATCTTGAGACAAAAGATTAAGAGCACTACATTCTAAATTTCTGCTGAAGTGGGGCAATCATGCTGAAACTCACAATTTACCTTATCTACCTTTTGGTAACTAATGCAACTTGTACTGGCTTAGATTTGCAGATGGAATAATTTTGGGATCCAGGAATGACAGAACTTCAGAGCTTTTTGCATACTTTGTCAGAGGCGTGGCTAGGAATGTAATGATTGTACAAAATCAGGCTGCTACTTCTGTAGAAGAGAATGATGCAGGTCATTGAGGCACATACTTTGTTAGAAAGGCTGAACTAATGTCATAAACCTTACAGGCCTAACCTGATGTCCTGGGAGGGACTGAAGCAATATGCTGTGTATGTATTCAAAAAGGCAAGTGAATTACTGTGTGCCCATCCTGAGAGCTGTAGTCCCTCGTAAGAAAGGATTTTACATGCACACACCCCCACACCCCCGGCCTTGCTTCTGGTAGGTAAAGCACTGGTGGATGTTATCCAGGAAACTGGTTATCGTGCTGTTCCCTTGTGTTGGCACTGGTTTGTAGGTTGACCAGCCAGATGCTGTTTCTGATTGACTTAGGTGCATATTAGCAGGAAGGGACAGAGTAGGCTGCCACGACCCAATATATCCACATCCCTGCCCACCTGCTGTCTTTTCCTCCATCTCTAGACTCTGTGCTTAAAAAGTACTTTATGAAGTATGTCTACTCTGATTTTTCTTAAATAGTCTTGGTAATTTTCTTGGTCTGGCCTTGATTGGTTTTATTTATTTGTGGGGTTTGCTTGGTTTTGTTTTCTCCCTTAGGATGAGAAGTGGTAAGTGAACATCGGTAGCATTCCTATGGTTGTTTTCGTTGTGTTCTTTTTGTACAAGAGGCCAGGTTCCCATAGAAAATGGGAAGAGCAAATTAGAAGGGTCAGCATTATTTCACATCACAATTATGTACAAGTGTCTTTTACTAGAGGTAGTACAACAGAAAACAGAGCATCGAGTCATGTTTTATATCTTTCAGGGGTGGTAGCACTGTGTATAACAGCTTCCTTTTCAACTGCAACTACTGATTTAAACAAATAATTAAGTGACCTGTTAATTGATTTTTGGAGAACTTGCATGTGTTGTTATACTATTCCTGGATATGGAGAATGGACTATGGATCTTGTGTCTTCGAATGCTAGCGTTTTGAATTTTTATATTCTCTTTGGTGCTCTTCAAAGCATTTCAGACATGGTGCCTGATCTGATATTAATCTGATAACTAGGTGTGAAAAACTACCTCCACTGAAGTTTTTGCTGCTGTTTTTCAACTTCTTGAGGCTGGGAGGGAAGTCGGTTCCAGTAAACAGCAGGGGGACACGAGAGCTACAGATATGGAGTAGCTGGGGAGTTTGGTGGTCATGAGGGTCTCCGTATATTTCTACATCTGTGCTCCATCTGATGACTTTATCTACTTAATGAACTGAGGTAGAAATAAAATTTCAGGATATGAGTTTTAGTAAATATGCCCATTGAATCCTCAACACAAGCGGCTGATGATGTTGGGAGAGTACATGGGAGGTGGGGCACTTCCATAACAAAGAGTCACAGTTTTAACAAAATTTGTCGTGAACTCAGTAACTATGTGCCCATCTGGATTACACCCTAGTCTACAACTGGTCCATGTCATTAATCTTGATCAGGATGGTCCCACCTTTGTACTGTGGAGCCTGGACTTAAGTTTTGAGTTCTTTTTTGGGCAAAAGTTGCTTCATCCACAACCTATTCCGTATTTTTATAGAGCATCTACTCCAGTAAAGCTTACTCCTTCCTACTACTGTTCTATAGCAAGAGTTTACTTTATGTTCCTTCCTTCTCTCTTTTGATACCTGCCTCATTTCTACATCTGTTCTTTCTAGTGGTGGGAGCAGCACAGTTGTCTGGTTTGGATTATAGGTATCTGGGAAGAGGGAGACTTAGGGGTGCTTACAGAGCAAATTATCTGTCCCCCTGTTAGGTTGTGCCCATCAAGTGGGCAATGGCATACCAGTGATTCAAGCCAGGAATGAATGGTTAGGGCTTTGAATAAGTTGTGTGGGGTGGTTTTTTTTCTGTTCTTTTTTTTTTTTTTTTTTCTGTCAATAAAGTTTTGTGATTACAAGGGAGGGGATAGGAGGACAGTTGTGAGATAACTACCTGCTTTACAGTGCTAATTATGGTATATATTACATATTAATAGGGAACTTTCTGTTGCCACAGGCAGAATCTCCCAGTGGGAGGTACAGGAGAAGCCTGTTTCAGAAGCAGAGAGTGACGGAGAAACCTGGCTCTGCTCTTGTGTGTGGCAGCATGGGAGTTGGTATTGTTGTTGAAGCTGGGAGGGCTGCTCTGAAAAACCTTGAAGCATTGCATCTTTGCCACAGAAGAAGCTAGTGCTGTACTGGCTTGGAGAGAACTGAGCTTTGAGCTAGGGAATTTGTTCTAGAAGTTTTCCAGGGATTACTACCACTGTCACTGCGTGAAATGTAGGGACAGTTTGTGCATGGACATGAAGCTTTATAAAAGCATTGCAAACTAAGAGCTTTTCAAGGTACATTTAGTTGCAGTGCTTTTCTGCTTAGACTTGTTTATAGTCTCCTATATTGCATTTATGCTGTGGGAGTTTGAGAGCTGTGGCCTTGGTGTTTATTCCTAAAGGAGGGAACACTTGTATACTTAAAAAAAGGGGGGGGGGGAGAAAAAAGCATAACTGTGTGGTTGTTATGTTAAATGAATTTTAAAGCTGGTGAGAAGAGGCATTCAGAGATGAGAATGCTTGGGGGGAGAAATGAAAGCACATTGAAGCTGTTTCCCCTTGAGGGCTTTAGGCAGGATTGAGAAGAAGTGGTGCATACTGAAGCCTTGTTTATAGTCTTTCACTTACTGTTAATAAAACAGGGATGTTCTAAAAGGTTTCCATAATTAAAATGCAGTCCTTGAGTATAGTGCATTTTCAGAGTGGTCTAAAGCCCTGCTGCCTCTCAGACTGCTTAAATAATTATTTATAAAAAATGCTGCAGTGGACTTACTGTTTTGAGGTTGTTTTCAATCAGAATGATTTTAGATATGTTGGGTATTGAATAAATGAAAATAGAACTTATGGGGAAGCTGATAAGTGTACAAATTGACTGGTTAGTAACTAATTACCAGTACAGAGATTGTTTTTGCCTTCTCTTTTTTTTTTCTTAATTGGTTGAATATTAATAAATCTGGTTTATTTCTGGAAAAAAGCAAGTTTTAACGGTCTGGCAGAAATTCATAATAAAAAAGCTAAAGAATTAGCATAATAAATAATTATTGCTTCCAGGGGTTTTTATTGTTAAGATAATAAAATGTTAAAAAGCAAACCACTTGAGTAGAAAGTAATTGCACTGACAAGCACCACACAGCTAGCATTCACAATAAAGTAAACCTTCGCTCAATGTCAACCTGATTTGCTATCCACATAAATGCTTCCTCACATTATGGAAATGTGCTTTTTCTATCAACAGAAAAGAATAAAACTCTAGGCATCTAATTAATCTTGTCTGACATTTGATTTCATACTCGGGTTAAAACAAGAGGCAGGTGGGTCTGTTCCCCCCACCCCCTGCATGTGCATGACCACAGGCAAATCTTTCCATTAATGTCAAGCTGCATCTGTGTGTCTGTGTCTGCCACATGTCAGTCATTAATACGTTAGTGTTGCTTGTATGTGATTCATATGCACCAGTTTTCTTGACTGGAGGGCTTGGTAAATAGGGAACCACAAGGCTTCAGCTCTACATCACAAGCATTTCACCTTGACCCTCCCTGTAAAGGAAGAGGGACTCACTCTACTGTATAGGAGGAGGATTAGAAGTGGTGATTTATAGCACAGGGAATTTCCGAGTTGGTATGATCAAGTAGAAGACAGAAGTAAAACTGATTTAGCGTTGACATTTTTATTGATTAAGAGTGCTCTTGTTAAAGACTAAGAACTTTTAATAATGCCGAACTGTAATACCTGCAGTAGTTTAGTCTTGTTGATGGCAGGATTGTTTTTCTAAAGTGCCCAGAAAAACTCTACACTAGTTAGGTGCATTATGGGTATTTTATTTTCTGAAATACTAGTTAATGGTTTCTGCCAGAGGCAGCGTGCAGAACATGAAAATGTGGTGGTTTGACCTTGTATGCTAAAACCTGTGTAACTCTATTGTATTTTTACGTATGTGGGTAGTACAAACATTTAAAAGGACACAGTTAAGAACTTAGGTCTAAGTAGTAAACTCTGCTTGTTCTTAAACAGTTTCATAATTAAAAGAAAGTTAGCAAACTGAAAAACATCTTCATGAACATAGTTTATGTATTAAAATATTTTCCTGTAGTGTTTGCATGCAAAATCCCATGGCGTTGGGAAATAAATATTTACTTATGAAGTAAAAAAGTAATAGCAAGAATTGGTTTTGTTTTGCTGACTAAATGCAAAAAGTAAAATTATCACTGGTGAAGGACGTCTGATTTTATTTTTTTTATTTGTATTTTTTAAAAGTTAGGTTCCAAACTTAAACTTTTGTTTCTAGTGTCAGTCTACTACATAGAAAGTGTAAGTGAAATTGTTTTTCTCTGCATTGTGCATAAAGGGCTGGATGCTGTTTGGAAGATGCGGTGTACAGCAGCTCCTAGCCATAGCTGTATAAACCATTCTATAAACCACTCATTAAAGGTGTTGAAGAATCCTTAAAAAAAATGGTGTACTAGATGAAACAAAAATGCATACATACACAACTTTGATGTTTAT
Organism: Aquila chrysaetos chrysaetos; assembly: GCF_900496995.4. NCBI lineage: Eukaryota > Metazoa > Chordata > Aves > Accipitriformes > Accipitridae > Aquila > Aquila chrysaetos. The sequence goes on from NC_044007.1 coordinate 55,968,624, forward strand.
GCCAAATTGGTTGTAGATGAAGAGAATGTTACCAGAAGTTAATAGGCAAAAATTGTAAATGAGCAATGTTCTCATGATGAGCACTGCATTGAGTAGATGGCTACTTCACACATCACCTGCTTTTGAACAGTGACAGGTAGAATCTGGTGCCAGAGGAATTAGCATTTAGACCTAAAAAGAGAGAGATCATGGCTGACTTTTGGAGACTGCAGCTTTCACTCTTTGTTTTATTGGTGCTTGGTTTGACTGTCTTCCTGTAATCTTGAAAGGCAGCTTCACCAGATGGAGGTAGAAGATGGAGCCAGGAAATGCCACTACCTGCTAAATCAGTCTCCACTATGAGGTTCTTGCTGTCAGCTTTTCCCTGGATATTTCTTGACAGGCTTTGCCTTCAAGAAGCAGGACTAGAAAGCAAGAGGAGGAGCAGTAACACAGCTTTGGTCCACACTTAATAATTTTCTCCACCTCAAAGAATGAATATTGCTGTTCTGACAGCTTTTGAGATACTGAAATGTGGATGTAGAGTTGGAGAAATGCCTTTCTGCTTGATACCCCACGTAGGTAAAAGCAGCAGTTTTTATTAAGAGATCAGTTGTAATGCTTTGCTTTTATGTGCTGCAGTTTCTTTTCAGTTGCTTTTGGAAGGGATTAGAGTCACAGAACAATTAAAGTAGGAAGAAGCTTCTGTAGATTGTCCAGCCCAACCCCCTGCTCAGCGCACAGAGAGCCAACTTCAAAGCTAGATCAAGTTGCTCAGGGCCTCGTCCAGTTAAGTTTTGAGCATCTTTAAGGATGGAGGGAGGTTCCACAAGCTCTCTGCGTTATACGAACTTGTAAAATACGAGCTTTAAAAATTTTTAAGTATGTTAGTGCAATATTTTTATACAAGAAAAAAAGTTTGAGAGATGATATTCCACAGTATGTTAAAACATGAAACATAAAAGCTAAAGGATTTTTTAGGCTTCTGAATGCACTGTGTTTGAAACCTATCTGTCAGGAATGTCTTTCTAAATACCTTTTTGTAGTGTTGACAAACACTTTTAAGGGTGTCAGTAATGCAAACTCCTGTTGCTTTCTGTCTAGTTTTGTTCAGAATGAATACAATTGTACCAGTGACTGCTTCTGATTGTTATTTTTCAAATAATGGAATTATGACCTATATCAAGTAAGAGACAGTTGCGCCAGAAAACATTTTAATTTGGTTTTCAAATTCACATAGCTTAAAGGCATACACTTAACTACTTTCATAGCAGAAATTTTCATTGTATGGTACCAGCATTCTTGTCTAGTAACAGAGGATACTGGAGCTTTCCCTAATGAAGATGCTTTTTTCATTTAAGAATTCAGCAAAGAGAGAATACACACCGATACTAAACAGAAAACCAATTGCAGAACCACTAAAATGAGAAAAATGTATTAAAAAAAATCCCTGCGGAGGGAAATTAGTAGTTGAAGGATAAGAACTACAGATTTTTAACTGAGTTTGTCCCAGATAACACCGGCAGGGAAAGTTTTGTTACTCTTGAGACTCTGTGGGGAGTTTTAAAATGGTGGAAGGAAGAAGTGATGCCTCTAGAGAAGTTTGTGGAAAGGAACAAGCAGCACAAACATGTTTTCCTGTTGCAGGGGAATTAGAGGTTATTATGCTGTATCCACAGATATTTTTCCTATATACTTTTTTTTCCTAATTCATTTGACTATTGTTTACTTTCATTTCAATTGGGTTCTATTCATTCCAAGTGCTGTAGAAACCTAAACCCTTCTTTTTGTTTGGAGACCAAATTAAGAAAGTCTCGGAGAAATGGGCCTGACTAGACATGCTTTCGATCCCAACCATGCTGGTATTCACAGGGGTATTGGTTCATTTGAGACTTATGTAACATTAAGTCTCCATTGCTGTCCTCTTTCCTTATTTATCCTTTTAGCAATAAATTTTTTTCTTGCCAGAAATGTGCGGAGTAATGAGATGACACATGCTGGTCATTTCCAGGGGATTAAAGTTCATGTTTTCAGAGAATTCTAGAGTTTATAGTCACAGTAAAAACATCTTGCTAGTAATCACTGAACAGTGAAAAGGTTATGGGTTATTCCGTGTTTAAATTAATTACCATGTCAGACTTCTAATTAGGAGTTGGTGTATTATAGCTGAATGACTAAAATAAATTTGTATCTTCTTTCTTTATGTGTTTTGGGAATCTCAACAGGCTCTGTAGAAACAACACCTGAGAATCTAGATTCCAGATGCAATTCTTATGCTGTTTAAAATGCAAACTGTTTTTCTTTTTTTTCTTTTTTTTTCTTTTTTTTTTTTTTAAGTTCTTTAAAACATGGCAAAGGGGTTCTTTGTTCTTTTTATTTAGTTACTGCTGGTTTAGCTAACAGTGTGCTGATTTTGTCTTACCAGGAGATAAACTGCAGAAGAGTTAAGTAGCATGCTTGTGCAGTTAGTCATGTAGCCGTTGTTATTATCAGTTGAATCTTTGTGTACATGCATATGGGCACATAAGTGCCAATTTTAAGAACTGTCAGTTCAAAGCAAGAGAAAAAAAAAGTAGTTTTAAAAACCCCACTTTACGTTTGCAGATCAATAGAATTGTGAATATCGAAGCTGGTGTACATAAAAGGTATCTGTGAACATTTCCCCAGACCTAGCATATTTGACTCAGGCCAGCAGGGAAATAAAGAGAAACCTCCTAAATGTAGATCCTCTTTTTTTCATTTGCAGTCTCATTATTTGACACTACCAGAATGCAACACACTACTTCTAGCCTTTATTTTTTCAGCATGAACATACTTTTTACCATCCTCCTCGCTCTAGTAGTAATTGTGGCTGTTTGGTGGAATATTGCTTTCTGTTGTGAGGAGGGCATTTTGAACAGCAGCTAATGCGGCTACAGCTTGAAGTTTCAAATTCTGGCTAATTTTACAGTGGCTTTTTTATGCCACAGACTGTTAACTTGTTGTAAGAGTGGAATTTTTCCCTGCATCTGAGAAATAGAGTAGGCAATGTATGGTGGTCTGCATTTCCATTTTACTATTCCTTTGGTTTCATGTCAGTAGTTGATGACCCCAATGTCTTCACAGAAGTGTTGGTGCAGTGGGTTGTGCATGTGGTAACAGCCTCGGGGTTTTGGTGCTTGGGAGGGAAGGGAGCTTTGGGCTGGGGAGAACTTGGCTGTTGATGAAGGCTCTTAGCGGCACAGATGCGTGAATTTCCAAGCATTGCAAACAACAGTTCTACATGTTTTGGGCTATAATTACCTTATATTAGAATATTTAAATTAATTTGTCTGATAAAATGCTGTGCTACATTAGAGGCACCATATTTGAAACATGGAGGAACTGCTGGAAGTTTAAAGCTGTAAGGGAGAAACAGGATTGTAATCTGTAATCTCACTGCTGTCAGGATGTCTAATCAAGATTTCATGAGGAAGATGTGCCGCATTTTTAGAGAGGAATCGTAGCAGTGGGATTGTGAGAAGGTGATACAGGAGGGACATTGATCAAACCAGCAAGCAGAAGTTACACAATTGAGAAATTCAACTTTGATATTCCATCGCATGGTTGGAAATGCACCTGATTCTGATGAGCAGAATGCAATCCTAGCCTTACACTATGTCAGCATCTTCACAGTTTAAGCTAACAAGAGTAAAGGAGTGTTTCTAGATGGCATAGCTGGAAAGGAAAGCGTGATGCTCAGCTTACCGACACTTTCTTATATGGATACTGATTTTAGTGTAACATTGTGGGCACCAGTACAGCTGTCAATTATCTGGTCAGTTTTGCTCTCTTAAGTACAAATGCAGAACCAGGCACTGCAGTAACTTACTGTGGAGAAGAATAAAAAAATACTGGTAGGCTGTGGCAGGCAGGCTGCAAGCGTGCAAGTCTCCACACTTGCAGCACACATCTCTCTCAAGTGCCAGAGGGTTGTAGGAACAGGGTGATGAAAATAAGGTCTTTTTCCATGTTTCTCTATTCTTTTTCTTAGAATTCCAGTGACTTTTCCTTTCCTTTCCCTTCATAGTTAGAACCTATGAATTTGCTTTCCAGCGCATCATTATCTAGGACCTATATTCTTAGTTTTTCATATTAGCGTTAGTTCTTAACAATGTAGCAAAACTGTCCTAGTTGTGAAAAGAGAAGTTTTGTAAGAGAATCTCTCCTTTCCTAATTGTGTAAGGGAGAGATTGTAGGGCTAATTGAGACCTAGGGAATTGTGGAGGGAGAGAGGATATGAACAGAATTGGGAAAAGAAAGGGGGTGGAAAAACCTGCAAAGCAGAAGAGCAAGAAACTGTTGAGAACAGAGCCAAAGAGAAGAGAAAGGAAAAACTAATGTGTGGGGGATGTGGAACATACAGAAGTATTTGTCTCATTTATTATGTGTAAGAAATGGAAAAATGAAAGAGAGCCAGCAACAAGCTCAATGTTTTCAGTTTATTTAATAAAAAGTAGTTACAGTATGTTGCAACTAAACAAATTACCTGAAGTCTGAAGAGCTTTTTGTATTTTTTGGGCACCTGATGATGCCTGCATTTTTCACTCTAGCAGGTAGATTTGCTTCTGTAACAGATGTCAAGTTAATTTTTCAAGTTCTTGTATGCATATCAGCCACAAGTATGTATTGTGTTGTTTCTTTCTTTGCAATGGGGTTATGTAATAGTTTACACAGGTAGTTTGCCCTTAAAAATTCTTTAAAATTAGGAAACTTTTTTTTTTTTTAAATTTTCTGCACCCTTTTCAGTCTGGGCAAGCCACTGTGTTTTTAATTGAGCATGAAATTAAAACAGATTTGTTTACTCACTTGGTTGGTGTTATCTGGCTTGTCAATACTGGCAAAACCACATTGGAGCAAAGTTTGAGGGTAATGTGTTGCTCTTTTTTTTTTCTGATGTCCTCTGGAAGCAATAGTGATTATAACTTAAAAAACAAAGCAAACAAAAAAACAAATGAACAAACAAACCCCACACAGTGATCTTAAAAGATATAATAATTGATGGTCAATCCAATTCTCAAGCAGGGTGAATGTACAAAGCAAATAAATAATTGATGTTTCGAAATAGTCTGGTAGATCTGTATGTACGATTATGTGTGTTGTCACTGTCATTATAGAAGACATGATGTATAGGTATGTAAGATATACTATTGAACTTAAGCTAATATATTCTCATACCTATTTTAATGAAATATAACATGTATTTACATTATTAAACTGAATTGCTACAGCTATGAAAGATCTATATATTTACTTCAGGTGTTTGAGTTCTTCAGGCAAATGTGGGAAAAATGCTGTGGTCTTGTATACTGTCACTTCATAAGCGAAAAATATTTCTATGGTGTATGTTAGTTTAGTGATTGAAATACGATTTTGGATCTTATCCAGGTGATTGCACAATATAACTTGTTGGTCTTTCATTTCTTTGCAGCTCTGTAGGGGAATGTGTGATTGAACTGGTGCTTTTAATATGAGTCAGTGTTGCATATAGCCTTTTATGGGTAGATTTATATGGCATGAATTATTTAAAATAGATTTCTGCCTTTTGCAGAAAATGGACTAAGTTATCTTTTGACTTTACATATTTATTAAGTACATAGTGGAATTCCAGTAGCTCACTGGTTTTGCTGCAAATGCATAACATAATGTAGTTTAAGGCTAGGAGGAACCATTAGGTCATGATCTCCTCTGATCTCTGGGGCATAGATCAAGAATGGCTGCTGAATGAAGAACAAGTAATGCTGTACCTATGCACATCAGGAGAGGAGTGGTCAGGAGTTACAGTGTGTGAATTCAGATGGCACTAATTCTTTTCAGAGTACAGACTGACAATGTAGATAACTATTTGCAAAACACAGTAAACTATCTTGCTTTTAGGATTTGTCTACGAATAAATCTACTGTATACCACGTTAGGGTGTAAATTTACATTGTACTGGCAATTCTGTACTAGCTGCCAAGAGAAGGTTTTTGAAAGGCTCTGTGTGTGCAATAGTGGCATGAACCACCGGTGCTTGCAAAGCAGAGCAAACAGCCCACCTTGAAGGTATTCAGACTGCACTGTGAAAAGTGTCTACGTAATCTTTATGGTGCCTTATACTGTAAATTCCTTTTCTTGGGATTTTTTGGTGTATCTTATGTAATATTTTAAATGGATTTCAAGTTCCAATTTCATTATACTATGTGTTTATTGTACTTCATTTCACTCTTAGTGTCTTCTGCAGTAGATTGAAGGGAATCTTTTGAGTTGGTCAAAAGACAATGATTATTATAATATAGATTTTCCCCCCCCTCCCCTGCATCTGTTACTGGGTAGCTTGCAGTAGCTGTTCCTGATGCTGGCATCTTACTGACTTGAAGAAATAACAATAAAAAACCAAGAGACAGTGTAAAAGATGTACACACAGAAACAAGAACTTGTTGCTGTTGGTGCAAATTACATTGCCACAGCTGTTCAAAGTTAGAGGAGCATGCATAAGTATGACACTTATTGTGACTGTTTATTTTTTCTTTTTTCTTTTTTTTTTTTTTTTTTTTTTTTTTTTTTTTTACTGTTTAACCCTCAGTGATTCTTTCCCCCTCTTTGTGATATTATACAGTCTGGTTCTCATCTCTTGAATTCAGGTGCTGCTGCGTAGGGCTGTAATAGGCACTCTTAGACGGATTTATTCTTACTTTGCACCAATACATTTCTGAAGATTGAATTAATGAGTAAAACAGAGGCTAGGCAATGTCACTTCACTTACTTTTTCAGAAGATCTCAAAGCAAGAACTATACCACATCATCTACCTCCCTTCGAAGTTTGTACCTAAATTGTAAATAGAGCCTAGACTTTTTGTCCCCTAATACTAGCCTAATACCAATCCATATGGTTTTGATAGTGTATATTTTTAATAGGCTCTATAACTTTTTTTTTTGCGTTCACAGACACTTTCAAAATTTATGTTAATGAGATCTCCCATCATTTACTCTCATGTAGTTGCTGCTTCATGGGCATAGTGCTTCTTGTATGCTTCATGGCTGATAAAGTAAGCATACTTTTTTTGTATACTTGAAATATTTCTTTATTCTGTTCCTTTTAAAGTTATGCTGGATGCAGTGGGAAAACCAGGTTCTCTATCAGCGTGATGTGGGTGAAGCAGAATACCCTTAAGAGTCACTGCAAACACTGGTTTCTAATGTTTAGAGAAACAGCTTTTAATTATCTTGGCTTTGCTAATATTTGCAACTGAACTGCTGCTGTCTGAATACTTCTTAAATGATTACAATAATCTAAGAAGAGAATGGTGATGTCTTGGTGTTCTTCCAGTTTTCAGATGTTTTAGTCATTGTTCTAGTTAAGATAGAATTCTATACGCCTGTGCAAAATGTTTATAACTTAATAGTAGTTCAACCTTGGAATAAGCAAAACACTGTATGTTGCTATTTGTTTTCAGTGTGTTCGTTGTGAGCTCTTAAGTCACTCTAATAATAAGGTTATCAGGATTAACTTTTAAATACTTAAACTGTTTAATAAATATATTAAAAGAAAAAATGGTCTTACTTAAAGCCAGAGGTATTTTTATTTCTTTAAATATTGTTGAAATGGTACATATATAAAAATATATCTGAAGTAAGAAATTAAAATGTCTTTATACATGATTTTACGGTTAAAAATATTAAGCGGGTGTGCCAAGCTGAAAAGATCGCAGATAACAACAGTGAAGTAGTTTCACTTGCTTATTCCCTCCACGCTAATCATCTATAGCTATCTTTCATCAGCAGATCTCAGGGCACATTACAAAGGAAGATATGTTTCCTCATTTTATGGAGGTCTGAATATGTCATAACAACTATGAGTACCTCAAAAGCTCTTGAAGGCTGTCAGAAATGGTGAAACAAAATTTTCTTGACTTCTGCAAGCATTCTGGTACAAGGCCTGTTTATGTGATCAGATATGGCCCTTCTATAGAACTTCGCCTTCTCCTTATCTGGTGCAGAGATTAAATGGAGAAAAGGAAAGATTTCTGTTTTTGTGAATATTGCATTTCCAAAAGTTCAGGTATTTGAGCTCAATAAATCTCAATGGATGTAACACTCGTTTTCTAATGTAGCATTTTACATACATGAATTTAAGGCAACATAAAAGTTTATTTCAACTTCCGTTTTGGTAGCTGGCATAGCTTGACAGTACTGTAACAGGAGGAAATATAGAAAGATGTGTATCCCACAGTATTATGAAAGTCACAGTGTTGACCTGTTACACTGGTTATAACGTTGAAAATTCTAGGTCTGTTGTGTTTCAGTTATTTGGTGGATATACCTAATGTCCAAAGACTCTCTTTCAAAACAGTTTTAATTACATTTTGCCTGTTCTATTTTCATGTTTCCTTAGGTGTTTTATTTGATAAAGAGAGGTAGACTACCGTTACACTTTTTATATTAAAAATGCATAAGGCATTGATTGCAGGATCATTTAGGCCTTCTTGAGACCTAGCTGTTCCTTGGAAGATGGAGGGTCATGTTAGCTCAGTTACAGGGGTCGGCAATGCTTCATCTTGAAGGTTAGCAGCAGTCATCAATCCAGCAAAATCCTTCCATCTTCTTGTGATGTAGTCATCTCATGAACTGCATGAGGAGACTCTCTGGAGTATACCTAGTGGTGAGCTTTCGGAGGAAAGGCTCCCATCTCTGCCTTTAGCTGTGCTTGCGGGCTTAGCTTGAGGTTACTGTATGCTCCTGAGAGTCTTCTTAAGAGGCCACGTGATCTGATGTAGTTATGGCTAATGGCCTTGAAATAACACTTGCAGTATGGCATTTACAGTGTGAGTGACAGGCTGTGGTGATCCAGAGCCATCTTTAGTTTGGATCATAACTGGTAGTGAGTAAGGGACTGATTGCCAACACATAGCATAGACGATTAATGTTTGTATACATATGAAGCTTTGCTTTAACCACAGTTGGGAAGTGGTTGGTGAGGATGGAAGCAGATTATGGTATACCCTGTAGGCACAGGTGGGACTTCAAGGGCAGTTTGAGGATGTGATGAGACAGCCAAGAGGTGAACAGAAGGGCAATTTTAAGTGTTCCTTTCTCAAGCAGCCCTGATCTCCACTTCAGCAGTAGTATGCACTACTTTAAGCTTCTTTATTACTTTGTATTTTCCAATATTTCAACTTCATGTATTCCACAGCAAAAGAGGCTGCAGATGGCAGGTGGCTACCATATTGTAGAAAAACAAGGCTGGATTTCTAGTCTTCCATGTGGCAAGGGCCTGTAGAATTTGAAAGGAAACTCTACACTGCCATCTAATGCTGTTGGATGATTTACTATAAGAGTTATGTATTTAATTTGGAAGATACTGTGGAAGAACATATTATACTGTTCCAGTATGCTCAGTATAATCTTCTCTACTTGATATCCCTATTATGTTCTGTTGAACTATATAGAATATATGTGTCCAGACAGTTCTGGATAACTCTTCTTAAAAGTGGCTAGGAAACAAGTCAAATAAGAGTGAGTGAGCGTGTGTGTGTGTGTGTGTGTGTACACGCACATATGTGTATAGACACACACATATACTTATATCTATCTCCAAAATTAAAGACAGGCATTTATAATAGTTGTCTCTTTTACATTTTTCCCCATTCATCAAGCATGTTCTGTTTAGGGGAAGGTTATGCAATGTAAACTTTCTCAAAGCAACTTTTATTTGAAATTTGTAGAATTTTAAAAAATGCTCTCAGCAAATACTACACAGTGTAGATTAGAATGCTTATCTGCTATGTGTATATTGGAGTGATCTGGGGAGATAGCAGAAAAAATTAGCTTAACTTTTGTTTTAATTAAACAAGACTTATATCAGTTATGAAGCTCCTTGTGCAAATAATCTTCTGTTTAAGTATATTTTTACCAGTCTCATTTAAACTATCATGTTCAATATCACTGCCTCATAATGCAACTACTGTGACTTACTAATTTGCCACTAATTCTTTATTAACATAATGACAGGAAGTTCTAATAAAATCAGTTGGGCTGATATTAATAATTTGCTATGACTTTCGTACTCTGTGTTAAGAGTATGTAAAGTTTGTTATGCTGATGTTCTGGTACACAACTTGCTGAGAGTATGTTTTCCATTTTCCAAAAACTCTGTGCAGGCAAAACCAGCTGCTTCTTTGGAAGTAAGTTCTGGAAAAGTATAGTTAAACTACTTGCAGTTGGTTTTAATTATAATTGAATTATATGTAGAGATCTCTATGCTGGAATAATAATGTGTTTTAGAAAGGTTTTATCCTTGATCTGCTTCGAATAAAATCTCTGTTATTTTTACTCCTTGTCTGAAAGTGTTTAAACTAGGAAAAAACAGTGAACAAACTGCTACCTCCTCTGGACATTTCTGCAGAAAAGTCTTTAAAATTCTTGCTCTTGTGAGTACTTGTATTGACTTAAAAAGGGACAGAGATAGGCATTTATTGAAACTATGTAAATAAAGCATGATGGTTTGCAATGAAACTGGTTATGAAACAGTTTTGGTGTAACTGGTTTTGGGTTTGTGTTTTTCTTTCCTGAAGTAGTTTGTGTGACTGGGCACATAGCCCGCGAGTCGCTGCTGCGCTTTCAAAAAAGGATTGTCATAAATGTTCTAAAAGCTGAAAAATAATTGCTGTCTGTCCTGTATGGACCTTTATTTTATTTTATGTGAAGTTTTCATAACAAATAAAGATTTTTTTTTTTTTTTTTTTTTCTTTAGTTGTGGCAGCCTTCATGGAGAAGCAGTTTAATTATTGATAATTTACAAGAGTGGTACACTGGCTATATTTCATCCATGTAAATCTGCTGCTGCCTTAGCAACAGCTACAGTGTATCATTTAGTGCTTAGGCTGTTTGTGGACTATACAATATCATAATTATAGAAAGAAATGTACAGATATAAGGGCTTGAATATAAATGAGTTGTGCCTCATACAGTCTTGAATTTTTTTAGTAGGGATATACGTGATGTGTGTTTGTCTAGCTCTCAAGTTTCTTGTCACACGATGTTGTCCATAGTGTAAGGGAACAGTTGATTATTGTTTAGGAATACTGTACTACAACATAGAAGAAAGGAGCACAGAAGCAGATATAAAGCAAGAAAGCTGTTACCTTTCATTGTGAGTAGCAGGACAGTACTTCAGAACCAAATAGGTATCATGGCTGGTGCTGTGTAAACAGAGAGTAGATGCTTTTGGCCCAGGAGAAGCCTACAAGCTGAAGATAAGGTTGAAAATGCAGATAACAAAACATTGATCACAGCAGCTTTATTAGGACAACTTCTGAAAAAAAACCCATCCATACAAGATTCTGGTTAGCTTTATCTTGTGTTTATAATGTAGCAGAAATCTCTGTCTAGCAGTAACCTTCATAAAATTTCAAGTGTGTCAAGAATGACACTATTAAGTCACTGGTTGTTTACATTTGTTTACAAAGATACTTTTTGTTTGTTTTCTTGCTCTGTACTTGACTACTGTGTGTGTTAAATATTTTATTATACTGTGCAATGTTTTTAATGATTGTTGCTAAATACAGATGACACAGTATGGAACTTTGAGTATGTACAAATGTACAAAATCTTGCAAATACATGTAAGGAAGATCATTTGCTCTCCATCATCACCTTCCTTTTCCATCTTCATTTGAATGAAGGATTTGGCTGTACACATTTATTCTATTTATTGTTGCACTTAGTTTACCACTCTTCTCCATAAGAATAGAGCTTTACTAACAAGCAAGCTTCTCAGCAGAGCAGCATTTGTCAGGAAGAATAACAAGAAATTTGAAATACACTAAATATATTGAAGAAGTCTCAAAATATTTACTTAAGTATCAGTTCACATAAGTCCTCATTTGAGCTTCTTTATGCACATGGATGGGATGACATATTATTAGTTATATTTTGTTCCCTTCAAAAGGTAGCAATGTAGTGCACTACCGTACTCAATGTCACTGTAGAGGAAGCATAGGTTAAAACAGATGTCATGAGTTAGAAAGGAAAAATGCCAAATAGGTTTTAGAAGTTAAAAGTAATGACTGTTAAGGTACTACCTTTTAATCCGCTGCTCCAGTCATAATATGTTCAGCAGTGCTTTAGTACTGAGATAAGCACAACCAAGACATTTGTAGAGACTTGACATGGCGAAAAAGCTTAGAAGTAATACACAGGCTGTACTGTGCCCATTTCCTTAAGCAGTATAGAACAGAAAAGGGAATTTATTATTTAAATGTTTATGAAAAGAAGTAGTTTTAATGTGTGAATGTGCGGAAAAAAGAAGAAAGCCTGATTGAATGGTGGGGAAAGCTGCAGCTTTAAAAGCTAGTGGTAGCCTTTTCTTGCTGCTTAAATTAAGCTAGGAAGAAGGCTTTCTTTTCCATTAAATAGCATAATTAGCCCTACAACAACTGAGTGTCTTCAGGTCTTGTGTTTGTTTTCATGACCTGCTTGTTTACTTGTAGGAAGTATTATTAAAATGAATGACAAGTTTTTGCTTGCTAAGGTGTGTGTGGGAAACCCACTAAAAAGTGGGGTATGATAAATGATGCACAGTATGATAAATGGTTTGGGAATTTTGTTTTTAAATTCCATCAAAGGGTTCAAAGTACTGATTTTTTGGGTTTAACTTTCCCAGTGATTAGTTGTCCATGTCAATTAGATAAACCACAGGATGTTTCTTCCTCTTTTTGCTTCTTGGTAAAACAGGGATAATTGTCAAACAAGTCCTCTAACATGGTATGAATGTTACTAACTGTATAGATTGTTTTGGACGTATTTGTTGTGCTATACGTAAATGGTACTTTTGCTGTACTGTATATTCAGTCCAAATACATGAAATTTAATGAGAGATCTGGATTTAGCCTTTGGTTTCTAATGCCTGATGAGTTGCCCACAGCCTTCATTTTAAATTGGGAATTTCTTTTGTCTGCTTAAATAAAATCCTAAATTTACTATTGGCCCTGGTTTTGTCTCCAGCACTGCATAAAATTGCAGTCTGAGTAAAGGCTTGTGTGCTTGAAAGGTTGTCTGCTTTTTGTTTGGGTTTTTTTTTGGGGGGGGGGGGGGTGCTTGCTTGTTTGTTTTTTGTTTAGTTTTTGGTTGTTTTTCTTCAATTAAAAATATTAATTGTGTTAATACAATTATTCTCTCTACTTTATATCCTTGCCTTGCTGTGAGAGACTGTGAGAGAGTTAATGTCTCAAACATTGTGGTGGGGCAAGTTCTGCTTAAAGACAAACCCTGCACAGCAAGGAACCAAGGTGAAAAGCCCATCAGCTCAGACACCAGCAACAGGAGGGGGAGGGCGTGCTGGAGGGTGCAAAGCTCCCTGTTCTGATAAGCTGTTCTGATACAAAGATCAAACAATGGCCATGTCTGCAGGGAAGGAGAAGTTACTCCCCAAATGACCCCCAAGCCCAAAGGCTCACAAACTGCTCATTTGCCTGACCAGTTCGGGTGCCTGCCTGAAGGAGGGGCCAGGATGATAAAAGGACACAAACTGAAGCCCCAGGTGCACAAGCCCACCAGAACTGGGCCCCTCGGCTGACTGAACGAACGCTGGACCCAGGACCAGTGAAATCTTTCTCTTTTCTCTCTCTCTCTCAAATTTTTTTCCCATAATCCCCCTACCTCATCCCTTTAGACATAAACTGTTGACCAAGTCTGAGACTAAGAGTGGATCCAGCCTCCCCTAGGCCCTTCTCTGAGGAGGAGTCTAGAAAGCAAGGGGGTCCACTCTGAACCTCGTGACTCAACGGGAGGGATCTCCTTATTCCCTGAATCGATATATATGGTTACCCTGGGTTACACGGTTTACAGAAGTAGTCTTATGCCAGTTCCTGTTGTGAGAAACCCTGCCACCTACTACCACGCCTCCCCAGTTCAGTTTGCTTCTGTCATGAGTAAAATCTTTAACTCATTGTTTGGTGTCATTTCACCTTAATTTAGCCTGAGGGAATTTTGAATTAAACATGACTCCCTGGTCTGTCCAGTCTGGGTCGTGACACTCGCTTACATACTTAGGGAGCATTTACATTCATGTTTTAGTTTGAATCAGGAATGTACCTCTGAAATGAACTTTGGAAATGGCTGGGTTTGTGCACCTCAGTTCACATTGCCAAACCATCTTGGAACTTGCAAATTTGGATTCTTTTTGGATGAAACTAAAGCAGGAGATGCAATGCAGGAGTTGCATCACCCACTGATGCTAATGGGTGTCCAGTTCTTGAGACTGCATTGCAATGACTCTAAAGTCAAGACCAGTGTGGACGATGGCTCAGCTCAGCTGTTGTGCTCTGCAGGGCCCTCTGCAGGTTTTGAAACCCTCATGGCTAGGGTGATGCTGCAACCAGGACTATGGCAGCTCTTTGTAGGTATTTGTGACGTCCATGCTCCTTTTGATATCCATGCTTTGTAGCTTTGTGATGTCCATGCTCCTTTGGTCAGTTAGTGACTGTTGCAACAGAACATAACTGTGTGCTTATTTTCATTCAATCATTATTATGTATTTATATTGGTTCACATTTTTTGTAAAAAAGACGGATTAGACAGTGAATGCTCTGACTGCGTGGGCAAGAGCTCTGCACATCACTAAGAGAGTAACAAAGTGTCAGGCTCTTTGAAAAACTTTGAAGTTCTTTCATTTCTGAATTAACCTGACCAAAGGCTTGAAATTTTCATTTTAATGCATTCCAGAGTGTATCTAAGAAGCTTTCCTCTATATTCTAGTGTTTGATTAACGTACATATTACTAACCCAAAAGAAAGTTTATGTCAATCTGTGTATGTAGTAAAACTAAAGTTGTTGTACTGTGTAATAGATCAATGTTGTTTCTTATAATTAAAATGAAAAATACTTATTGGCAGATTGAGTAGATTAACAACTATCTTGGCTTACCTGAAAATTCTAACTGGGAAAAAAAATTCCAAAACTCCTTGTATTATTAAAGTTACCTTTGCAAAATCTCTAGTGTGTGTTATAGAAAATAGAGTTGTTTGCTAACCAACTCTATAGCCCTTATTAAGCTTTTTCCATTCTGTAAAGGCAATAGCTCTGAAATACAGAAGAGATTGCATTAAATCCTTGGCTGGCAATTTCATGTGGGATTGAGTATTGAAATGCAGCAAAGCAAATAATGAAGGCATATGTTTACCTATAATTCTTTTTACCTTGGGAGAAGGATTAAATAGGAACAGTTTGGTTGTTGTCAAATTCTTAACAGTTGCTTTCAAGCATGAAACAGTCCCCAAGCTCTCGGAGGATTTACTTAGCAGTTTGAATAGAGAGGTCTTTACTGCTAATGGAACTGAGATGGCAGGCTTAAGCAATGGGGTGCTTTATAGCCTCTTTAGCCACTTGAGAAGATGTAACATCAAATAGCTGAAATCGTCTTGGTCTCCATTGGTGTTTGGGAAGTTGTACAAAGATTGGTGAATAAATAATTCAGAGTTGTATGAACGTCTGGAGCGTTGCAAGTATCTAAAAGCTTGATTCACAGAAGGTTTAGTACCAGGAGACATGCTGTAGTTTTTGTGTGAGCTTTGCCCCAGGGAATATTTACTGATGATTAAAAAAAAAAAAAAAAAAAAAAAATCTATTGGGATTGACTGAGGTTTGTACAGAAGTATTTAAGATTCAAAAATGTTCTTGGTAAAAAGGAATATTTTATCTTTGTGGGGATGGCTTACAATTATTGAAATATTTCATAGTTTTTAATATGAAAAAGTTGAGATTTCTTAGCATTTGTGATGTTTGCTGTTAAATTCCTTTACTGTATGATTTTTTTTGATAAACAAGTAGTATTTAATAAGATCTTTACTAAAACATTTATGAAATGTGTATAGACAATCTATGATTGTGGATTCATCCCCGATCCTGTCTATAAATCAGATTTTCAGTTTTGTTTTGACCTTGGGGTTTTTTTGTTTGAGTTTTTTGGTTTTGTTTAAGATTTACTTAGTATATGGAGTGGACCCTTTCTTTGAAAGGAGGAAGCAGCAGAAAGGCTACTAGCACTGTAAGAGTATTAGGTTTACACATTGTCCTGGTTAAACCACGACACATATCCTAGGATTTCCTTTGTTTTCTGCCAAGTGGGACAACATTATTTATGATTCCAATTTTGAAAAGTACAAAACCTTCCCTCCCAATACTTCTCCCCTCTTTAAATTTCTTATTAAACCTGCTAATGAGATATCTAGTATTTAGCAGCTTTACTACAGGGATCAAAATGTAATGTGAGAAAGTATTCTGATTGAATACCCACAAACTTGGGATAATTTTCAGTGCTTTGAAGAGGTTCTTGCCTACTCAGTTCATCTAATTTCTGCCCGTTCTAATTGCTGTGTTGGTACTGAACTCTTAAATTTCAGCTTCTCTAATTTTTCCTCTGAAGGCTATCAAGTCTCTGCTTTGATTCATCTGTACGAAGGTCCAAGACCAAATAGATTAATTTATAGATTTGTAGGTTTTAATCTTCTCTGTTGCCTATATAGGCTTTCCCATTACATTTTGCACTTTTTTGGACCTGTATCTGGAAAGGTATTGATACAGAGAGTCTATCTGAAGGATAACAAACGAAATCCTGAGCTAAGTGGTTTCAGTGGTAAATTACTGTCACTTAGAGAGTTTAAATGAATGCCTGTTTCTAATTGGAATTCATCTAAGCTTCGAGGTTCTTCTCTGTTGTATCTCATTATGCATATTTTTGCTGGATGAAGAAGTTGCCTGTTATCAGAAATCTAATTTTTCTTTAAATTCTTTAGACTATGAGCAAATCACCTTTTAAACCTTTCTGAAATAAATAATTATTGGGACTTCATACGTCTCTTATCAAATGGCAGATTTTCTAGACCTTCATTAATGCTTGCAATTCTTCTAATGATTCTTTGTTTTCTTCTGCCCAAAGTGTCAGTTGTACACTGAAATCTGCTAATTTATCTAACCAAAAGAAGTGATACTGTATTTTATTGGTGAATATTTTGCTTGTAATATCAGCAGTAGAAGGATTTCGACCTTGACTTCATGTTTTTTAATCCTTTAGGCTGTTATTTCCCTCAGGTAAAAATCTGTGCCCCCCCCCAATTAAAGGTTAGCATCCTGAGACTTCAGAAGCTAAAGTTCCTGTCTGATGAAGAAGCTCAACTATTATGACTACTAGCGATGACATGAAAGTCAGTACCCATTGGTCACTTCAGATAATTAATAAATGCTCTCTCGCCTAATACATTGCTTTTAGTCTGTAGTGGAGCCAGAATCACTCTGATTAGGTTCCCTTGCAGGTAAAAAGAACATCCACTCTGATCTGGTCTTGTCTTGCTGTCTTCTGCAAAAAAATCATCTGTGGAAAATGGAAAGTATCTTGAAGTCTACTGCCAGGATAAGAGAATATTGCTGTCTTGAGCAGAACTTGCCTCCAAGGAGGCTGAAGCCAAAGCAGAATGTGTAGCAGTTGAAAACATTTTGCTTATTTCTAAGAAAGAGCTATATTAATGAGGGGCACCCCAAGGAAAAGCCGAAAGTCTTCCTCAGAAGGCTTTCAGACAATGTCTCAAATGTCCAGCTGGACATGTGCTCTGTGCTGTAAGGGTTCCGTAAAAATGGTAGATGAATTCACAGTTTCCATGGGAGAATGGGAAAATGATGTCCATCTCCCACAGTCTTTGAAAACTTAGGACCCATTGGTAGCTTTTAGTCACTTTCCTGCCTTTTTTTCGTTTGGTGTTTATTTTTTGTTTTTTGTTTGGTTTTTTTTTTTTTTTTTTTTTTGGCAGGCCTTCCTTCAGTTAACAATCCATTTAGTGGCCTCTTACTGTGGAAGTAAGGGCACTTTTGTTGAAATGTTCTTGGGAACCTAAAGACTGGTCACTTCCTGTTATCCAAGAAACAGCGTACTTAGAATACTGCTCATGTTTTCAGGCATAGCCAACTTTTACAAGCTTCTCTTCCCATTTAAAAGAAAGGCAGGGCTGTTTTCCAGGTCAAGCACTCTTTCTCCTCAGCTGTGAAGTGAGGCACAAGACTTCTGAAATCAAGATTTTTAAATGGTCAGGTTTGTTCTGCTTGAATCTTTTGGGAATGAATGCAGGAAGGTGTTTTGTAACTATTTGCTAGTATCACTGCAAAGTGTTTGGGATGAATTCCTTGTGGAGTAGAGGTTTGGTTAATCTTGGAGTCAACCAGGAAGTAGAGTAGTTTCTCAGGTGGCTGATCTTCAGCTGTAAGCTCATAGGCAAGAAACAATTTCAGCAGTTCAGTTTCATGGACTTGCAGAGGGGTAAACAATCAGATTATTGGCACTGATGAAATAACTGGATTAATGGTGAGAAGACGTTGGCAAAACAATAATGTTTTAGCCACTGTGAGAGTACATGCACGGTACAGAATTTATTTTCTTAAACGCAGACTTCTGAAATCTTAATCTTACAGGAACAACGTTCTGTGTCCTCATATTAGATTGGGCGGTTTAGTGATCTGATCATTACAAACCCCTGATGTTTAGTATCTACCTCTCCTTGGTGTACTTGTAAGGGGAGGAGGAGGGAGGGAGATATCTGAAACCCTGTGGTGAAATTCCAGCTGTATGTACGGAGGTCATTGCAGTGGGGGATCGAACTCTTCCACAAACAAATCATGGCAACTAACAGTGCTGAAAGGAACTTGGTTAATTCAAACATAATAGTTATTCAGAGAAATCAGATAGATGGATACTCTACAGTCTTAACTAATTTACAAAAGAATGAGTATTAAATGAATTAAAACAAATGAATAGTCCTTTACTCTGGAAATGTAAATTGCTAGTATATGCAGGTTAGTATGCAGGCTTTTACAAATACTGGGCTTGATGACTCTGTTTCTCTGAAATACGATAATAGAATTCCTGTGTCTGCCGGTAATCACCAATTAGGCTGAAATCTTTGTTTAGCAGTCTTGAAACAGTCTAGGGCAGACTGAGTCAGTGTCGTGGAGCTTTTTTTACAATAAACCTACTCTTAATGGCTCTCTCACAAAGAAGTCTTCTGGGCCTCCTGCATTACGAGTATGTAACAGGAAATTTTGAGCTCAGGGTCACCCATGCTAAGAGGCAACCCAGCTAGACGAGCTCATAGCTCTCTTTTATTGCTGTTGTCAATTTATAGTCTTGTTAGTACTGGATTTGAGGAATAAATGTTCACCTTTGAGAGAACCCAGCCTTCCTTGTGTTAATATTTTGCATACGTTTATCAGTTATTCTGTTTAAAGAGTGTAAAAGAAGAATGTTTCAGGAATGACTTTTATCTGTGGTTTCTACACATCAGTGTTACCTGGCTCATTTGTTTCCCAGCATTTTAATATTACTCGAGTAAGCTCATAGCTTAAAATCATGATATATCCTCCCCCCCCCCCCCAATATTTTTAAAAGGTCAGTGTTGGTACTGCTGAAGTCATGTTACAGGTATTAACAATGCTCAGAAACTTGGAAGTGAGTGTTGCTTTGTCATACCCATGCTCTCACAGCCATTACTCCTTCACTACAAAAATAGTGAATTTCCATGCCTCTCTGCCTTTGAAAGTTCTGGTGATTAGATAAATATGTATATAACTGTTTCGGTGAAGCAGAAATTTGTGTATGTATGATAACACATATTTAGTGTTTAGTTTGCATACAACACAGTGGCGTATGCAATGTTGAAATCTGCTATAGCTCATGGAAAAAATCTAGAGGATACCAGTTCTATTTCTGCCAATCGAATATGTATAACCTCCAGGGTTGCCCCTTATAGCTTTTAGTTTTTCTGTATTTTGTTGCTTTAAGAGTATTCACACATTTAACGTCTGCGTTTTGTATCAGAGCTTTACTGAAATTTTGTGCAGAAAATTATGCTTTAGTAGTCCCTAAACTTTGCTATGCAGATCTTGTGGAGATCTTTTTTATTTAGAAAATCAACATAATTTGCTGTTGTGAAAAGTTGATTTTACTAGGCAAGGACTTTCCCTCTGTTTTGGGTTTATCAGTAAATTGAAACTGAAAAGTATTATTGAACAAAAAAAAATGAAAGGCTAAGAGATTAACTGCCTGTTAAAGGCCAGTTTCCTTCTTTTGTTTCTCTTTCCTTCCAAAGGAAGCTAATCTGGCTTTTGGGTTATGGAAATGCTTACATGATTTGTAGATTATATTACCAGAAGGGACTGGGGTTGGGTGGGTGTGGATTGGTCGGTCTGCCTCTCTACTCTAGGCTGTAGCAGTTTCCATGATTAAGTTCTCCTTGAACCCCAGCAATCAATGCCCAGGTAGTTAACTCCCACCTGCTGTTCATGTGTGTTTCTTTGGCCCCACCGTTCTATGAAGAACCTACATTTGGTTGATTGTTTTTTTGGGGTGGGTTGGTTTGTTTGCTTTTAAATACTTTTATTTTTTGTTTTTTCTTTCAGTCCTTCCTTCCTGGCATGGAGGCCTTTGTTCTCCACACTTATCCTTTGCTTCTAAATTCAAGTTTTTGTATGTGCTTGTCAAAATGATTATTTACTAGTCTCTGACTTTCTGAATGTTACTGATGTTGCTGTGTAACACTCCTTATTACTTAATGTTTCTTTCTCAATCTTTCTGTCATCTTCAAACTCAATTTGGGGATGATGCAACTTTCTTAAAGGTTGTTAACACTGTCCTATTCAACATTTTTGTTAGGAGTTCCCACTGCACACCTAGATAGTGTTTTGGTTGTGTTTTTGTTTGGGTTTTTTTTTCCTAAGTAGTTACTATTTGAGATGTGTCTGTGGTTAGGTTTTAGTTAATTTAACAAATGTCAAGAACATTTTTTTTTTAGTATTCTGATTTTCTTTATACAGTATTGTAAAGTCCTCATGAGAAAAATGCATCACAACTGTTACATTTTGATAAATTTGCCTTTAAGCATACACATCAGTTTTTCAAGGTGTTCTCCATGAACTGGTGCTGATTTATGGTAGTTTGATATAATTGAACTTTGTAGCAGCTGTTCTCTCACTGAGGACTGTTCCAGGATCCAGGGAGAGATTGAGAGGTTTCTTGTTCTTGGGTTTTTTTTTTTTTAAAGTGTCATTTTAGCTTTATCTTCTGACTACAGCTTTTTCTGAGATTTGCTGGTATTCCAGGACTTAATTCTTACATTGTTGTTTCCTGAAATAACTATGCATTATTCGGAAATTGCTGAAGTCATCTCTCTCGGAAAGTCTAAACTATATTATCGTAGTAGAGCTGCCTGTGGGATGTTAGTCATTGATTAACATCTTCCTTTACTAAAAAAAAACCCTGCCGTATTTTTGCATTGTATGAGAAGAATCCCTCCATCTTGCGACACAGGTAACATAGCTGCAGCCTTGAATGCTTTTCCTAGTGCTCCTCATATATAGAGGCTAAAGCAAGTCTGTAAAACTGAACCTTAGTTACATCTTCATTTAATGAACTGTGTAACTTGACATCATTTTCTGGTTTTGAGTTCCTCAGCCCTAGTAAATGATCAAGAGAAGTCAGTAACTTCATCAGGTTCATCGGGCTTTGCTTGGTGCTTAGTAATATAGCTGGGTAATTTTAACCAGCTTCCTCTGGAATTTGACCAGGGAAATGCATTGGAAGCAAATGAAGGTGCATGGGATTATACCTGTGTGATTAATACTGATATAACTGTAATGAAAACTGGTTTATAGTCTTGCACCCTTCTGTCACCAAGTGTGCTATTTGAACACAAAGGTCAGGAAATCTCGGGCATAATTAAGGATGGATTATCATGGCTGTACACTCTTTTTATGTAAACCTTGAGTCAGAAACAAAAGCTTAGCTTTGCTAGATGCATCATATCTGCAGCTAAGTGGTGAGGTTTACATGACTGCTCTGCTTGTTACTCTCAGTCCCTCATTGCAACGTTGGAACTTGCTTCTCTGCATCTAACAGCTGAAAAAAACTCAGAGGAAATTAGTTCATGTTAGTTCTGTGAAAATTTGTGACTGAGTAAAGGAGAGAGATTCAAGTGAGTGTGTGGCAGGGGAAATGGCTGCTGCAGAAGCTCAGCTGTAGCCTAGCCAGCCGCGTGCACACCTGGAACCGTCACTGTGGGATTCTCTGTTGCAGCTAATGGGAGGCAGGAGGGACCATCAGGGGTATTGAGGGAAATATGAAGATACTGCTTTGTGGAAGTTGTGATAAGCTGTGATAATTTGTGGCAGGAAATCCTGGGCTGTTTCTTAGAACTCATTTGTTCAATTGTAGAAGAAGCCGAAGTACTGATTTTCTTCCTTGAACTTTGATAAAACTCAGAGATGCAAGCTAAAATTTGCTTTTAAGTGGCATGCAGTGGAGAGGGCTTCTGAGAAAGATATTTTGGTTCTTCATGGCTCTATTTTTTCAGAGCTGTTTTTAGTGTATTTAACATTCTGCTGTGTCCTGAGGACAGTTCTTAAGCTTCTGTCTGTTAACATTATTGAATTAATCATTACTTTTATTTGGACTTGATGGAGATTATGTTTTGCAGTGTTTAAGGTGATTTGCCTAAGGTTGTAAGTTGAAGAATGTGATGAGCTGGTTGGTCTGCCACTGCTTTTTAGTCTTGGCCTAAACACAAATAGGACAGCTGCATGACAAAGCATGGATTATATATTTCCTTGGTAGTTAAAAAAAAAAAAAGTATAGAAGAAGAAATACGGAGTCTGCTTGCATTCCTGTCAAGTTGCATTTCTTTTTAAGAGCACTACTTTTAGTGAGGTTGCTTCCTTCCCCACCCTGAATAATGAGTAAACTAGAAATGCTGAGGTTTGTACTTTTTTTTGTATGAACGGAACTAATTATGTATTAGACAGGAGAGGTAAAGGTCAGCTAGACTTATTTTCAGCAGTCAGTTGTTGCTCTGAAGCTAGATAATTTGGGCGGTATCTAAAATGAAGTTTTCATACAAGTCTTCATACCAATGAGACTGAAACACAGTAAAACATTCTGTAAAAGAAAACCTCAGCAACTCAGATGCTGCTTAAAAATTAAGAATGTAAAACCAAGGTTTCATGAAAAAGTAGTGGTACTACTTTCAACATGGTAACTTTACATGTTAGATAAACGATCTGGCTATTAGGTTATTCACTTTCTGTTGTGAGTGACATAAAGTGGAAGAGTTGAATTGCATGTTGACAGGGACAGTACCATCCAAGACCTTTGCCCTGATGCAGCTTGCCACCAAGATGCTGGCTCATCATTTTTGCTTGTGGACTGAATGGTACCTAATGGGGGTTCTGTGTGGAAGATGAATTAAGTTGTAGGAATTTCTAGCTTGCTAGTGTTTTAGTTCATCCCTGAACTGAAGGAATGCTCAAAAATAAAAGGGGCTCTGAAGTCAGATTCTTACAAAGAAAGGCAATTTAAGATAGTTGAAATAAAAGAGTACCCAAAAATATTTACCTGACCAGCAATTGAAATGTACTATTAACTGTGCAAGAAACAAAAATACTATATTAACAACAGCTGTCTTCAGGAAAGCCACAGGCCTTCCTGATCTTCTTGTTCCTTAATAGCTAACCTCTCCTTGAAATACCTGAGAGAACTGGAACATTTTGCATCTTTTCATGAAGGTCAGTGTTGTGTAGTTTTGCAAAATCAACCAATTTCAGAGTTAGGCATCCCCTGCTGAAGAGCCCTGCCAGAGTATAATATATGTAATACGTATATATAATACAAAAAGAAAAGTGTTTTCCTAAGTAGCTGACTCAAAATTAATTTTGGTGCTACCAGTCCCCATGCCTCCACCCCTCTCTCCCTAAGAAATAACTTGCTGAACCCTTGGAAATCAGCTGCTGTCTAGCAAAAATCAGAGACGATATGAGTAAACACTTTGTGGCCAGTATAACATCATGACTTTTACAAGAGCTGCATTATAACATGGAGAAGAGGCAAGTGAAAATAAAACACGTGAACGAGGTTCTGGCTGCGAGAGCATCGGCCACAAAGATGACAAAGAACAATATTAAAAGTAATGACCTTGGTAAGAGTGCCAGTTATGAAAGTGTCGTTTAATGCTCACTGCTGTTATGAATATACTTTTGTGCTTATTATGGAAGCAAATGCACTATCTTTAAGAAAAGCAGAAGAAGAAACAAAAAAAAACAATTGAAGGCTGCCTACCAACTACAAAAGGAAGGAAAAATCCAGCAAGGAACCAATAATTAAAGGCACTAATTGGGGACACTAAGCCCATCCATTAATAAACCTACATCAACAAAGTAATCATCAGATTAAAGTCCAAATAATGAAAACATTAGGACTGCAATACTAATTCAAAGAACTAAATTAAGCAGGGGAGACATTACTGTTGTCTCTGAAGATTCATTCTGTGTATATGTCCTCAAAAATTAAATTGAATTTTTAAATTATTACATAGCTTTTACTGGCCTAGGGGAAAAAAGAAAAGTTTAATCTACGTATCTTGTGGTTCAGTTTTGTTGAATAGTAGCAGGTTGGTTATATTCCACCCACAAACTTTTAAAATCAAAATGTAACCATTCTAGTTGGGAGTAGATATGATACCACAAGTAATTACTTTAAATATTAGTAGGTGATGTGGTTGCTCTGTCAGAACAGTAGTAAAATAAGAAGGAATAATATCTTTTTGGTATTTCAGAGTTGGATTTTGACTAATAAATGTTTCCCAGTAGAAAAGGTACTTCCATCATGGTGTGATCTGAAAAAGCCTGAAAGAGAACTATAGCAAATAATGGACATTATTAGTCTTGAAAAAAACCTTGAAAATCTGATCTTTGCAAAGTGACAAATTTGCCATTTTTGGATGATAATTTCGGTTAAAAATACTGTTACTGCTTTATTAGATGGAAAGATTAGCCAAAATGCAATGACACATTATGAGTGTTCTACTAATTTGTCTGTTGAATAAAAAAAAGAGACAGGATGAGTTTTTGAAGCAGTAAAATAATTTGCCTTATTTAAGTATTGCAAATTACAAGATTTCTGATTTAAGGCCTTTTTTATAGTTTAAATGACATTGCACATTGTCACTTTTCTAGGTTTTTCCATTTTTTTTTTGTCCTGAAGATTTTTATATGGCCATAAGTTTTACTCCCATCTATCAACTTCTACCTACTCAGTCATTCACTGTTGTAATTGTTTATGCCACTATTCCCACAGCAACAGGCATAGAAAATAATTGCTACTAAAATCAGTTGAAATGTAGTTGGGGGAAAAATGTCCCAGTTCATTGTAAGCATTTATTTAGGTAATTGGTAACATTTGGACATAGGATAGAAAATTAATTAGAAAATTGCTAAAGTTTCTGCAATTTTTTTAATGCTATGTGTGATGAGGTCATCTACTGCTATCTTATAAAAATTGATATATCTAAAATATCTTCAATAGCTTTCTGTTCCTAGCTCTTCAGTTATTGAAATTATGCATCTGTTAAAGCTCATTATGGTACAAAGATGAAAATCCCATTACTTCAGAATTCTAAATGTCATAGATCTGGTAAAGAACATTATAATATGATGAAACCACTTCCATAGCTTGTACAACTACAATTTCCAACCTTTCATTTTTCCATTCTAGAGACTGCCCAAGCACATAGTGCGTTTTAAACCTGGGAACAGTTCTGGTTGCTGGCTCGTAGGTGATCTGCTGGTATCACATACCGAGTGCAGTGGTTGATGTTTCTGAGTTGCTTAGTGACTTGTCTAAGTTGCTTGTCCTTCTCCAGTTCCGCACTGTATGCGTGTATAGTAACAACCTCATTCGGATGCTCCAGCACCTGCTGGCTCTCGTACCTCTGCCACAGGAAGACTGCAGAGTAGTCATTAAAGCAAAGCCTTCATGTGAGATATCTGTACCATGGTTGACATAGCCACAGCCAAAGGGTAACTGGAAACCAAAAAGAGCAATACATATTTAGAAGGAGAACTGAATTAGCTTATGCTCTGAAGCAATGCACTTAACAAAATACATGTGATCATGATCCTGATTTCTGCTACTGGGATAGACAAGCTGCTAAAGTGCAGCAATTCCTATGACATCATGTCAGTCAGAGCTGCAGCATATGCTAAGTCTGCTGGCTGTTTTTTTCGATACTCTGTTAGTACCAGAACACCAGGGGAGTAATTTCAGGTGATTAAATAAAAAAAATATTATGATCATGTTTAAATTCAAAACCATTTTTAGGTGTAAATTCAATGTACTAGTTCATTATTGTCCAATTTTACCTTCAATAATTTTCTGTTTTCCAGCAGTCCTTCACTTCCTAATTTGCTTGTGTTTGGAAGTGACAGCCAGAAGTTGTGTGACTCAGGTGTTATTCATCTCAGGCAAAAGACTACGCACTGTAATATTGCTGGGGATCTTGATATTTGAAGGTTGCCTCTGCTGCATTAATCATTTCTAAGTGTTAAAATTTTTGTAGATATCTAGTTTTAAAAAAAGCAATACAATATATTTAATTATATGAAACTTAACTATCATTACAAGCACAGTAGTATGACTTCAGGCTTCCAGAAATTATTTTTCAGTGGGTTATAGTGCAAATTCAAAAATGTTGCAGTACAGCAAGTCTGTGTACTTTGGCTTTTTCTTTTCCTAGAGCAAAGCATCTTAATCCTTTTTTTTTTTAATCTTCAGATAACATCTGATCTTGCAATAGATAATTTTAATGATATTTCATATTGATTTCTAAGACAGATGGAGTTTTCGTCTTTGCTGAACAACAAAAAATATGGCAAAATAACATGTAAGAGTGTGTGAATGATATTTTAGTAGAGATGTGTATGGTAATAGAAATAAATCAGAATTTCAACATATTTCTGTTTTTGCATTACTCACTTTCTTGTTTTCAATCTGTGGACCAGTTAAGTTAGCAAATACTTTTTCTGCCTGTTCCACTTAGAAAAGTTCTTGAAAACACTGACAAGAAGCAGCAACATCCACCATTTACTGCATAATATCAGTAAGAGGTGGCAGATCTCTTTAATACCACTTTTTCTAAAGTTTTGACACTCGGATTTTTGTTTAATTCCATTAGGCATTCTTTGAGATAAAATAGAAATGCTCTCTCAGGACGTCTGTTGCTAAATTCAAGCTTTCACATTCATGGGAATGAGTTTTATGAGCAGTAATCTACTGGTGAAGGGGATTAATTTCAACCACTTTTGGTCATGAAAAGTCACTAGAGTTTCTATAGCAAACCACAGTAAAGGCACTGATAATGGTTGTGGGATACTCGGGTGTTAAATGCTGTGGTATCTGTGGTTACTTGGCTTTGAATATGTGAAACAGGTTTTGCAGTGAAGTTGAAAATCAAGGTCAGTTCTGCGCCCTGGCCGTTGGAGGATGGGTTGGTGTGGCGCAGCCCACAGTAGCAGGCTGCACGTGCTCTTGCTTTCTTTGGAAACGCTGCCTCTTGCTGCTGCTTCATCAGTTAACTTGCAGATATTAGTAGTTTGAGAGGTTTCTGAATTTTGGAAATGCTAAACTGCATATGGTACTGGAAAGCCACTGTTATGTTAGCTTTTTATTAATTGAAATTTAGGAATGGATGTTCGTATGTTCAGGTCATTGC
Source organism: Aquila chrysaetos chrysaetos (assembly GCF_900496995.4). Classification (NCBI taxonomy): domain Eukaryota; kingdom Metazoa; phylum Chordata; class Aves; order Accipitriformes; family Accipitridae; genus Aquila; species Aquila chrysaetos. The sequence continues at coordinate 55,996,174 of NC_044007.1, forward strand.
ACAAAATCATGAGGAATTAGTTGATATGTATACTTCATTAATTGGTGACTATTTGTCTTTAACTTAGAAGATGCAAGACACATAAATGTTAAAATTTTTTTCTGGTCAAAATACATGTTGTCAGCTCTCTAAATTTCACCCGTGTGTTGCCTTGTGCTCCCATGACAAGGTCCTGTCTTCTCATTGTGCAGAAGGGACGTTTTTAAAGCATGTTTTCTTGTTGTCATTGAATAGCCATTTAGTTTAGTGTTTTGCCTTTGTCCAAGAGTGGCAGGCCATCTTTTCTGTTCACTTGTGTGGGATTTTTTTTGTTTGGTTTTGGTTTTGTGCTTTTGTTTTTATCAGTTGTGATATCACAAATGAATATGCATATAGTTGTTTGGTGGATCGCAGAAAATGACTGGTATTTTTCATTAAATATAAAGAAAATCTATTGTATAGTTCACTGTAATCTGCATATTTCCATCATCAGTTTTGTTTCCTTTCTCTCTCTCTTTTTTTTGGGGGGGGGGGGGGGGGAGCTTTTTAAAGGGACTATATAGCAAGCTTGATCCAAATTTACAGTATTTACTACACTTTTATGTTGTTACTGGATAAATCGGTGAGAGTGTGGAAAAGCTCAGTATGCTGATCATCAGCAATTGAGGTGTCTGTGTATTTAGGGACTTTTTCTGGTCCTTCACTTAGAACAGAACACCTCCAACTCCTTTACGGGTCCTGACAACGAACCAACACCATTCAGCAGAATAAGTTGTGATTTCTGCCGAGTGAAATTGTCTCCAGCACTTTTTCCTAGGGATCAGGCCCCAAGTTTTATACAGTTTAAGATTTTTCTCATTTTCATTAGCCTCTTCCTGCATTATGTACATATTACAGGAAGTCAATGTAAAAGCATTTCTTGATTTGTCTTTTGCTTTATGTCAGTCTTTAGTATCTTTGGTTGTTAGTCATACAGCTGCTAAACCAAAGAACACTTAATATGGAAAAGACTTGCTTTGTTAGGGACCAAGTGATAAAGCATGTGTTTAGTGATCTTTCACAACAGGACGTTGCATGACATTAATGTACTGCACAGGAAAACTAGGAAGCCTCTCTCTCTCTTCTTCTTTCTTTCTTTTTTTTTTTTTAATTATTATTTTTATTCCTGTGATTGCCTCAGTGCCCTAAATACTCCTGTGTCAGCAATTAGCAGTAGCAGTGTTTCGTTAATCCATCAGGTTTCTGATGCGGCACATTCTAAGACCAAGAGATAATAGGGAATCATTTGTTTAAACCTCAGGATTAGCCTCTGATACATCAGGCTGCAGTGTGTCATTAACAGCAATGGTGGTAGAACTGTAAACTAAAGCAGATACGTGGCCTGTGGTTGATATTCTAAAATCAAATGACAGCTTTGCTGTCTTGTGCCTTTAAGCTGGTAAATAGGCATTGCAGCTTACATAAGTTTGAGTAATAGCTGTGTGGTTTTGATAGTGTTTGTATTTCCCTGTTGTATGAATCACTTAATGCACTGTATTCCCTAAATATTTGTTCTACCAAGTTGAAATAAACCCAACTCCACAAAGTAACTTTATAAGCTATCCATATATATCAACAGACTCTGAACTTTCAGAATACTTGCCAGCATTCATGTTGGAAAATCCCTATAGGACTTAATTCTGAACAGCTTTATATGCATACATAAGCAAGAAACATGGGCAGTTATTTTAAATGTAGCCGTTAACACATCTGATATCAAATTTATACTGAAAGGAGCTCGGTTTTGGTTTTCACAGTTAAATGAATCTGGTTTATTATTATTATTATTATTAATGCAAAATGCATTTGAAATGTCTGGTCCTTATAAAACACAATAGTTGTACTAAACCGGAGGATTTTTTATATTCCTTGTAAGCTTTTAGAAGGAGCTGTTTCATTTCTGTCCCGAAGCACTAGCTTTTAAAAATGAGAACTCTTAAAAATGCTAGCAGTTGATTTAATTTGTAACTTATGCAGTGTATTGAACTTGCAAATTACTGTGCCCTCATATTATAGACATAAAAGAAGATTTATGGTGCTTTCTTCTTTTGATTGAATAGTACTTTCACAAGAACACTGTAAGTGCAGTAATGGCTGAAGCGATCAACCTTGCAATCCTATGTGGCTCATATGCAGAGATAGGAAAGGTAGAGAGATCACATAGGACTGAATGGCAGATAGCAAGTTGTCTACAGTATAATCACAACCAAGCAAAAATGAGCTCTAGTTCACTTGAATTGACAGTATTAAGTCCGTTATCAAGCAATATCGAAGTCCTGTGTAAAGGTTGCGCTGCATGGAGTTAGGAGAGGTTGTCCACTGTGGCCAGATAGTTTCTGCCTACTTTTCCTAAAGCTGAAAGTCTGTCAGGCTGCTTCTTGGTGGAGGTTAGCCGCTGGCTTTGCCTCCAGGTCCACTAGCCTCTTTCATATCTTTTGCTTTTTAGGTCAGTTGATTGGCTTTCAAACTCCCTCTGAACTCACTTGTAAGAGACTCGATAGACCTGCCTAAGTTGCATCAAATGAAAATTACCACTTGCAGCCCATCTTCCTTTGCCTGTTGTGTCAGGAAGAGGACTCTGAGGGAGCCGCAGCTGACGCGGGGTCTGCCCCGACACGGAAGATTTTTTCCTGAGCCCTCCTGCTGCAGAGTGTCTGCATAGCCCATTGCACGGGTCATGCTGATGGCTCCACTCCACAGAAAGTGAGCAGCTGGGGGCTTCCTCCCAATTCTGCTGCCAAAATAAAAGAGCCTCCACGTCAGCCATGACCTATATATAAATCCACTTGCCAAAATGTACTCTTGCCTAATCTCCTGTTACTGGAAGGGTTGAGGGGACTTAGTTGAGGACAGTCCTATCCTGGTCCTTGCTGGAGCCAAACAGATCCCTGCTTGGATGCAGTATGGAGGTGGCTGGGAGAGAAGCAAACCTCTTTGCTTTTCTTTCTTATCTTGAAACGTATCGGCTGATGTGAAGGCATAACTACCGTGCAAAGCCAGGTGGAATTTTGTTTGTGTTTATTTCAGTGCATTGGCTTCTCATGTACCCTGTATTCTTAATTGGAAGTTAGCAACAACTGCTTTAACAAACCTTTTACTTTTAGATTCCATTGTCTGTTGAGTTCATTGATATCGATGTGGTGGTCATCTGCACTTCTGAATAGTTAGACTGGATATAATGGCACTACTTCTGCAAAACTGGTTAATGACAGACAGGTGTTATTTTTATAGGTAGACCTAAAGACACATCAAATCAGAATCCTATTGGGATAAACATGGTCATTAAAAACTTTAACAACATAAAAAACCCAGAAACGCCTTAGGATAAATGAGTGAAAGCAGTTGGCAATCTGAGATGAGAGAGCTCTGCATGCAGTTCAGCAAACATGTATTTATTAACTTTAAGTTATATGTTCATGGTGTAAAAATTGACCATTTATGCGAACTTCCTACCAGTGATAACAAATGCCCAAATGTAATTTTACCATGAAAATGTTTCAGGTGGTCTGTGCTTCTGGCCATATAGCGACCTTGCAGTATGCTTAGAAAATCAGAAAATACCACGTTAATTGTTCATCCACTATGTACCTGAAGCTCTAGCTGTAGCATCACATTTATTGCAGCTGCACTAGTGTGACTTAAGTCTCTCTTGAAGAAAGGAGAGCTTGCAGATAAATAAGGGCCAGTCTACTTTGGGATTATGTTAGTGCCATTGGTAGCCAAGGTAGCTACATTTTTCTGGTGTATGGACTGTGGAGTTCTGCACAGAGTTTAAAGTGATTTCTTATTGTGGGCTACATTTCAGCATCACCTGTCTAATATGGAGGAGAGACAGGCATGGATGGTTTTTTCAGTGTTCACATTTTAAGGAAAAATGAGTACTGTATTTTGGCCATGACCATGTGAAGCACAAAGCTGACTTGGATGTGGTTCCTCCATTGCCTTTCTGACTTTGGTTTGAAATGTTTCGTGTCTTCACATCTTCTTTATGTTGTGTGTGGATTTTTTTTTTCTTCCCGTCAGTGGAAGGACGTAGGAAGAAATACAGTCAGTGTAAGCTGGACTGGATTAGAAATGTGCTAGCTATGATGCCAGGTTTCATGACTTCCATATTTTTGAATGATCACCTACTGTTACCAATATTATGTATGAAGATGGAAGTATAGTAGTTTTAATCTTTAAACTAGCTGATTTTACCTTCTAATTCTTTTTTTCCTGTTGTAATTTCCTTCTGTAATTTCTACAGAGTGTAATTATAGTGTTTAGCAGCATCTTCCTGTCCACAGGTAGACGAGAGAAGAGTCAGATTAAGAAAGAATAAGAAAGTCAGACTTTCTGGGCAAGAAAAGCTAATTTACTGTTCTGTATACTGAGGCAGTTTGGAGCAGTAAAAATAGCATGAAAAATAGATGGAAACTTTTTTTTAAACTTTTTTCCAAATTTCTTATTTTGCCACTTATCTACTCAATATCTAATTACTACTTTTCTTTCAAGAGAATTGATTTTAAAACTAGAATAAAATAAAGTATAATAAAAATACTTATTATAGCTGAAGTTGATAGTGATGGCACCCTTAATTTGAGTTGCTACAATCTCGTTCTAACCCCGGTGCTTTGGCTTGCTTTTTGTTGGCTGATGGAGAATATCTCTGCATTTCTTGAGTAGCCAAATGGCATCCTGATACCGAGGCGCTGTAAGAGCTAGTTAAGTCTGAGTTTATAGCTGTGCCTTATAATATAAGGAGATCAGTGAATAATGAAAAAATACTTGCTGAAATGTAAAATATCAAATGAACAAAACTTCAAAGCTCAGGATTTTATAACTCATTCCTTCTGCCAGCTCAAAGAAAACCAAAAATCTCCAAATAAACTGGGTAAGATGTTTAAGAAAAACTCTTGTTCTGCTTTTTTTTTTTCCTTTAAAACTTTTTCTTTCCCTAAATTACATGCCATTTTCTTCTGGTTCATATTTAGTCCATTTTTTAAATACTAGAAATTAGAACTCTCTTTTTTTGTGGCCAGTTTTCCTCAACTTCTCACTTGCATAGCCATAAAATATAAGTAAAGAAAATCAAACCTAAACTATCTTTAAACAAAAAGATGATTATTTCTCTGGGCTCATTAATTCTTAAAGAAGAAAAAGAGAAGCAAACTTGTCTAAGCACATACTGTGCTTAAGTATTTTATACATAGGTTATATTGTAGATAAGAGCTGTACTTTCAGGAAATAAATAACAATCCTTAAGGTTATGTAGAGTCAACAAGACCTAGGTATGCTAAGAAGCCTTACTGATGTGCAATGTTATCATATAGCACTCTAGTTGTTTTATACAGTGAGACTTTTCTGTCTGGAAATGGTTAGTTTATTGTGCCGAACCGCTTGTCTTCCAGCTGACACTTTTTGAATGATTTTGGTTGAATTGTGTGTGCTTTTGGTCGTTGATCTCTCCGAGTCTTTCATCTCGACTTCTGACTTGGTGAAACACCAGATGGTTAGTGTATGCTACAAGCAGATACGAGTTTGTGGAAAGATGATGCTTGTTCTGCAGATATTCAATGAGGGCACTGAGAGCAGACCATCGTAGCCCCCAGTAGCTCTTGTTTATCTGCATGAGTCTGTACAGTGGACTCATTTTCACTGTCACCTTGGGGATCAAGAAGGTTTGGCTTCTCACAGATGCCTACCCCCAGCCCAAAAGCTGTTCTCTTCCATTCCATGTTATGACATTTGCAGAGCTCTTTGCAACAGCCCTGGGGATTTTTGTGACATTAAAAAATAAAGAAAAAAATTGCTACAGAGTGACCTTTTATTAACTAGAACCTTAAGCAACTTATTGGAGCTGCTAGAGTAAAAGCAACACCATAGTGTATTCAAATTTAAAATTGGTACAGTTGCATTTTCAGTTTTGTGACTGTTAATGCATCCTTTTATGCACTGGCTGGCTATAATGTTCCTAATAGGAACCCTTAGCTAAGGCTTTGGAGAGACTATCCAGTCTTAGAGAATAGTTGACTAATAATGATTTATTTAAAAAAAAAAAAATTAGTAAAACCTCCAGCAGAATATTTCTATGATCAGAATCTGCATATACTGGAAAAGCTATCAGGATTGTTTTCCACTGGGCTGAAAAAAAAAGCTGCATGTCCTCTTTTGGCTATTTGGGAGCCTTTCTTGGCTTCACTGATTGGTGTTTGGGGGGCAGGGGTGAGAATCAGTTTTCATTTAGAAAACTCTGGCCGTCTTGCGTGTGAGCTGCTCTTTCCATGATTGTTGCAGTTAGAAGGAACAACTGAGCAATTTGCCGTTTACTTGTGTCTTCTGGGGCGTTCTCTTCCCTTCAAATTAAATTATTTTAGTATCATAAGATCATTGCAAATTCATCTGACCTGAGGCAACTTGGTTGTGGTCAATGACAATCATACTGTTAAGACAGATATATAGTTTTGGTGGGATGAGGGTGAAGATTAATTACTTTGAAATTTGGGATGCTTTTTCTGCACCTGGGAATAATCCACTGAATAAGAAACAGTCTTATTACACATATCCAGCAGAACTCTATCTATAAAGCTATCAGGCTTAAAAAAAAAAAAAAAAATTGTCTCTGATGGATGGTGAATCAATAATCTCCTGCTGTATATGAAGAGTTCCATAAAGAAGCTCCATCTTAGTAGAGTAAATGGATATTAGTCCTGCTAGGAGAGAAATTTTGTGTCATAATTCATCAAGGCTGCTTATTTCTTTTTCACCTTCCATGCCCCTCTGCCCTGTTTCTCTCCCTTCTTTCCCATAGAGAATATTGTGTTGGTGGAGGGAGAATGGCAATCCTAGCTGTGTTACTACATTTACCTCTGTTTTGTGAATGCGAATGTTGAGACACTGTCAGGGTATTCCTTAAAAATAATTTTGTCTTCAGAAGACTATTCCCCTGCCCTCCCCCCCCCAAAAGGTTATCAGTGGGCCTTACAGAGCATATTTTGCCATATGCGCTTGTGCAAAAGCAGAGTCCTGGGAGGAGCTAGAAAGAAGCAGTGAGGGGCAGAGGTGCTGCTGAGAGGCAAAAAACCCAGCCTGTAAAGGGTCAGAGCTTGGGGAGCTTGGAAGGGTAAAGGAGAGCAAGCTGGTAGTCAGCGGGGAGAGAAGGAGGGTGGAGGGTCTTCAGTAAACTGGCTGGCCTTCTGCTAGGGCTTGTTTTCCAAGGAGTGGGAGTGTAAGGTGGATAAGTCCATTTTTAACTTTCTTTTTTTTGTGGGGAACGGAAGGGGGAGAAGGTGCCATGAGCTGTTATTTGATACTACACCAAATTACTGATTGGTGAGGATGAAGATGGATACAGATACGCACACACACACATATATATATATATACACACTGTATATATGTGTATGTTTGTGTGTCTGTAAGTGCAAAAGGCTACAATTTGAGATATTAAGACAATTTTGCGTTTAAAAACAAAACAAAAAATGATAGAATTTGCAGAATCTGCATCTTCAGCTGCTTTCTCCTGATGGGATCAAATAATTGGACTAACACTGCAAAACCAAAACCAGTGTGTACATAGCCCTTTCTTTGAATTACTCTCCATTTAATCTTACATCTCTTAATACCTATGAATAGGTTGAAAATTCTTGCAATAATACCTATGTTGACAAACTAAGCTTTACTGTTTTTTCATTCTTTTACCAAACAGCAGCATTAGAGGAATCCAGAACAGATATTCATGCTGTGTGTCAGTCTTCTACCAACGGTTTTATTTCCTGTTTATATATGGATATTAGGTTGGAAGCAGTGCTCACCATATAGAGGAGGAGAAGGTGAAAACATGGCCTGACTTAGCACAGAACCTCATCAGAAATACACAGTCAGCTTCTCATCCTATCAGATTTAAAGCATGTGCCTTTGCCCAGGTGTAACCTATGCCAGCAACCACTTAAGATTCTGGAGGTTACTGAAAAAAATCTTGTTGATTCTGATGCTGTTGCCCTAAAGACAGTAACTACACTGGGTGCAGGTTGTCTGGATTCCTGCCTAAAGCATCTGGCAAATTGGGTATGAGTCACCAGAGCTAATGTGTTCATGCCTGTGTTTTCAGCATCCTTCTTACCTATTCTGTCTCTTCTTAGATTACCAGCATATGTTTGCTTGGGCTTTGGTGACTTGTTATGAGAAGAGGACACCTCTAGTTTTCCTTGAGAGTAGCAGTAGGCTCTGTTGTAGCACAATCTCCAGTCCCAAAATATGTTGTATGTAAAACCGAAAGATTCCAACATTCATACTTGTTGTGTCGATGTAGAGTTTGGGTCTCAGGTGCTTTAAACTACGATCTAACTGCTGCTGTTCAACTCTGGTAGCTTGGCTGTGGAGTTCAGTTAAAAACAAAAGTAGATCTAGGATGCTTCTGAATATAAAATTTATGAAATTTTGTGTTGTTGATTTTTATGACTAGGGATGTTATATAAAATGATATTTTAAGTTCTAAACTGACTGTAAGTGAAAGTCTTTATTGGAGATCTTAAACAAAATAGTTGGTTTAATTGGCTACACAGTAAATTAATGAGAACTCTCTATAATGAAAACTTCCAGTGCAAGACACCAGTGTGGTCTAGATGTCATTAAAGGGTTGTGAATTTTAGGGTCTCTTTGTAAAATACTGTCAGATCTATGCTTTGACTTTGTGTCTGTGGCTGACTGAGGGATGACATCCATGGTATGTGGTACTATCGTAAGCATTCCAGAATATTTAATATTAATAATGTGCCTTCATTTATAAAATATTCTTAGGAAATGTAATAATAACTCTTTAAAATCCACAGGTATAAGAAAGATTTAACAAAATAAAATCTAAATCACTATTTTTTGATGAAATAGGATATAATCCTCTCAGTGAGCTTTCATGCTGTTAAACGGCCATTCTGAATTGAACGCTTATATAGACCTCTTCTGTTTGTCAAATATTCAAACACACAGCATCACATGTAAAAATAAAAATACTTTAAAAAGAAAAAAAGATAAAGGCAAAGCAGAACTAGGATAAACTGGGATGTACCTAACATGTTCATGATGGCATCATTGTAGAAATAGGTGACCTGTGGTCTTTCAATCAAAATTGTTGTGTTGCTTATCTTTGAGAGCAGTAGTGAGTATACAACCTGTTAGCTTGCTTCCTGTTTATCATCTTGTCGCTTATTATGAAACAGGAGAGATGAACTGACATATAGAAACTTAAGCATGTTTCTGTGTCTCTCTCTTCTCATTTTAAACTATTTTGGTCAACTTTCTTCTGTTATTCCAGTCTTTTCTTACTGACAGTAATGGCAGTGCTGCTCCTCTCTCTTTTACATTTCCATTAGGACTTCCTTTCAAATTCTAAACCATATTTCTCTTTCATGGTCAGATGGTCATCTGGGCCAACTGCTTTCAGTCAGTCTCTTATCCCTCAGCATCAGTCTGAATGAAAAATGGGGCAAGCTGGTATACTGGAATGTGTGTCCCCTCCCACGCTGTGATCCCTCCTGAAAATGCCTGTAATCATTGTTCTGTCATTTGAAGAAAAAAAAAAAAATAGTCTTTATTTTTGAAGGCTACAAGTCACATCGGATTTTCAATTTCTGAATTTTACATTGACAGGAGGCAGATTGCAGTGAAGACCATAAACTGACAGTTTAGGCCGAGCATGCTATCGCCTGAGGCAGTCAAGGATGTAGACCACTCCATCCTTCTGACTTAGGACATTCATTCCTCCTGAGGTTCCTTGTCCTTTTTGATGATAGATTGAGAAAGACAAGCAGCACATGGGTAGACAAACACCTCGCCAAGGCACTTGGTGCCATTTAGCAGTTTCTTTCTGCATTTGACATTTTCATTTCCCGTCTTCACCTCACTCATCACTAACCGTTTGGGTCTTGTTTTCTGTACACAACTCTAATAGAGAATGACAGAATACAAATACAAGCTCCATTACTCATTTTATATGCTGTATATTCTAGCAGAATTATATAGGAAGCCTTGCCAGCTGAACCATGAAAGGAACACTTAAGATCTAATTGACATTGACCTTATGTAACTATCATTCAGAATAAAGTGATTTTTTTTGTTGGTTTTTGTTTGTTTGTTTGTTTAATGAAGCATCAATATCCACGAATGTGCAGTTATTCAATTTATTGCTTTGTAATTATTTTTTGAGATTACTACAGTCACAGTACCACTATCAAAATATGCTTTGCGTATAAAACAAACTTCCAGACTCTCACGTTTATTATGTCTTATTACTGTGTTTTGCTCAGGTGAGATCTTAATACAGAAGTTGGAAAGTGTGCAAAACAGATTTCTTTATAGACCAAATATGTGAGTGTGCACATATTTTCCGAATCAGTTCTCTGCATCTTCCTGAGAGGTCTGAGAAGATACAAGTTCATGTTGCAGAGGAAAGAGTATTTAGGGGAGAATTTCTATGTATTTTTTGCATATTCTATGACTGAGAGATGATGAGGAGTTAGAATGTTGGCCAACTTGGTTAGTCAGTGGAGACAGAGAAGTGCCTTGGTGATAATCTCAGTTCTGGTCTCTGACAGGGGCCAAGGTGATGCATGGCTTGATGCTTTTCATAGCAGTGCGAGGAAGTTCTCAGCAGAACCACAGCAACTATGTGAATCACTGCAGGAGATGAGTTCCTGATCGATGTATTCATCAAAAATCCTGGCTTTCATCTTTGATACCAGTAAGCAAAACATGCCTTTCCATCACTGTACTGTTGACATCCAGCCTCCCCCTCTGTTTGTTCCAGACCTTTTCTATGAAGATGGTGGAGGTGGCTCTTCTCTTGCCAAGTATCTTCAGTAACTTATTGCTGATACTTCTTGCGCTCTGAAATAAGGCTAGATTAAAATAGGTGTAATTGTAGTTGATGATACTGGTATACATTAGTGTAGTTTTTTGATTAACAGCACTGATACTGTGCCGAGATTTCAGCTTGAAATCTGTTGTTACTTGGGGAGACCCTCAACTGGGAAGGAGATACTTGAGATCTTCGGTAATTCAAATCATTGTCCATTTATACATATTCAGCTTACACTTGGACTGAGGTTTACATTTTCATTAGTATTTCTGAGGATCATTTCCAGGGAGAAGGAAATACTGATTTCATCTGAAATCTATGGTCAAGTGTTCTATCCCATGCTGTGAGCATGGGTTTATCATTGAAGTCTTAATCTGGAAAGGGAAGGAAGGTAGTCTTTTGGAATAGGAAATAATCTTTATCTACTCAAACCCACTGAAAAGAAGGTACAAATGGCACTGATAAGGGTGAATTAAAAGAGAATGAGGCTTCCAATGTTCTGCTGCTTCTCCCTTCCAGTGTATGGTGTAGAACAGTCTGTGGAGCTGTGGTAATGCACTTTCTTTATGCAGTTCAGAGAAATTTAAGTCAAATTCTGCAGGCTTATTTAAGCTGAGGATACCCAACTGCAGGCTGAGCACCAGACAAACTGTAGCGTGATTAGTTGTAAAGTGAGTATATGGGGGTTTCGTGTTGTTTTATGTGGTTGAAAATAATGGGAAGTGAAAGCTCATCAGCTGTAGATTTTGATTGCTGAAGAACTTAGCAATATATGTTCATTTACTCAAGGATCATGAAGAGCTATAATGGCTTTGCTCTTTAGTAGCAGGACAAAAATATATGTCTTGCCTTCTATCATTGCAGCCTTCTGACTATAACATGGGCATGTGTCAAGAAATAATGCGATGATAAATTAAGCTCCTTTTTTTGCTGCAAGAAATGGTTCTTCCTTTGTATACAACACAATTAAGGTAAAAACTTTTTTTGGGGGGTAAGTTGTTATGTGACAAAATACATCACTGGCTAGGTCTTCATTTTCAGGTGTCTGTATATTTATGCTGTTTAATCTTCTTGCACATTGAGCTGCTATGGGACAGTTTAGGAAGACAGAAAAGTTTGGGCATTATATAGATATTGCATTTATCTTTAATCCACTGTTCTTGAAAATATGAAAATTCTCATAATGTCTATTATTGCATTGAGAAATTCATTATACTGGGTTATGAAGCTCTGCTAGCGACTGTGACTGATTTGGTTCTCCAACTTTATTTTATGGATAGAAACTGCATGTAAAATAGTATGTGTTCCCCAAAGGATACTGCTATTGCATGTTTAGTATTAATGCAGAAAAGCCGTTAGTTGAAAATATAAAAAGGACTATCATGAGTATTTGTAGATGCTTTACTGTGAGTTTAAAAAGAATAGTATGCCAGATTCCTTCAAGAAAAAAAAAAGGAAAGGTTAATTTTTTATAACCATCTATAATGTTACTCATAAATTTTCCAATTTCTCTGCTACTTAGCTACAATACATTATTTAGAACATAAAAGATATTAATTTGAAAGACTGATCTCTAGAGATAAGTCAGCTTTCCTTTTTAACAAACCATTTAAAGTACAGGGTGCCTAGCAAGAGTTTTGCAGATGATATTTTGATTGCATTAAAATAATTACTTATTTCAGGTTGTATTATTCCAGACGTTTATACTCTGAGGGGGACTACATGACAGGATTTAGACTTTATATGCGATGATATAGCACTAGGTTCCCATATGGAAAATCTGCATTTCTTCTGGTAAATTATTTGCTTTAGCTCATAGTATTTATGCTGTAAAAGTATCAGACCTTCTTTGTGTTGACTATCTTTTGGTGTAAAATATATCCCCCCTTAAGCATTTCTTCTTTACTTTGTTACAGACATCAATTAAATTTTTTTTTTTTTTGTCTACTAGGTGTTCTTCCTCTGCTTTGTAGCAGGTTTATTCTTAAATATATGTGAAAATGAGGGCAAGATATTGTATTTGCTTAATTGTAGATGCTCCAGTCAGACATGCATGCTTCTCTATATACAATGAACATACGATTAACTTCCAGAATACAGAGATTTACAAAAATTACCCTCTTTATTAGTTCAATAATATCTGGACAAGAAAGCAAAACCAGTCTATGTAAAGAAGAGAATCCTGAATTCTTGAGGTAGCAAAAATTGGTGGTACTTTGTACTCTGAGAAAGTTTCAAGTATTGTATTTTTCTGTAGGCATATGAATCTCAGTACCCCATGAAAATAAAATTTCTGTGAAGTCATTAGTTATCAAGAGTTTGCTAAATTGATTTACTCCATAACTGCCTTCATAAATAGTTCCCTATTTGGAGGACAAGGGTTACATGAAATTATTAAAGCAGCTTCCATCTGCTTTTCACTTGGTATTACCATGCTTTGAGCACTCCAGATCAAAAAACATGTTGGAGTTTGCTTGCCCCTTTGTGTCTCATTTCAGGAGCTGACTTGTCTTTCCTGAGTATGCTTGACTGGTGACTGGCACTTAACTTGGATCTTCAGTATTTGCTGGACCTCTGTGCTTTCTGAAAACTATCTGCACCCATATGATTTCTAGCATAGGTAGTTGCAGACTGGCCAATGCTTTCTCAGGAACAAGATTAATATTAAATGAAGATCCAGTTTGGTGTAGTTTTTCATGTGGAATAGCCAAATGAATGAAATTCAGACTCTGCTCCTAATTAAAATGGTTTCTTTGGTTGCTACATTTAAACATGGGTGAGGTGTCAGACACTTTTTCCATTGGATGGGTGGAATCCAATGTCTCAGTTTCCTCTTTCAAAAATAACTCACAAGCAAGGAGTAATAACTTGGCTTCTCTCTTCCCCTAGTGTTTCCTTGCAGCTAAGAGTGAGGAAGTGTGGGCTGGTGTAGGTAACAGAGATCAGTCCTGCCTAAGCAGCAGATGAAAATTACCTGTTTGCTTCTTGGGAAGGAGCTCAGCTGGTTCTGGGACAGACCAGAATGCTGCAGTGCTTTGGTTTTATAGAAATTGCATAGAAATGATGAATGGTCAGCATATGGTGTGTGATATCCGGGCCACCTCCTAGGTCTGCTGCTCTTCTGCTGAGGCATTTTCAGTTTTCCGACCTGCATCAGGTTAAAAGGCTGCTCTGTTAGAGTATGCTTGCTAACTGTTTTTCAAACAATATAAGTTGTTTTAAAATTAACTAATTTCTAGAATGGCCACTTATTCAGTAAAGATGAAAAGTCAATATTTCTGTAAGAAATTACACACTATTTGGTGCCATCTGTATCTTATAAAACAGAAAATGTTTGGCATCATATGTTTATATTTCCCATTTCAATTGCAATTGCATGGTGATACCAGAGGAACAGAGTGCATTGCTTTAATTTTTTTTTTTTTTTTAACCTATATAACAGAATTGGCATTTACATAAAGATAAGCCAAATTCCTCTGAATCATCTTTGCATTTAATGCTTTTTCTATACTGGCATTTGCTAGGATATGGCTGAACATGGTGGTTTTTTGGTCTTGTCATCTCTCTTCTTGACATGCCTTTTCTGCTAGAAGGGTGTGAAACTGGCTAAGGTATACTGTCAAGGGAATCATTACATGGAACAACATCTCTTTCTCTCTTTTTCTCATGCATTAAAAGTAATATACAGGGCTATCTTGCCCATAGAAATTTTTTTTAGTTACTATATGTGTATTACTAATCTTGATGAAGTTTTCTTGTGGTATGCCATTGGCAATAGATACCAGGGAAGGGTGGGTTAATGTGAAATGTGGATGCTTGCAATGCTGATTCAGAATTAAAGTAGAATGTTTGGTTTCTCTGCTTCCCCCCCATTCAGAATTAACTCATTTTTCCTCATTTATATCACAAATGCTATGTAGCTGTGTCCCTTCCCCAACTATGTCTCTAAATTAAGAATCTTAAATGTTTGTTTCATTTATAATGAAGATGAATGAATAATGAAGAGGATACTAGGGCTTTGATTATGAAACTAGCTAGTGTACTTTAATGTTATAAGCAACTTGAGCATATGCTTGGATATGATGTAACGTATGTTTATAGAAGGAGAATTTTATATGTGTAATCACTCTTGCAGCAAAATGGCAAACAATAAAGTCAAGAAAGGACATCTGGAATCGTGTGGTCTGGCCAGTGACCTTTACTTTTTCGTAAAGGAAGTTGATGTACTTCTCAAATACATCAACAGCTTCCAAGTAGGGTAGGTATTGCTCACCGCCCTTTCCTGGCAGGGGTAACGGTTACTGAGTTTTGCCATCGGTCCAGTATCAACTTTGTTTATAAAAATCAGTATTTTTAGTACATGGTCAGAAATGTAAAGCACTAGTAGGATGAGAATGGCTCTGGATGAAGGTGGGCAAGGTGCTTAGTGTTACTGAATGATCTTGAAAGGGAGAAGGTATCAGAGATACAGTAGTCCAACTTCAAAAGGCCATGTTTTTGTTGGAGAGAAGTAAAAGTATATGGTAGCAGGAGATGGAGTATGTTAGGACAAGGGAAGTTATCTTAAGGGGAGAACTTTGAGTCAATTTTGTTATTTTGACCAGGCAATTTTTCTTTTCTTCTTGCATCTTTTACTCTGACATCAAATTTTGTGTCCAAACCACCCTTTTTCTGCACAGGAGTATGCATGGCAGTTCTTGGCATACATGGCTTCAGTGCAGGTTTGAAGCACATGTAATCTTTACATAGAATTGAGCTGGGTTTCGGTAGCTGATACAAAATTTAGCACTCTCGATTCTCCTCCCTCATGGCGTTCCCCTGCTGACAGTATGCTCCCCGGCATACTGACAGTGTCATCTTCTTCATTCTCTGTCTTAAGAGAGCTGAACTGTTGAGATATAATTAGCAAAATGTAGTAGGTGAAAGATGGAGCTATGTCAGTGCTTTAGATAGTTGTCAGCAAGAACATGTTTCCTGCTTTTTTTTTTGTTTGTTTGTTTGTTTTAAAATTTGTAAGGGACATTGTAGTGTACTGTGAAGATAGGTTCAGATGTACAAGTGAAATATGGATGAAAGGACAAAACTCCAGTCTGTGAACTTGAAGTGCGCAGGAACACAATAGGCATATTTCGAGATACATAGTTTAAGCAGAAAAGAATTAATAAATAAACTTACAAGCTTTGAAAATAGAGTTTCTGTTGGTGGTTATTATTTCCATTGCATCTCAAAGAAGGAAGAGGAAAATGTGCTATAAAGACAGTAAATGTGTTAGAAACAAACTAATCTAAAAAAATTTTTACTTTAAAGGCCAAAATTTATTAAAAGGTGCCAGTATTGTGAATGGATAGTTTATGCATAAAGACTGAATTGTAATTTGCAGAACCTCTTTTGTTCTAGTTTATCTTTTTATACAGTACTCCTCTAGTGATTAAGTATAGTTTACTTATGATGGAAGACAAAGTACTGCATGTTTACAAATCTGCACAATGATCTTGAGAGAATAGAATGTTTAGTCCTATTGTATTCTTGTAAGCAGCTTTTTCGTCTTCGGTCATGACTAAAATTCACTGTAGACCAAAAAAGAAAAAAAGAAAGGGTTTTTTTTGCATATTCTTTTTCATTTATTTATTTATTTTTAGTATGTGTACAATAAACTATTTCTTGGCAAACAGGACTTCCAATAGAGAAATGATGTGTAATTGTTTTAAATGGTCCCCATATATTCCACTCAGTCAGAAAATAGAACATTGGAATTATGAGTCAGGTTTTTGTTTTTGAAACAATGTTGTACTTTTAAAACTAGTGCAGGGTACTCAGAATGGTTTGGGTTTGGGCTGCGCAACATAATTTGTATGCGGCTGGGAAAAAGAGGATATTGTCTTTACCAGAATTTAGTCTCAAGTGCCTTAAAAATTTAATCACTGTAAAGATCAATATATAAAGTAGTTAGTCAATATTTCACAAAGCTTAAAGGAAGTTTGGAGTTACAAGATTTTAATGAATTATTGAATGCTATTTGCAGGAGAGAGATTTAAATAAACTAAAAATACTTTTTTTTTTTTTTTTTTTTCTTTTTAAGCAGAGTGCCTTGCTCTGTTAACAGAAGCTTAAAGTATCCTAAGGCTGAAAGACTGTTTGTGTAGAAGTCACTTACCAGGCATGGTTTGCCCTAGAACTATTTGGAATGATCGTATTATAAATGCATAGACTTTCAGGGCTACATGTAAACTGCATGCCATCTTATAAATTATTCATAATAGCCCACAGGTATAATTATTCAGAGAAGTGAAAATGAAGAAAATTATTTCCTATTAATGTTTGCTTATTCTGATAATTATTTTACTTATATTTATTCAGTTTTTAATCCTAAATTAAGTGAGTCCAGCTCACACAATGTATGTATACTTCACATGCATTTTCTTTGTGACCTAAAACCCATGAAAAATTGATGAATCATGTGTGTTAATATTTCTTCACCAGATTACATATTTTATTTCACTCTTCTGTGTTGTGTTTTCAAACAACTTCCTCCTTTAGCTCAAGTGCAGAATACAGACTTGTTGTATTCTGACACCAGCTGTAATGCATCAGAGGATTTCAAAAAGGTGCTGAGGTTGATGGAAGTGGGGCTCTCCAAGATGCCATGTATAAAATATGAGTGTCATATATGGAAAATAAAAGGCCTCTGCATGAAACAGAATGTCAAGAAGAACAAAATTCTACAAACAGCCATATATACAAATGTTTTTGCTAATATGAGTAGTTCCATTGAATAAAATTAATCATGTTTGGTGTATAGGATAAGGACTCAGTCCTCCAACCTCTCCAAAACAAGTGCAAAATTTATTAGAGCTCTTCCTGTGCTTTGCAATAGCCGGTGTAGGCAATGTCCATGTTGCCTCTCAGCTGTTGTAAAAAGCACTACACAGGAGCAGGAACTTGATATATATGGGGGTTTTAATTAATTTTGGTCACTCTATGCTATGATTTTTTTTTAGCATTTCTGTGAATGACAAGAGCCTTGAGTTGTCATTATATTTTTTTCAAGTATGACAAAGAGCTAGAACTAATTTTTAAATCAATTTCATTGTCTGCTTTCTGCTTGTTTTGGAGCATTGTCTTCTATTTGTAGATAGAGCAGATCGTGAAAAGTAAGTTCTTCAATTAACGTAAAATCAAGCCCCCCGTCTCAGTCTAGCAAACAGGGGACCGATTTATTTCTTTTGACTAAGTATGTTAAAGTCAGACATCTTGTGTAACCTAGTTGTTTAGGCTTCTGCAGTTGTTAGTGGCAAGAGATCTCTTGCAGCGTCTCACTTAGATCTCGCTTTTCTTTGCTACCTTTCTTAGTATGGGATTAATTACGTTATAGAGTGGTTCTCTCCTCTTTATTACAGAGACTGTTAATGGCTAACTTAAAATAATGACTTTTGGAGAGCTGAAAAACAGTGAGTGGTTACATTGGTGTTTTTGCAGCTCAAGCCATTAGGAATCCTCTTCAGATATGGTGCTGCAGGTGCACGGTGTCACCATCAATGCTGTCATCACTGTCATTGTTGGGCTCCAGTAAAGCAGAAGTAAATGAGTGCTCTCTGCTTTTTCTTGATCAGTCCCTGAGCCCTCCATAGCTTGAATTAAAATGCAGTGTTTTGGATTTGTGTGGCAGGGTTTTGGTAGTGGGGGAGGAGCTGCAGGGGTGGCTCCTGTGAGAAGCTGCTAGAAACTTCCTTGGCTCCAAGTCAGACCCGCCTCTGGCCAAGGCCGAGCTCATCAGTGATGGTGGTAGCGCCTCTGGGAGAACAGATTTAAGAAGGGAAACCGGTGGTGAGTAGGGGGATTGGAATGTGAGAGGAACACCTATGCAGATACCGAGGTCAGTGAGGAGGAAGAGGAGGTGCGCCTGAGGAGGTTGATGCCCCTGCAGCCCGTGGTGAGATGGCAGGCTGTCCCCCCCAGCCCATGGAGGGGAGCAGGGGAGCAGATGCCCACCTGCAGCTCATGGAGGACCCCACGCTGGAGCAGGTGGTTGCCCTCGAAGATGGCCATGACTCCATGGGAAAGCCTGTGCTGGAGCAGTCTGTGCCTGAAGAACTGCAGCCCGCGGAAAGGACCCACGCCAGAGAAGTTCGTGAAGGACTGTCTCCCATGGGAGGGACCCCCCGGTAGAGCAGGGGCCGAGTGCGGAGTCCTCCTCCCCCTGAGGAGGAAGGAGCGGCAGAGACCAGGTGTGGCGAGCTGACCCCAACCCCCATCCCCTGTTCCCCTGCGCCGCCGGGGGGAGGAGGTGGAGAGAACCGGGAGTGGGGTTGAGGCGGGAAGGAGGGAGGGCTGGGGGGAAGGTGTTCTAAGGTTGGGTTTTACTTCCTAATATCCTTGTTTTGTTCTGATTGGTAGTCATTGAAATTCATTTTGTTTCTTCCCCAAGTTGAGCCTGTCTTTTGCCCATGACCATCAGTGGTGAGTGATCCCTCCCTGTCCTTGTCTCGACCCACAATCTTATTTTCATATTTTCTCTTCCCCATCCCACTGGGTTGGGGGAGGAGTTGAGCGAGATCCTTTGTGGTGCTTTGTTACTGGCTGGACTTAAACCACGACATGCGGTTATCATGTAATTCTGTATTAGTAACTTTTGAAGAAAAAAAAAATCATGCTTTACGTGTTAGTGTCTACACAGACTAGTAAATAATTCAAGAACTCTGGAGAGTCTCAGTAGCAAAAATACCAAATTAATAAGGATATATAACAGTCTTTGGAAAATGTGGTTTTGTTCTTAAGTCTTATCAAAAAGTAGGTTTCGTTGATCAGTTTGTAGTTGATAGGTGTTTGTCTATAAAAATGCTTCCCTGTGAATTTCAAAATTCTGAAACTGTTTGCTTCAGTAATTTTTAAGTTAATCAAAAGCGTCAAAAGGAAGAAAGCAGATTGGTATTTCAAAAATGGAATGGGTCACCTTGCTGTAGTCCTCGTTTCTTTGTTGACTGAGACAGTCTCAGTTTAGCAGAGGTAGAATTGCATCTCCTTTCCTGGGGAGTGGCTGTGCTTAGCTCTCCATGACAATTGCAGTAGGAGGGCTGCCAGATGTAATGGTGCGTTTCTGGCACGGTGAGTATTAGGTAGGGTAGCACTGCATCACTGAAACCTGCAACTCCCGCATACTTTGACAGAAGAGAACATAAATGAGGATCAAAAAAGACTGCATGATAGAAATCCATCTGGCTCTTACATCTTTACCTCATCAATTATAAACTGCTTGTGTTTGTGTTCAGGGACCTCAACAGCCCCTTATGATACATCTCTACCCTGTGCTGTCTTCTCTCATTCATAGGGACAAGCTGGTGCCAGCTTCCATCATCAGATGATTAGAATTCTGGATGTCAGTTTCTGTGACAGTTTATCCATCTCTGCCCACTCCGTAAACCTAATTGTCAGTAGATGGCTGTCATCAAACTTAGCCATGAAAATGTGAATGTAAATAAATAGAAGAATCACAGAATTTCTTGCTGGCAGTGAGATTAAGAGACTTTCTGCAGAAATATCTTCAAACTCCTGGATCCCTAAATCAGTTGACTCAGATTCACTAAATTCTGCAAATGTGAAGCTCTGGGGAGCAGACAGTCTGGAATACCCCTGAGGACTTTGCATAGCATCTTTACTTTTCACTTGCGGGAAACCAAAACCAAAAATTACCATTAACACCAGGAGCGGGGTTATGCTTGCACTGTGTGGTATTACCAGAGATACACACAGAAGGAGCGTGGATCCAGGGCTCACATCAGAGAATGTCTAACACTCTGCTCACCTCCACTGTCCCTGAACAGTCTTTGTGAAATGGTATAGTATTCTGCCTTCTCATCTTATTTCATGACCTTTAGCTGATTTTTTTTTTTCCTTCCTCTCCTTATTGCTCCATTCCCTGCCCAATATTCTCCTTCCACTCCATTCTTTATAATTTTCTATATTTCTAAATTTTGGGGAAGTCTTGATCTTAGCAGAGTTTTGTTAATGGTGTCTGTGTTTGAATTGTGTTTGAGTTACAGCATTTGAGAGCTGTTCAGTTCACATTTCTCACATGGGTGTAGGTGGAAGCAGGTTACAGAATCAGCCTGGCATATAATCAGATACTTGATATATCTATTTTTGTTGCTAAATGTTGGGGGTTTTGCTGACATCAGGATTTGTTAAGTTGTCCCTTTAGATAAGTATTTTGAAGAATTCACAGTATTAAACAAGCTTGGTCTGCTATTGAGGGATAGTGGTTCTTGAACAGGGACTCCATGACTGTTCTTATTCTTTTGCTTAAGCTGATACTGTGAAGGATATTAGTAAACTGATTTTTCTTGAATAAATGATATCTTATTTTTCCAGTACTGTTTTCTAAAGTCCATTTTAATCAAATGTCTTACTTTTGTCTGAGTTGGTTGGGTTTCCCAGAAGAATTTTACAAACCTCTTTGTAAAACTTCAAAAGTTAAAAATGTCCAACTGTGTTAGGACATAAACAACAACTTAAATGTGCATCTTAAAAAAAATTCATTCAGGAACTTTGAAACACATTCCTAAGTTTAGGAAAGGAAAGAAAATAAGTTTCTTAATTCTTTTTCCTAAATAAAAACCTTTAAGGGAAAACAAAAGATACTTAAAAAATGCAAGGTATAAGAACAGGTTTTTTTAGATGTTTCTAAACTTTAACGAACTGTGAAAGTTCATTCTTCCCATTAAAATCTTACTGTGCCTTGGTCCGATATTTCTCGTTTGTCCACTTTTTTTGCGTTCCTCTTCAGTTTAACAAGGGATCACATGTGCACCAGCTAAATGTCTGATAAATCTCCAGGCAAAGCTGGGTTGACCTGTGTGGAACTGACTTTAAAAATATTTGATGGAACATTTCTTCAGTCTCTGAATACTTGTCAACTTAGATTTATTACAGATGCTCCCATTACAAAGATGTGCACTTTGGTCCTTAGGGATCTCTCTTGCTATATAATTCCAGCTATTGCAGTGTCACAGTTGATCAACTATTCACTTCGACAGTTTGAGTCCAGCAGAACATTGGTAGAGTAACTTATCACCATAACTTCCTGATTACTTTTCTCTTGTATGTAGGAATATATATATAGATAGATAGATAGACATGTTGTTTTGTTTTTTTTAAGTGGATGGGTGCATGTTACATTTTATTCCTTTGGGGAAGAAAAGCTCCAGTGTCTTCAAGAAGGATCACATAGTGTGTATCTGTGAAATAAATGTGTTGAATATCAATAACTCTCCTTAATATCTATCTTATTTACATCTGATTGTATATTACATAGTCATAGCCCAGGTTTTTGTATGCATAGGTGGATAACTATATACAGTTGTTGTGGGAATAGGAACAATAAGAGATTGCTTTGGAAGATCTTGAATAAAAATATCAATCTTATGAAATTATTTTCTTAGGGATAACTTGTCCTTTATTTTCAAGGCTTCCAACAGGAAGTTCAGAGTTTGTATAAAATTATAGCTGGCATGCCATACTGCTATGTAACTGTGATTTGTAAAATGAATGTTCTTAAAGATACTTTCTAACCTTCTGAAAATATATGTAATCTCAGTGGACTCTGATATTGGCAGGAAACAATCATTTTACTCAAATAAGAGGATATATACTCCTTACAGGGGTATAAGCACGATGACTTAGTTACACATCTACTGTTGATGATAATACTGTGAATAAATTGTTTAAAAAACCCCTCACAAAACAACAAAAAAACCCACCCCCCAAAAAAACCCCAAACGCCACCAAACTTCTTAAAAAAAATTAATGCTGCAGACTTATAGAGTAGAGTCACTTGGAACTGACATTAAATTAACAATTAAATTGGAAACCTTTGAGCAGTTATACACCAGGAAAAAAATTATAGCCTATATCTTAACTGTATTTGTGTCTCACGTGGTTTGAGAAAAACTTCAGTAGTCAAGGTTAAAGATGCAGTAAGTATATTTATTGCTCTTAGTAACATAAAAAAGTATATTCTCTAATGTCTTAAGTGGAAGTATAATTTAAAATTTCAGTCAGCATCTCTTCCCTGCCCTCAGGACAAAATCCTTTCCCCTGCCTTTCCCTGCATTTATACAGGAAGAGTGTAGGTCAAAACTGCAGAACCTTTTAGTGTTAGTGGTCAGCTGTGCTATTTAAAGTTCTTCTAAGTGGAGCCCTGTGGAGCTGATCATTTATCACTTTAAAGTGGACTGCGTTAGCACTATGAGGTCAGTTAAATGTTCTTTGAAGAACTTTCTTCTTTTCTCAGCCTTGGGGTAAAAGAATAAAAGTTGACTTGTTACCAGCCCTTGTCAGAGAAACTACAGTTGACAGACTTGAAACCAGTTATGATACTGACACACAGCACTGAGACATCCTCCGCTTCATAAACAATTGAGATTTAGATTGACCCACTTTTCCTTTATCTAACAAATTCCTGGTTTTCTTCTGTTCAAACAGAACTAACTGAAAATTCAGTTTTGGGGAGAAACCAGGTGACTTTGTTCTGGAGCCAAATTATTTTGATTGCAAATACTTCCTTGTATATTTTTCTCAAGGTATTTACTTAATGCTCTAGACTTATCCTGTGAATAAAAGAATGAACACACAAAAAATACATAATAAAGAATTTTTTTTCCTTAGTTTTACTGAATGAATGTCTTCAGAAAATATGGTAAATTCAAGGATTTCAGCCCAAAGAGTAAAGCTGAGGCAAGGTGGAGAAGAAGGAATCAGATCTTACATACAATCTGTAAAGCTGCGAGAAGAAAGCTCTAATGAGGAATGGAAATGGAAGAAAAAGTACCAATATTAACAGCCTTGTACAGTCAACTTTGTCATATGAATTCTCTCCTGTGAGGAGAAGGGGAATGCTTACTAGAATGCATCTGTTATCTCAGAGGAACCTGGGATGAGGAAGGCAGATGATCTGTAAGGTAACTGGAGCATTTGAGGGTTTTTTATAAAATACTAATAATCTGAATTTCAGCTGAAAATGTAATAACTACTTGACAGTCTGAATTTTATGGTGTGAAGCTCTGCTTGTTAAGCAACTGCAGCATCCTATGCAAGCTTCAGTTTCGCTGTTGTCTCAGAGTACTGAGCATGCTGTGGGCTGGATCAGTCATTTTGGCACGGGTACCCAGCACAAGCCTAGGAACTACTAATGTACCCCCTGCAAGTGTGACAGTGGGCTCTCTAGTGTTCGTATGTTCTCAGTGGTGAGCATGAAGATAATTGCCACCATATTTTCAGCTGTTTCCTTCAGCCCACAGTTACTAGTTTAGGTAGGTATTGAATCAAACCTGTTGTGTTGACTCTGAGAAGGCATGTGATTTAGTCAGTTGCCAGTCTTCATTGCTTGTGTGTTGTGTAAACTGGTTAATTGTCCTTGAGTTACAGGTACCTTAGGTTTTCTGTTGTATGAAGTGCGCTTCTCTTGCATATTTCTTACCAGCATTAAGAGCAGGCTTAGTTGACCCACTGTGTCATGTTTACATTTTACTGCTGTCCAGTTTTTCCACTAAGATTTTAATTGAAACTTATATGCTCACAAGGTTATTTTAATCTATTTAATATTTTAGTAGACTTTTAATTTTGGGAATGTGAAGCTGTGCTTTAAAGTTGATTCATTTTATTCTCTCAGCTGAGTTCAGACTGCTATTTAGGGAAAGGCTTCCAACCACTGGATAGCCTCTGCAGAGAGCAGGATACTTCCTGTGGGGTTCTGTATTCGTATTATTGGGCTGGAAGTTTTGAACTGGATTAAATTCTTTTCTCCATTTTTAAAAAACTCCAACTTGCTACATTATGTTACTTGATGTTGGCTGGTTTTTTTGGCTGTTTTTTTTTAATTCTGTCTAAACCACCTTTGAGAGCTAAAAGTCAGGCTTAGCTTCAACCACAAATGGTTTGTGACCCAGTTGGGAGGGGGAGGGGGAAGAAAGAAAATATTCCTGTCCAAATACGTGATTCCTAAGGACAAGCATTTCTTATGATTTGAAGACTACAATATGGATTTGATGGTGTCCAAAAACTTAGAGGGCAAGGTGCTTCAAGTTTGAAGTTCTTCAGAATGTATTTAGTTTCTTTAGGATCTGGAACTATAAAATTATTTTTAAATTATTATTTCAGGCCATTGAGGGGCTTTTCCAGGTCTCTGTAGTACTAATAATGATTGTGGCTTATTTAGTTGTGCAGGTGAAGTTAGCAGTCAGCCAGGAGGAATGATGACAGAAATTTTTGAAGAGTGGTGTATTTGTCAGAAGGTAGCCAGCATTACGAAGACAAAATTTGGTATACAGTCAACTTAAATTTTACTGTTTTTTCAGCTCTTTGATATGAGAAGCAGATGCTCAGAGCTTATTTGGATATGCTTGCAAGGCAAGCTTAATTAGGTAATAATTCATCTGCTATTTGTGTAACGCTCTATAGAGTATCCTATAGCCTCCTGTGCTGGTGCTTTCTGTGAAGAGTTTGTTTTCTGTCCATTTTTATACCTGTACTGTAAATTTCAATTACTTCCTGCCTAGTTTAAAATCATGATTAAGTAAATCAGTTTTGGATTTCACATACAGGCTGAGCCAGTATTCAGACAGTGTATTGTTCAAAGAGATCAGTGCTGTCTGAATGCTGCATGATTAATGGAAGTGATCAAGTACATGTTGTTAGATTTCCCTTTGAACCTCATATCTAATTTGCCCTTTTCTTTTCAGTTAACACCTGCTACCCACCCACAATGAATAACAATATATGTGAGGACTTGACTAAATTTCATTTAAAATGGACGAGCCATATATTTTCCCTTCCACAGAGTTCCAGTAGTTGAAGGCCTCCCCTTGGCTTTCAGCAGGCTGCCTGTTGAAGAGCAGATGCTGAATTATTAAAGTCCTCTTTCTTGGATGGTGGATGGGGTTGTCCACGTGTTCAGGGGTCATGCTAGTTATCGCCTTTAGAGGTGGAAGGGAAGGCCTTTCCCCAACTTCCAGTGGCTAATAATCAGTGAGTATTGCTGGGATATGTTACTTTGCTAACCTTTGTAGGTTATGTGGCAATATGTTGCTTATTCAGTTCTGTGCCTTGGTCATTAGTTCCAGTCTTCATAAACTTTCCAGAGTGGCATCTAGATTCAATGTGAGCCGCATTGATTGTATGCTGTCCATCATCTCTTGAATACATGATATAAAGACTGATCTAACATATAACCAGTCAGCAGGGAGAAGGGTGCATTTTATGTAACTTAAATTTTAAAGAAACATTCAGGATTAATAGCCTGAAGTATTTAGGGAAAACAAGGAATGTAAAAATGATGGACTGCTTACCATCTTCCCCTTTGGGCTATGCATGCTAAGTAGGTGAAAAGTACTCTGCCAAATAAAGTCTCTTGTGGGTGGGCATAACAGCAATTTTGTTCTTGCATATTCAGCATATTTAAAAATCAAAGGTGAGCTCAAGAGCCATTTTGAAAGTTACTGTCTTTGTCAGTGGTGGACAGTAAGGGGAAGGAGAGAAAGATTTTGTACTTGACAGGAAAGTACTGATACTTCAGATGTCTGGCTGTAAGGGCATCTACTATTTATTCTGTCTTATTATCTGCCATCTTTCATAATCTTTAATGTATCAGTCCTCTAGAGCTCTTTCAGGAGAAGTGCTTGTACTATTAGTTTTTTAAATCTGAAGCCAAGGTCTAAAGGGCTACACTCAAAATGTTTTCAAGGGTAACAGTGTCATCTAGGAAAGTGAGATAAGGGTATTTGCGTATTTCAAGGTATGAATAACTGTATACATTATGTAGGCTGCTTATTTTGCAGTGCTTAAGTGCTGAAGTCCAGTGTATGTGCAGTTACACTGGAACAAAAATCCTTTTGCTAACAGTTAATTTCCCTTGCTGAATGAGTGTATAAGTATATATCAGGGCTTTTCCCTGCAGAGCTACCCCAGCAAAACTTTGATCTCTGGTTTTCCTGGAGGGCATGCAGGAAGCATGTTGCAGTGTGCCACACTGAGCTGCAGGTTCCTGAGTCCCCAGTCGCACCCATTTGTGTGTTTATTCTCTGTACTGTTTGGAAAATCAGGAACAAGCAAGAAATTATGTTGATTATGCTGAAATAAAGATGTACTTTATCCCTGCAAATGAGTTGCAGAAGCTAGCTTACATGTTTCATCAGCTAAGGATTCTTTGTATACTTAAGTTCTTGCACATCTTTCACCTCTCTCTGAGACCCAAATTTAAATCCAGCACTCAGGGATATCATGCGGATTTGTACACTTGCTGGTGGATTGTGGTTCCATAAAACAATGAAAAGATTATGCTTATCCATGCTTATTCCATCTATAACAGATGTAATATTAATAATATTTTTTTTTTTACTTAAGACACTCAGCTATAATCCAGTGCAAATTAACTGAAGTTAGAAATAGTCTTTATTTTAGCATTTCAGAGCACTTCAGGCAAGAGAACACATCTGAGTGATTATTGCTTGTAGAAGATACTGAGATAGGTATATTATCTTTTGCATGCAACGTGATTTTCAGTGAAACAAAATCATGTTGCAACATGCTCTTTCCACAGAGACAGGCTTGCTGGCACATTGACTGAAGTGTTGCTTTGGTGGCTTGCTTTATTTTTTGTGATGCAGAATTTCGGACTTTAAATGCATAGTATTAGGAAGTGATAGATGGTGTTTAGGCTCTTGCTTAATACTATGGAAGATTCCCTCAACTGTGGAGACTTCAGTAGCTAAATTGTTAGCAAAGTTGTATCTTGCAGCTTTCTATACCATCCTCCACTTTATGGGATAGAAAACATGTTGAAAAGTGAAATGAGAGTGATATTGCCATTAGTTCCAACTGATGACATGGTCCAGGTTAAGTCTGGCTAGCATCTCATGTGTACTTTAAATTTCTAAGTTGTTTGTAATTGAAGAGCCTGAGATACTTTACTGGTGCTCAGATAGATCAGCAGGGTCAGTTGAAGTTTTCATTTTTTAAATCAAAATATGTATGTGTTTTTATCACTAAAGAATTACCTGTGAGTTTCTGTTTTGAAGCATGTATAAAGGAAATGTGGTCCACAAATACGCAACATTTCTCCTCTGTTATTGTTTCCATTGGTTAGAGAGATCTTAGGCATTAGCACAGACACACTAAATTATGATTAGCATAAACCATTTAATTACTGTTCTAAATTTCCAAATTGGTCTGTAGATGAATGCCTTACTTCATCAGCAGCTAAAGTGAGATAAAATGAAAGGCTGGTGCAACAGGTACACAGATTTGTAACTCTGCAACACTAGAATGCTTCTCTAGATTTACCATTTTCTTAAGAGAATTTCCTTTAGAAGTACAAATTTAAGTACTATTTTGAATATGTCTTGGAAGAATAATTGTACAATCTATATAAACAACAAACAGCATTTCCAATGACTGTGTGCTGTGCTGAGAATATGGGTATGTTACTGTCTGCTTCTTATAATAGGATTGCATATATGTTTAGTAAATGCTTTAAAATAATCCTTTTTTATTATTTTGCAATTTGATAATATTTCTTTTTAAATGAACAACATGTATGTTTAACATGCATTTTTCAAGAGTCAACAATTTCTGTGAAAGCTATCATGGTGTAATAACATTGTATGAAAAGCTCCTTTTCTTCATAAACCCTTATATTTAATCCCTCAAAGCAGCAAGCAACATGCTGGCCAGAGAATTAACCTCAGATTGAAGATAAAGAAGAGGCCAAAGTTAATGACAGCTACAGAAAGCTGAAAGATATAATACAATTCAAGTAGGAGAGTAACAGCTTGCAAACCAGGTTGCAGTATTTGCTTTGTGACGAATAACTAGTGCAAAAGAAAGTGTATTTTCTGTGTGTACAGAAAACCACATTTTCTGGTAAATAGATTCTTAAACTAATATTCCTGTTCAACATGCACGAAATAAGTTAGACAGGTTATGTTTGGAATGATACTGGCAAGCTATTTAACTGTAGAATATAAATGGTAATGCTGTGTAATATAAAATTAATTACAATGGTCAGACTTAAAGTTTCTATTGCATATTATGAGATATTCAAATAGAGAGGAAATCTGTTTAATGGGAAAATAAATAAATCTTATTTGCTGTTGAAACTCAGAATAAGAGATACCATATTATTAAAAGTCAAAAAAATGTTATGATTTTCATTACTTTAACCATGTTCCCACAGAAACATATAGTAAATATTCTGTAAGGTAGAGGTACTTAGAATTGTTTTCAGTCCTGTTTCATCAGGTGCTTTAGTTACATGTGAACCTCAGTGAGTTTCTAAAAATTGATGTGATGCCTCAAAATATGCTAGAAGTTAAAGATGATGAGTCACACAGGGATTCACAGCTGTCTTGAAAAGATGAATTTCTTCCTATGATCGTTTAATTTCATCTGGTTGGGGTAATATAAAATACTGTATGCATCTCTTAGCAGTCAAGATGTGAAAGAATTTGTCGGGTCTATAATGGACATTTTAAAATAAGTGTTCTTGTCATTTGGGTGTTACAGGCAAATCCTGGATCAGACACTATTGTTGGCCTATATTCAGCCTCTGCATAATTCACAAAATCCCAGAATGGCTGAGGTCGGAAGGGACCTCTGGAGGTTATCTGGTCCAACCCCCCTGCTCAAGCAGGGCGACTCAGAGCCAGTTGCGCAGGACCATGTCCGGACGGCTTTTGAGTATCTCCAAGGAGGGAGACTCCACAATCTCCCTTGGCAATGTGTGCCAGTGCTCAGTCACCCTCACAGTGAAAAAATGTTTCCTGATGCTTAGATGGAGTCTTCTGTGCCTCTGGTCCTGTCACTGGGCACCACTGAAAAGAGCCTGGCTCTGTCCTCCTTGCACCCTCCCTTAAGGTACTTACGGACACTGATTGGATCCCCCTGAGCCTTCTCTTTTCCAAGCTGAACAGTCCCAGCTCTTAGAGTTTTCTCATAGGAGAGATGCTCCAGTCCCTTGTTGTGGTTTAACCCCAGCCAGCAACTAAGCACCATGCAGCTGCTCACTCACTCCCCCCCCACCCAGTGGGATGGGGGAGAAAATCGGGAAAAGAAGTAAAACTCGTGGGTTGCGATAAGAACGGTTTAATAGAACAGAAAAGACGGAACTAATAATGATAATGATAACACTAATAAAATGACAGCAGTAATAATAAAAGGATTGGAATGTACAAATGATGCACAGTGCAATTGCTCACCACCCACCGATCGACACCCAGTTAGTCCCCGAGTGGCGATTCCCTCCGCCCCCACTTCCCCCAGTTTATATACTGGGCATGACGTCACATGGTATGGAATACCCCATTGGCCATGTTGGGTCAGCTGCCCTGGCTGTGTCCTGTGCCAACTTCTTGTGCCCCTCCAGCCTTCTTGCTGGCTGGGCATGAGAAGCTGAAAAATCCTTGACATTAGTCTAAACACTACTTAGCAACACCTGAAAACATCAGTGTGTTATCAACATTCTTCACATACTGAACTCAAAACATAGCACTGTACCAGCTACTAGGAAGAGAGTTAACTATCCCAGCTGAAACCAGGACACCTTTCATCATCTTTGTGGCCCTTTGCTGGACTCTCTCCAGTATGTCCATGTCTCCCTTGTACTGTGGAGCCCAGAACTGGGCACAGTCTGGTGTGAATAGCTGGAGACAGAGGGGGAAAAATGGTGATTTCCAACCTGCTGGTTATGCAGTAACATGGAAAACTATGGGGGAGAATCTGATGCTATGAGACCTTCCCTCTGCCCCAGCTCAACTCTTTACTTCTGTCACAGGCTTCCAGGCTGAGATTTCGGAAGATTCAGGAGTTTTTTCAGTTGTTCATGTCTGGATCTTTGTATTCAACTTTCACTTACTGTAATCAGTGCTGCAGGAGACTGCTTCATTACAGAAGACATGCGCCTTTGTCCTTACTTGAAGATGCAGTCTTAGTGGTGTGGTGCTGCTGTGTACCTGTTCCTCTGTGTGCCTCTGAGCTTGGGTTTGAATGTGTTCTGCACACTCATTGTGGGGGCGAAATAATGTGAGGCTCCCTGCAGTAAACCATAGTTGTTCCTTAAAACGTAGTAGAAGTATGTAGTAGTAGTGTTCAGCTTGCAGGGTACAGCACCGCCAGGGTAAAAATAAAATAAAAATTTTACTTCGAAAATGTACACAAAACCTACCGGAACCACATGATGATGTGAACACGTAACAATATTCAAGCAATGCAGCTGTCAAGATATTTTCACATGCAGAAAGAAAGGCACTTTCATTAAGTCTCCTAATAATTCTTTACATTGCATTGCATTGAGAGTACAGGAACTTTGCCCAAAGTACTATTTATTCTATTGAGAATAGAAGCAGGGCTTTTACATCTTCATAGTTTACATAGGGTATCTGTGTACCACAATTTGCTAGAAGATGCATCATAAATTAATGCTGCATTTTAAAATAAGAGTTAGAAATTATCTACAAATAACATAATTTAATCAGCATCATTGAAACCTCTTGGAGAATGAAGCCAATACAGTTTTGGGAGTTAAGTAGGGCAGTTTATTAAAACAAATGGAAGTGATCAATTCCAAGCTTTCCCAGTCTCAGCCAGTATAGTAGAGCAGGAATAAGCACTCTGCAAGAGAACACTTTAATGACAGAATCCTCTTATCTCAGAAACCAAGTAATAAAAATAGTTATTATTGTCTGGATGCAGCTAGCTTAGCCTTGGCATTAAGTAACACAAATAGGAATCTGCCTTTTTAAAGAATGGCTGACTAGTTCAGTGCCACATAGGCCAGGAGGGAGAAAGCTGCGGCTTTGTTTTGTGCACACCTTCCTACACAGTTCAAAAGGTAAAAGGCAGTAATGATGCTTTTGAAGAATTCATTAATATTTCTTTTATAAACTTTTAACACCAGCTTACTTGAGGCTCATACTGAAATAGTTATGATGATTATACCCAGTAATGGAAGATTGGTGTGGTCTGTGTTTTAGAAAATTCAGAAATTTTTTTTTTGGACCGGTAAAAGTGTGGGTTTGTTAAATATTGTAGAAGAAAAAACAAAACTAGTCTGTCTCTGAATTCATAATGCCTTGATCCTGTGAAAAACCTTGTTTGGGAAATATTTCCAGGCATGGCATAAGCTACCTATTTCTTTCTGATGGATTTCAGGGTAGTGAGTATTGGCTTCTCTCTGGAGAGTCCTCTTAAACTGTAATGTTTAAGCTCTACTGTTAAGCAGTTTTGAAAGGAATTGCTGATCAAAATTTTTTTAACGGAAACTTTTGGCTGTAGAAATTGGTGTCTCGCATAGCACTCGGTCAATTTACCTTCAGAGAATGCGGGGGGGTTTGTTTTTTTGTCTCTCATTACTTTAGCCTTTAGATCTCAATTAAGCAAAGTAGTCTAGCACAAGAATATTATTATGTAAGCCCTCCTGTCAAAATATGACGCTTTTTAGATCCTAAGTAAGCACATGTTTATATATTGTGTTAGTAACTGTCGTGGTTTAACCCCAGCCAGCAACTAAGCACCACGCAGCCGCTCACTCACTCCCCCCCCACCCAGTGGGATGGGGGAGAAAATCGGGAAAAGAAAACTCGTGGGTTGAGATAAGAACAGTTTAATAGAATATAAAAAGAAGAAACTAATAATGATAATGATAACAGTAATAAAATGACAGCAGTAATGATAAAAGGATTGGAATGTACAAATGATGCACAGTGCAATTGCTCACCACCCACCGATCGACACCCAGTTAGTCCCCGAGTGGCGATTCCCCCCGCCCCCACTTCCCCCAGTTTATATACTGGGCATGACGTCACATGGTATGGAATACCCCATTGGCCATGTTGGGTCAGCTGCCCTGGCTGTGTCCTGTGCCAACTTCTTGTGCCCCTCCAGCCTTCTTGCTGGCTGGGCATGAGAAGCTGAAAAATCCTTGACTTTAGACTAAACACTACTTAGCAACACCTGAAAACATCAGTGTGTTATCAACATTCTTCACATACTGAACTCAAAACATAGCACTGTACCAGCTACTAGGAAGAGAGTTAACTATCCCAGCTGAAACCAGGACAGTAACTTGGAAGGCTTTACTTGAAGAACAGAGAGATTGTGAGGTAGTTCTTCAGCTGGAGGTGGTTCTCCTCTCAGAGAAGATACAGAAAATAGTACTGTAGACCTATTTAAAATGGTTTTATCTACTCTGCATAATCAAATATTTCTAACACCTAGTTTATGGTTTTCAACAAAGAGTAGTCACTACTGTTTTCTATTCCCCTGGCTCTTCTCTCCTTTTCATACAGTCAACATGTAAGAGTCAACATTTTTATTTTGTATGGTGTGAATATTCCAAAATACAGGTCAATGGCCTAGGCTATGGGAAGACAAAGCTCTGTCTGTGCCTCTGAAGCATCACTTTGCACTGCTGCTTCTGAGAGATTCAATTTATCCCTCTACATGGTACACCTTGAAGATGAGTTGTGAGGATCAGTGTGGACAAAGGGGAAAAGTTTGCCTTTGAATTTCATTTACCAATGTGTCAGCTTTGACCTAGGTCATGGAATCATTCACCTGAGACTTAGAAAAGTCCTTACTAGTGCTGTGCTGGGCTTGCTGTTCTGTCTGTAAGGAGCTGACTCCCTTTGTAAGTTCAGATGTACTCATGCAGGCTGTAATCCCCAGTGTCAGCTCTTTCTACTGACTGGTTCTAGGCTTCAGCCAGACTTTTCTAGAAGAAGACACAGGGAGTTTAATGAATCTGCACAATTAAAATTTTGGCTTAAATATGCAGCATTATTTTTTTACTTCTGAGCTTGACGATTCTCTGTTTAGAGTCAGATACAGCCGCGGTGTCTTAAAATGTACAGTGTCTGTAACACCTACCTACTGGAACTTTCTGAATCATCAGAAGCATTTGATATATTTCTCCTAATGTCTCCCTTTCCAAAATACACTGTTCATATTTTGCTGAAACTGTTCCCTTCCAAGTCTCTTGACCTTTTCTTAGTCCTTTTCTTTTGTATGCTTTCATCCTACCAGGAAAAAAATAACCTGCCAAGTTATTAGCATGGTCTAGGTTGAATAAAACCACCTTATCATCAGGACACTTCATATACCTTGTTATGAATGACAGCATTGGCACTGATTCACTTCTTTCACTTAAATGCTGTGGTTATTGTTAACAGAGTTCATGTGATGAGCAAACTGAGATGTTCAGAATTGTAGATAATGATCCTCTGACGACTTTTCACCTTTCTTCTCTCATTTGATGGGGCAAGCCCTAGTGCATTCTTCTGAGATATTAAAGTGATTTTTGTAATATGTGAATCCCTTTGAAACATTGTGCTGGTTTTTGCTGGGATAGAGTTAATTTTCTTCACAGCAGCTAGTATGGGGCTGTGTTTTGGATTTGTGCTGGAAACAGTGTTGGTAACTCAGGGATGTTTTTGTTATTGCTGAGCAGTGCTTACACAGAGTCAAAGCCTTTTCTGCTTCTCACCCCACCCCAACAGCAAGGAGGCTGGGGGGGCCAAGAAGTTGGGAGGGGACACAGCTGGGACAGCTGACCCCAACTGACCAAAGGGATATTCCAGACCATACGATGTCATGCTCAGCATATAAAGCTGGGGGAAGAAGGAAGGGGGGGACATTTGGAGTTATGGTGTTTGTCTTCCCAAGTAACTGTCACGCATGATGGAGCCCTGCTTTCCTGGAGATGGCTGAACACCTGCCTGCCCATGGGAAATGGTGAATGAATTCCTTGTTTTGCTTTGCTTGCGTGCGTGGCTTTTGCTTTACCTGTTAAACTGTCTTTATCTCAGCCCATGAGTTTTCTCACTTTGACCCTTCTGATTCTCTCCCCCATCCCACTGTGAGGAAGGTGAGTGAGCGGCTGTGTGGTGCTTAGTTGCTGGCTGGGGTTAAACCATGACAAACGTATACTTCCTTATTTCTTATAAAACATAATTATCGCTTCATTAGTAAACTATAGTAATGAGATTTTGCCATGGGTGGCCAGTTAGTAGTGGTTTTCTTGTTTGATCATTAACTGAATGTTGTCATTAGACAAACATTTTGTTGACTTAAATGCCTAAAAATACTTAGAGAAGTTCAAAACCATTAACCATTTTGGATGACCTTGAGTTTACACAAGCACATCCAGTGTGCTGCATGTGCTTTTTTAAGAGTCTCTGGGTTTTTTGCCATGGACGTGGGCAGCTGTATGTGTGTCTACATATATCTGTTCAAAACATTTGCTCATGCTTATATAAATAAAATGTTCAGTGATGGGACATCATTATTGCAATTGTGTGTTTTTATAAATGTTTTTCAGTTATGGTATTAAGTTGCAGAATAACAATATGAACAATCATACTACTATTTGGGAAACAGCCCGTTTCACGTACTTCATGTAGCCTGTGGGGAAGTTCTTTCATTGCTGCATGTGCTGAATCTTTTGTTTTATGTGATGAATACAGTGGTGTTGCATATTACAGTAAATATGAGTACCTTCCTGACTTTCAATTAAAAAGACTTCATATAAGCAGTTACTTAAGTTCCTACTGATCTAAGTGACTTTGGCTTAATTTCGGTCCTTCAGAAGTCAGCAGTTAAAGTGACTTTTACATTATTATTACTGTTTTTAAAAATGAAAACTGGTTTGTGCTGATGGGTAGGTCCTAAAAGTTGTTTCTTAGTGATGGGGTTTAATGTTGCTAGGTAGTCATACTAATTAATAATTAGTATGTTTGTTTAATATATCTAATATTTTTGTGTAATGTATAGGAAAGGTATTCTTGCTAAGAACTTGTCAACCCTGTTTGATAATTTATCTGAAATAAAATAGTGTTGGCAGAAATATTGGCATGACACCTATTACAGCTTAAGACCATAAGAAGTGTTTATTTTTAAAATCAACTCCTGCTTAAATTCCTTTCTGTGTGCCCCATACAACATTGACAGCACTACTAATATTTGAAATTTCAAGCATCAGCAGTAGTTGCGTACTGATTTAATCACTTTATTGTTAGTGTTGACATTTAATGTGATAGTTTAAAAACCCCAAGAGAGTAGTATGAGCCGATAACTTCTTGAGCAGACTTATTTATCAGTATAGAAACTGTACTTGTCTTATAATATACCTTCCAGAATCTGTGTTCACTAAGATCACATCTGCAAAATTCAAGCTTTTTGGATGCAAATTAAACCACGTTTTTTGCCTAAGCACTTTTAATATTCAGTTTAGTTGATGTGATAATATCACAGGTAAAATAAATACAGAATCTTGACTTATCAGGTTAGAAATTCCATTGTGTATCTTTCTTCTCATACCTTGTTGGCAACAGGCCTGTTGTGTTGAGTTTTGATTCTCCGAAGCAAGAAAGAGGTTATATCTTCTATAGTGTTTCATGATATTGATAACACTGCTAATTTTGTGTTTCAAGTAGTCATACATATGTATATATGGTATTTGAAAGGGCATATTTATTAATCAGAAGAGTGAAATATATTGTATAACTGATAGTTTTCTCATAGAATCCTGTATTTCCATATTTATCCTGTTTATGCTAATCATGCGATTGCTGTATATTCATTTTAGAAGAGTTTCATTCTATGCCCATCGATTTGGCTGTTTTAACTCTGTAGTTATGTCTGAAGATTATCCATAGAAATACAAACAAGGAATTGTATCGGCAGTATTTCATTATCAAAGCTGAGAGATGTCAGACATAATTACTGAGACTAACATCTGGAGTGGTTTATTGAAGGGAAACCTTCCAGTATTGTTAGCACATACAAAGGAGCATTAGCCATATGTATGAAGCTTTATAACTGGAGCAAGTTGGGTGGGTACTGCAAGTGAAAGGTATAAAACACAACAAAGATAATTTATGAATGCACCTACTGCGGTGATGTGTTTGAGTAAACTACTTAAAGAAGCTGCATGTCAGAGCTTTCCAAGGTAACGAGTACTGCCCATCTATAGCAGAATTTGGCAAAACCCTTGGGATACAGGTTATTTGCGCTTGCAGTGAAGAATAGGGTTACATGAGATGTGGGACTCTTCAGCCGAGAAAAGGTCCAAGGCAGCATGTGGTTGCAGAAGGAGCAGTTGGATTTTGTGCACTTCTATGAGGCCATTATTAAGCTGCATTAATGTTTACTGTAGAAGATAGTTTTGGAGGGCTGAGGGTCTCGCTACTGTTTCTTCTCCTGCCAGGAGCTTGACAGAATGGTTTGGAAAAACTTGACTTGTCTATACACTCCATCCTGTGTCTCTTTGTAGTCTCCCCCTACCAGCAGAATGAGGGCCAATGACCTATGAGTATTTGATAATTTTAATGGGCATAAAGCCTATCACTTATTTTGATGAATGTAAGGTATATTGGAAATACTGAGGTGGAAACTGAGAAATCATGTTCTCAATCACTTGGAAATTTCCTACTACCTTTTTAACATTGTCTACATGAGGGTTCCGGTAATGGATGGGATTTTGTGCAACCTCTGTGCAACACAAGGCTTTAATAGTGGATTCATGTGTTATAAATACAAGCAAAAGTGTGTATGTATTGCATCTGTTGAGAGTTTTATTTTGGTTTTTTTCTGGTGATGATTTACACTAGTAGCATCCAGTAATGTTAATATGATTATCGCTGTAAATCCTCTGTACCAGTCCATGGCTACTTAGCAATATCTCTTTCTAACAGGTGTATTAGGATAATAGGTTAAGAGTATTGGAGGGATAAAATTGATATTCTAAATAATGTTCCCATGTTCTCTCAGTATTAATTGTAAAGCTTTTATTTTATCTGGTTTTCTTATACATCTCATTATTGTCATGCATATTCACTTTCTGGCCTTTTTTCACCTTATTGTCTGTGAGATGACTCAGTGATTGGCAAAAAGGTTTAAAATGTTGATGTCAAATGCCTTTTAACTAGGATATCAAACACATACCTGTCTTCTTGATTTCTGGATCTTTTCAGTTATTACATAATTTATGAATGTATTTTACATGGATTATTTTAAAAGTTTGCAAAAAATGCCAGCCACAAAGCGTTCAGCTAGTTACCATACTAGTTTTGGTAGGTACTACAATATGTACTATGAGGTGTAGAAGAAATACTTCAGTGTAAAATGTTTTGCTCATATGAACTTGCAAAATAACCTGCTTTGGAAAGTGATAAAATGATCTCTCTCTCTCTCTCTTTTTTTTTTTTTTTTTTTTTTTCATGAACTGCATAACATATTAATAGGATAATTTGGTATGTGTAAAATGAAATACATTTACTGAGTACAGACCAAATATTTGAACTTAAATCCATGTGTTGCTTAAAAGTTGCTAGTAGTTGCTGGTTGCAGAATAGACTGTCCTGTTTTCTTAGATAGTTATGTTAAATACTTGTCTACAGATCTGCCCTCAGCAAGAGTTTCAATTCATGCTTAATTATTAAGAACAAATGAGTCCCCAAGGAGGTGTCATGTATTTCATTATATCTGAAAAGAGCTAGAGTGCTGTTCTAATTTACTCATTTCTTTGTATACCAACTATACCCAGTACGCTGGGAACATCAGTATTTTGTTTAGAATCAAATTTTTTTTCTCATTTTTGACAGTTTTAAGAAATCAGATAATTCTCAATGAAGCTTTAACTGTAAAATGTACAGCTGCATTAGAAGAAAATAATAGCCCATTAGTCGAAAACCTTACATGTCTGACGTTAGTATTTTATATTTAATAAAGTCAGTTTAACTACACTGAAAGTCAATAAAACCATAGTGGGTATGGTGCAACCAGTGTTTGTAAATAATTGTAGTAACTCCAAATCTTATTGAGGATTTTCCCCTTGGGAGTCAGTTATATATTCTTAATTTTGGAATTTTCTTTTGGAGATGAGCTGACACCTGATGATTTGAAATGTATGAGAAAACTCCATTTTTTTAAAAGATGCTTGCTCAAATGATGAGTTGCATTTACTTTCAACAGTACGTGAAAATAAAAGGCCACAGTGGAT
This sequence comes from Aquila chrysaetos chrysaetos, assembly GCF_900496995.4. Classification (NCBI taxonomy): domain Eukaryota; kingdom Metazoa; phylum Chordata; class Aves; order Accipitriformes; family Accipitridae; genus Aquila; species Aquila chrysaetos. The sequence continues at coordinate 56,035,065 of NC_044007.1, forward strand.
TTAGTCTTGGTCAACTATAAGCTTTGTGAAATTCATGCATAATGTATATGGATGACATGAGTAAAATAAGAATAGTCCCTTATTTATTTTAGAAGTAATAAACAGTGTAATTCGTTACACTGATATGTCAATTTTTCATTTAGATCTGTTTTTCCATAGAAAGAAATACTGAAAATATGGTACTTGGCAGTCTTGTCGCTAAAAATGCAATACATAATGTGCCAGTTCAGAACTGAAACCTCTATTTAATGAAGCTATGCCAGTGCAACAGATTTATGTTGCAAACAAATCTTTCTTGTGCATTTAAGGATCAAGTTAAACACTTATTTCCTTACATATTACTGGTTTGGTTTTGCTCAAAAGGAAGTAAGTAGAGCATTTATTACAAAAGCTAAAATGCAACCTGTAAACAAACTTATCACTTACGTTTCCAAACAGAATGATGATCATTATTTAAAAAAGCATGCATCCTCCTCCCTCCCTTCCCAACCCCTTTAATAACCTTCATGTAATCCTTTAATCCTGTAAGCTTTTATCTGGGGCTTTGTATGTATTACCAGACCAACTTTCTTTCATTACAGCATCATCAAAGAATGGATTTCTGATGTTCTGTAGTGCACAGGGAGCATTAAGAATTTTTTTAAAACAATTCCTTTCTGTAACTGCTTTGTCTTTTGGATGTAACAAGTTATTTCCCCCCTGCTTCTCATAATATGAAGGCGAAGCAGTTACAGTTTGGAGGTGTAGTTATAAAAAACTTGCAATTTAATGTTTTTCCGCAAAACTTCTTAGTGGGGAATAACTTTAAGGTTGATAAGGAATGTCATGTAACTCACTTTATTAATTTATGGTCTAAGAATTCTTCCCTTAGTATATAACAAGCTGACCTTTTGCAAATTGCCAAGACAGGAGGAATAAATGACATTGTTACAATGAAAAAGACGTATAAAGTGAATGTTGCGTTTTTAGTTTTGAAGTCTGAAGGTCTGGTCGTGTTATTTCCAAACTTTATTAGTGGTTGATACAAAATTAATTTTCTAATGTTTGACTAATTTCCCAAAAAACTTGATTGCTATAAAAATGATTCCATTTTAAAAAATTAACATTTATGTCAGTTTTCTCATCCTTTTCAAGACAAATCTTTAAGCTATTCAAGCAGTTGTAGTTATTTTAAGTATGTGTAGATTATATTTTTATTAAGTAGATTGAAGTTAGCAGTAATGTCCAATTGTTGTCACTGAATAAGCTGCAAATTCCTGTATTTATGATTTAAAAACAGAAAGAGTGTAGATTTTGTATAAGTTGTCTCAGAAGAGTCTTGGTGTGGGTGAAGTCCAGCATTTTTTTAAACATCAGATCATAGATTATTCTTGTATGGAAACCTATACATTTTGTAGTTCTCTCCAGTGACAAAAATTACTGGGGAAATGTCTGTGTGCAGAAGGACTGTAAATGCTTCTTCCTGGATTGTTCTTGCTGTCATCCATTGACAGCAGGCAGAAAGCATGGAGGAGCATCTCTGCTTCTCCCCTTGCAGATATTCATCTTTGGAAAGATTGATTCTGACCTTTTAACTGCCTCTTTCAGGAACATGTATAAAAGTTCTACACCTCTCTACATTGTAGGTATTTCCACATGATTTCGTGGGGAAAAAAGTAGCTGAACTAAGAGAAGGTTAGCTTTCTAGGCTAAATTTGATACATATTTTATGACCACAATTTATGTGAAACATAACTAGCAGTATTTGTGAAACAAATTGGCCTCCAGGTTCTTTATATTAAATTAACCTGTTCTGATGGACTGCCAATTATAATCAGGCTTCTTCTGAAGAATTTACTGGGGATTAACATTTTTGAGAGGAATTTATTTGGTGAAAACATTTTATGTTATTTACTTACGGTAGTCTTTCCATGATTTTACTGAAAAATTCTGGCCTAGTGTTTGTCACTGCAAGTGTTCAACCTATAAATTGATTGCAGTAAATTGTAATAAGTATTGAAATGGGCCTAGATTATTCACAATGGGGTGAAATTAATTCCTACGTCTCCTGCTTTTGGGAGGAAGGAAAAATGTCAAGTTGACTGTACATACAAAGGAGGAAAAAGTTTAATTAAGTCTTAATAAAATTAACATAATACACTTTATTGTTGACAGTATGTGAATTCTAGTTTTAGTTCAAGTTTAAAATAATGGAGTGGTTAGTTGATGTTGGTGCCTTTCAGTGATTGGTCGCTGCAGATGGAAAAGGTACTTGCTGGTTTTATTCCACCCGTATCCTCTTCCTTCAAGAGCTCTATTTCAAAGCTATTTAAAATAAGCTTATCTAAAGCTGTACGATTGGAAGTTGGAAAGGAACAAAATTAATAAAAAATTTTTTATTCATTCTAATAATAAGTATGATTTTATCTGTCTTCAGTCTGTGTGTTAGGTTTCACAAATTCCTATATTTCTCTCACAATTTCTGAGAAAATGTTTTAACTATTGTTTTAAGAATTGCTGAATAATCGGTTTTCATGCTTGGCTCTTTTGATCTCCCTTTGCATTCTTAATTTTCCTTCTAAGAAAGAAGGGATCTGAGGACCCACCTTTATTTTTATTTTTAAAGCCAGTATGGCTTTTTAAGCATTCATGTCTGAGCTCTAGCAAGCGTTCTGTTATTTAGCTTATTAAGATCACTGGCTCTCACTTCCAGTATGCCAGAGTTATTAAAGGATTTCACTTTTAATTAAATATTTATTTGTTTTTATAAGACATCTTTCTGTTTCACCCTCTCCTGTTCTTCACAACAAATAGGCTAATTCGTTGACATTTAGGGACCTCAGCTACGGGAATTAAGGATAGTTGCTGTCTGTGGTGGTTAGGGACAAGGAAGAAATAAAGTCCACTCCCCAAATATGTAAATAAATAAATCCAAGAGAATTTACTATTTTTATCTCAATGAAAATTCAGCACATTCACTTGTAACATGCACTCCAAGGACTAGTCTCAGTAACTAAGTCTGGTGAAATGTGGAAGCTGGATAACAGAATCTACATGTTCATGTTCTTGCACATGTGTTGTATGAGAAATTGCCGTGTCTGTTGGATTAAATACAATATCGATGCAGTAGGATGGAAGGAATGGCAGATGATTTTTCTGTCCTTCTGTTCTTCAGTCAACATTGAGAAGTAAAAAGGCAGTCTTGGTAAGGAAACAGTTATTGCATATTCTGGGAAGAGTTTTAATATGCCTAAATAGATATCATTTGCTTATTGACTGGTAATTACTGAAGATGACTGCTAGTGGGGAAAAGGAAGCTATCCTTCAAATAAAAACTGACAACCTCCTGCACTGGGAAACTTTGTAAATTAATAGATACCTGAGAAAGCCAGAAGAAGCTAGAGAACTGTGAGAAGTTGTTGAATAATAAGAAGTGATGACAAGGTCAGGAGAAAGAAAAGGAAAAAACTGTTGCTGTCTGTATTCCTCTATTGTAGGCTAGTGCAAAAAGGAGCAGATAAACACTTTCAGTTTTTGTCTTGGCTGTTATCACAAATCTATTGAAACCAGACAGAACAAGCAATGAATGTAATTTATCAATGGGCCATGATCTTTCTGGTTTTCAGGGCCCGAAGTGAGAAGTGTTAGGTGCAAATCCAGTAAAAATACTTAAAAGAGCTTAGGTGTCATACCATGGAGATTTTTGGGTATTGCAGTGAAATGCTGGACTCTCGTTGGGCATGCAGTGTCTTGCTAATACATTTGAGGCATTCTCTGTGGGACAAGGAGAAAGCCAGGCATTCCAGGATGGTTGGCAGAGTAGGCAGGCAGCTTCACTAGCTCACCTTACCAAGCCTGCTTAGATCTAACCAGCAGGGAAACACTGAAGACAGGTGAGTCCCCAAAAGCTTTCAGTGGGTCTTCTGGCATATGCATCTTCCTGACAGTCCAGAACTTGCTCTTTAATGCAATTGCCTGCTTCCTCTTTTTCTGGTTATGTTTTTTCTCTTGTCTCCTACTGTATAATAGCTTAAAGTTTTTCATCTTCAGGATAAGTTCTTTTATCGTGAGATTGTAGTGTCATCAGCCATCCTTCTGTCTCCTCATCTTTGGACTGGTGAGTCTTGCATCCTTTTCTGCACAGCAGTACATTTTAACAAGAGCATTGGAGAGTGTCTTCCCTCAAGAGAATTTAGGGTTTATGTTGGCCAGTAAACTGAGATCTAATCTATTGATTTAAAAACAAGGACAGGGCAAGTCTCTTCTGCTGCTTTTTGAAAGGTGTCCACTGCTATGTTGTGTGGTATCCCTTCCCTGGGGTGTATGCTAGGCATGGTCTCTGTTACAAATAGCATCTCAGGAATCTGCAGTTAAAAAATATCTCACTTTTGGATCTCAGTAGGGCTGACAGCATCTGGCCCAAGTTAGACTTGTGGAGAAAGATTGGGAGGGCTCAGCTCATACCTGATTGTTCAGCTGAGCTTTCAAAGATAATCAGACTGCTGCAAGGAGTCAAATGCAAGCATTTCATACAGCCTATTTGGGCTCATCATAGCCTTAGCTCTAGGGAGTGCAGTTGAAATTCTGTCACTCACTCTGTTTAGACAGTCTGGGATGGGGGGACAGCTAAATAGGGACAACAAATAACAACTGATTTTCATGTTAAAATCTTCTCCAAATTGTACTACACCTAACTGAGGTTTTTTACCATTTCATAGTGTCTGCACTGCTATCGTAACCTGCTTTCAACTACGTGCATATCTTTTGTTGTCCCAGTGGGACAAGAATGTATGATTTTACTTAATTGTTTTTCAGTAATGTTTATGTATAGCAGTTTCTTCTGTATGCTGTCAGAATATGAACCTCTCTAAGGAACAGTAGCTTTTTTAGTCAATAAAATTGGAATTGTGAAGGAGGCCCATGTCAGAAGTGTGCTTCTATCTGCCTGATGTCAGGTATGCCTTAAAGGGAGGGTGCTGAGAAAGTTGCAAGAAGCTGAAAATGGTGTTTTAGATAGGAATAGCTCTTTCAACCTTAAGTATGGCATCACTGCAGCTGCACTCTGTAATTACAATGTCACTTCAGAATTGCTTAACAATTTTGATGCTTTAAACTATGACAGACTAATTCTGAGAAATGTTATTTTAGTTCTGTGGCACTTGGAGTGGTGTGCAGCTGCTTGAAATTTCTGAATGTACGCTACTTTCTGCTTAAAAATTGGAGGCAGAAAGGAACCTTTGAAATGAACTGTCAAGCTTCCTTTAAGGAAGATGATTCAGATCTAACCTTCCAGAGTAGGTGGTATCACTGGGGATGAATGAAGAATTCTGAAAGACGTAATGCCATTTCACCAGCAGGAAAACACTTCATATTTAAGATAAAAATGCTTTTTGAAAGCTTCTGGTAGACTCAAAGTGACAAGGTAGTTCCTAGGCATTAGGTCCATATTGGGATAGGAGACATCAGAAGAACAACCTGGGACAATATATTTAAGGAAAGCTAGGATGAAATGAAGGTAATACAGATTGAATTTGTCCCTGAGTTTTTTTGCTCAGAAATCTTGTAACTGTCACATTTTAGTTTTTGCAAACCTTACTTAAAATAAGATTCCTTGTGCTGCAGTGTGTCTAACTGTCAGGATGCGTTTGTGAAGCTGTATACCTGTCAGTCAGACCAGAGTGCTGAGATTTGACAGTGACTGCCGCATGTCTGTACTTCCATAATCTTTTCATAAGCCTTTTCATCAAAGGTGGAGAAGCTTGCTAGTGAAGTTAATAGTCTAGCTTTTTTTTTTTTTCCTTCTTCTTTAAACTAGCCATTCTCAGTTGAGTCCTTTCATCTATGTTTAATGAAAACCTACTGTGGAAGATACCTCAGTCTGGTGGTGTGAATCATATACATAATGCTGTTCTTCAGCTGTGTTAAATTATACCTCACCAACAGTTAAAGTAAATACCCTGTAATCTTTGAAATGTGTGGCACTTTGTCAAATCAAATCCTTTTGTTTTCTTGGTTTTGTTTCCTTTTTCGTAAGTCTTGAGGGACACATTTAAAGCCTGACTAGATTGTCTTGTAGACTTGGATTTCCTTGATGTACCTCCATAGGGTTCACAGACTTTATTGTGGCACACATCAGCACATCTGAAATCAGAAGTGGTTTCTGTTGATCTTCCAGTACATCTGTCAGACATTTTGAGTTGTGGTAGTTTGTGAATACGTACAGTGTTACATGTGGAGACATACACTGTCTTTTTTTTTTTAAAGAAAACCTCCATATCAGCCATTTTCACTTTATAATTTCCTCCAAATGGAGGAAATTAAGACACTGTACATCTGTGGTTAAATGAAGAACAATCCAGTTGAAGGACATAATTCAAAGTAAACAGACGTTCTCCTGAGATGCCACACTGGTTGAGCATGGATACTGAAATGGCTAGAAGTCAGATGCAGTCACATGCAACAATTATTGCAAGCTAAAACCCCTTTGAAAAATTAGATAGTATGGATTTTCTCTTTTGAAGCTTAGTGCTTGGGGGTTTTGTGGAATATGTTAAAATGACAAACTACATCCTAGGAGTCTCCCTGCAGGTGTTGTCAAAGAGCAGATAATTACCAAATGGCTGCTCAAGCAAAGTTTTCTTAGAAAATATTATATTTAGCAATATATATCTTGTTTTTCTTCTTTTATGAAAGAAATGTTTTTACATAATTTTCAATATGTGACTTTGATACCATGTTAGCTAATTGCTCAAAAAAAAGAAGAAGAAAAAGCTTATATCTTTTGGGGGTTTGATCCATTATAGTCTTTCTTCTCCCAAAGTTCTCATAAAGTGGTAATAACAAACATTTTTACCAGATACAGGTTCAGTTACTTTATTTAAAATAGAGATAGTAGCAAGTGTTAGTTACATTACACGCATGCATTTGTTGTTGCTCTTAATGTCAAGGGACTTAATCTGAAACATTTTTGGCCTTCAGCTTCTTTATCATAATTGTAGAACATCATGCGGTTCCAATGGAGATGGATTTAGAGTATTTATTGACTGGTTGTTTTTCATGAAACAGAGGTGGTGAACAGAAAGAATTCATTGAAATTCAGTAATGTGCATAATTCATCTATCATAATTTAACAAATGGAAAAGACTAAGACAAGCTTCCATCCATCACAATTATTTAACTGCACTCCAGGGTGAGTTAAATTGTATTAAACAACTTTTGGCTTAACAGATTTGGAGAATTTTATTGAGCAAGTTGTACCGTTTCTGTCAGCTTAGTGCTACTGTTCAGTGATTTACATTTTTGACATTTGTTGCAAAACATTTAATTTGAACTAGAGATTTTTCAAAGCTGTTTTAAAAACAAACTTGCATTATATGTGTCTAGCACCTAAATAGCAGCAACCAAACCTAAATTGGAAGCGATACTACTGTGAATCTGAATTGTCCTTTAGAGGTACCTGCTTGTTCCCTGGATTGGATGGTGGGGGGCCAGGGCCTTAAGGGATCTGATTTTCTAATTTAGGCAGTTGCGCCCAAAGTCAAGGGGAGGTAAATCCTATTGAAGTTTTGAGACTCTTTAACCCTTAGGTTTGGCAGGTGCCTCAGTTTCTTTCTTGCCTTGTTGTCATGAATAAACTATTGTCTGTTGCTTGTATGATAGTTTAGCCAAACTAAACTTTCTCCCCATTAATAGGAAACAAGCTAAATAAAGAAGAAAATCCAGTTAACCGAGTAGTTTCTTTGTACTTTTCTATGTAAGTGACAAATAGCTGTTTAATCAGATTCACATGTGTTGTGTTAGGTGAGAAAAAGCTAACACATTTTTCTGAGTTCTGATACTCCACAAGAGACTTTCACGGAAAAGAAATTATGGCGTGCTAATGCTGAATTCCAGGCCTTGGCACGTGATGATTTAGAGCGAGTATTTGCTTCTGGACCATGTCACTGACTGTGAAGGAGACTAGCAAAGATCAGTAGAAATTATTGAGAAGATAGAGTAACAGCAATGCTGGTAGTGACTCCACAGAGTGGGCTACACAGCTGTTGGACACAGCCCAGTTCTGCAGCTTATGGATTGACATGTTACAGCACTGTTGCCAACTGCAGAGCTGTCAGGCTTTCTTCTTTAAACTGTTGAAATGTGGCTGCCATTGGACCCAGCGCATCAGTTTGGAGATTCTGGCTGTACCGTAAATCTACATCCTTGACTGCAGGTCAGTATAACTGCATGGGTGTGATTCAGCAGCATTACTCTGCACTGTATGGTTTGGCTTGAAGAAGCTTAGGACCTGCCCCTAGAAATGCTACATGGAGCAAACTGTTGGGCAAAACACCACCCTCCCGCACTGGGAATTCTGCTGGGAAGCTGTGCTGAGCACAGATGTTGTTTTTGAAATGTTGCAGTTGTATTTTCAAAGGAGATTATAATTTTGAATGTAGTACTGCAGTTCCTCTTGCACTTAGGCACAAAATATAAGTATCTCTGCAAGGCATTTTAGTTAAGGAAAAAAAAGAAGAATAAAAGGGAGGGGGACAGAACCACAACTTGTGGGTATTGAACTTCCGGTGTTCTTGATATACTAACATAAACTCCATAAACTCAAATTAACATAGTTTTGTTTCATCTTAATAGTAAAAAGTCATCCGCACAGATTTGCCCTGGTGTCAGTTTAGGGACTTTGCAGTACTTATTCCGTTGGTAAGTAACTACTAAATTAGCAACACCATAAATACATGTCTGTGAAATGCTCTTCTGCATTCTTCACAAGTTCTGTACTGATTTCAAAATATCCAGAGAAATCCTTAAGATATTTCCACCTGGTAGAATTTTTATTAAGTCACCAGAACATTTTTTAAAAGCTTGTATTGTATTTTGTCTCTCCTTAAGTGTAATAATATGACACAAACTTAATAGTTTTAAAGCACTGGTGTTTAAAATAGTTCTTTAACTTTTTTTGCATCTAATTGTTCCTTCTCTTGTTATCTGTCACGAGGTCTGTTCTTTGCAGAAGAGTCTGAAAAGGATTCCATTCCTAATCCAGTCCTTTTCGTCTTTCCTGGATTATCTCCTTTACTCTTTAATGCACTGTCATTATGCTGAGGAAGTTGCATCAGTGCTGTCTGAGTTGGGGGGCAGTCAACTCCTTTTAAGTGCTGTTCTCTACACTAATCTTCCTTCTACTCTTGCCCACGCTCCTTGATTAGTTAATCTTGTTAACTTTTTTTTTTGGGTGCATCTCTGGTGCTTTCTTTTCTCATACATGCATACCATCTCCAAATACTTTCATATATTCCTAAAATCAGATGTGTTCTTTTCCTGCCATTGCAGAAAACTGTTGTGTATGCCGCCTTCTCTTCCTTCATCAGTTACTGCAGCATCTGCTGGTGTTCCTTTGTATAGCCCATTTGAAATCCAAAGTCGCATTCCCTGCTGTCATGCTAGAATGAGTGTTCATACTGCAGCTTTTCCCTTGACTTGTTTCCTTCACTAAAAGCTTTCTGCTGTTGGCTTTTGTGGATTATCAGCAAGTTTGCTGTTGGCTGTCACTACATCTTTCTTCCTCCGTTCCTTCCCTGAAGAATAGTTAGCTTTACCTACTTGCTACTTGAGGTCTTCTTGTAGCTGTCTACAGGCTATCTTCCATGCCCCCTAGTCAAGGGACTTCTTCCACATGCTGTCTTCATTCAAAAAACATCTTCTAACCTGACACTGAGATTATGTGCAAGTAATTAGTCAACTGATTAGGATGAGGAGCAGTGAAAGGCAGCCTAAGATGATACTAATTAGGGGCTTTTGGCAATGTAGTGCAAGATGAACAAAGGTGATTACAGAGAGATGGGCCTTAAAGGCAAGGATTTACAGCTTTTAATAAAGGATTTACAGTACAGAAGCTGTTGTTGATTTACCATCTGTGAGAACTGCTGCAGCAGTGTTAATTTGAGATGTTATCTTGAGAGTCTCTTCACAAGTAACTCAGTGTGATAGTGGTGTGTCCTTTTTAAAATAGTGAAGTCATCTTTGTTGCTTCATTTTTTGTTTGTCTGTTTAGGGTGGACCTTCACAGGGATTATTGTTTGCTGTACCAAAAAGACCTCAAGATTTCTTTCTTGTCAGGTTTGGTGAATGTCAAATGGCTCCACATAGTGCTGAGGATATTGTAATGCAGGGATTAGTTCCCTGCGAAGAAAATGCCAGAGTTGGGGCATTGCCATATAAGCCATAACGTCAACAGCAAGCAAGCACATAAGGAGGCTCTAGTGCCTTTCCCCAGCAAGGAAGAATGTGATCAGAGGGCAGCTGAGTGTGTGTGCAACATCCCCATTACCCTCATGTCCTGTATCTACCTGGCTCTGAAGTATGGTTAGGTAAAAGGATGGACTGTAAGTAGGCCATTTCTTCTGTTTTAATATGCTTATCTTGGGAAAACAAATCAAAACAAAAAACAACCGAAAAAAGGTGCAAGGGTTGGGGTGGGGTATGGGTGAATGCCACTAGTCCTTTGGGACTGAAGAACAGATCTACTGCTGAAAATTAGTGAAGGAGGAAAATTACTTTAGTATTAGTATTGCACTTACCTTAAATAAGTCTTCGGTATCCATGAATTTGAAGCTAAACTAAAAGACTTTTTAAAAAAATTGGAAGGTAAATATGCTAAACAACAGTAAGAAAAATAAGAAGTACAAATTTTATGTCATTGTGGTTGCTGTAGTTTAACTCTTGGTTGCTCTTAAGGTTACCTGAGGTTGGTGCGAGAAAAAAGAGAAAAACTGCCTAAGAACATGGGAAAATATGGCTGAATGTAATGTGTGTATAAGATGTGGGACACTTGTCTTGTGAATGAGGCAATTTTCTGTAGAAAGGAGATCCATGATTTTGTAGTACTCTCACAACTGTGGAGAAACAGAGGTGCATTTTTTCAACTGTGGTTTAAATTTTACATCAATAAAATAACCTTCTAAGGAATAGAAACTATTAAACTCAGTAAAACTGGCCATTCATCTAGCAACTACTAGTCTCAATTCTAAAGAACAAAAGCTTACAAATTTTTCCTCCAGAAATTTCTCATGCACAGAATTTCCTGTTTCCATGAATGTTTGTTCAGTCCTTTATTTACTTTTGTTGAGCTCTGTTTCTGTAGCCCCATTGTTTGCAAATCAATGCCTTTCTAAATAAAATACTGTATTTCCCAGAACACTGCTAATCATTTCATGCCACAGGTGAGTTATATCGCAATTGTTTTTTCCTTTGCAAATGAAACGTGTGTGAAAAGGGGTGTGTGTGTGTGTTCCTAAAAGTCTCAATCCAGCTTAGTGGAGTTATTTGAAAGGGCAGTGACTTAACTGATGGTAGGATGTTTTCTGTTACAGGTGATTGTTTTACATCACTACTCTGAGTGTATGGCTAAGTATGTTATTTTCATGAAACATTTTGGATTGGTAGGTTCTATATAAAAATACCTGTATTACTGTTTTTATGTTTAAATCTTTCTTTTTTTTTTTTTTTTTTCCTCAGGTAGGATAGACCTTGTAAAGAATTTCCCTGCTTCACAATTCAGAACTCCTTCTTAGGTTAGGAATTGCCTGGTACTGTCCTTACTACTACTGTTGGCGATTTACTTACTAGCATCATAAAACCGCATAACTATGTTGTTGTGCTTGTTTATCATGACAATAAGACATTTCTTTCTAACAATTCATGGGTGCTTACTTCTGCTTCCAGAAGTAATGTGGATTTGGAAGTAGCAGAGGAGGAGATAGTCAAATTTATATGCAGAATGTTACTAACTGCAATAATAGAATTGTTTGGTTTGTCCTTGTTAAGAAGGGAGGAAAAGTAAAATAAGTTATAAAAATGGAGAGGAAGTGGGGGAAAGAGGGCAAGGAGAAATGGATGTGCATTAAGAAAAGTTAGGAATTGTTTAAAATTGGTAAGACAAACCATTAAAAGGGTGAATGGGATGACCAGATAATCATAAGTCTGTCAAGCAGACATTAATCTGGTGCAAAGTAATAGAGTGGATACCTGGGAGTCAACTGTGTTACCTATCTGTAATTCTTCATTAATTAATTTCAGTCAACACAAGGTTATGGGAAATAGTTTTTTTTTTTTTTTTTTTTTTTTTCTCAAGAGAATGTGATGTTTTGAGAGAGCACGTTTGACTTTTCAAAGATATGTGACATTTAATATTTGTAAAATCTTTGATTAGGTGCCATGTGACATGCTGATTTAGAATTGGTATGATATAGAGTCATCAGCATACGTAAAATGTGTTTTAAAAAAATAGCTAATAGGTCTCAATAACATAATTGTAGTCAGTAATCAATGTGGAGTATATGGAGGCCCTCTGAGGATTAAGTTTAGATCTGACAGTGTTTAACCTTTTTATTAGTGATGAGGAAGAAATATTGAGTCATTACTGATAAAAGCACGCAGATGACAACAGCAGTAGTGCCATGGTAAGTAGTGATCAGAGGAGAGGTAAGTGATCTTGAAAGCTAGAGTGCAAAAAAGCACTGTATGTTTTGACATAGAAACAAAGACATGCCTCCAGCCTAAAGAAATACTAGCAAGGAAGCAGTGATTGAAAAAGACTTGGAAGCCATGCTTTCTGATGTCTGATCAGAAGTATCTGAAACAGGAGGAATATTTGGCATTATTATAATGTCAGTGGAATACTTGATCTAGCTCATGCAGCATCACAACTCATGAAGGACAACAAACTCGAGCTCAGAAGAAGAACTATGTTGAACCATTGAGTGTTTGTAAGCACACCTTTGAGATTCCTTAAATCTGCCACTAGAATCTATTCAATAAATTGAATTTACAATATTTGATCTGGGTTTGCAAGCATGCTGTAGAGAACTGCTGTTTAATAATTGAGGTGACCCACAGAGTAGCAGGCCACTAGTAAAACAAGACTGAGTGACTAAACAAATTTAGACTGAGAATTAGGTGAATTAATTTTTGGAAAAACTTAAGGGTCGAAGTGGACGTTCTTTTGGTACCTGTGGTCTTGATGGAATGCACCCATGAGTGCTGAGAGGGAGCTGGCTGATGTCATTGCAAGGCCATTCTTCATAACTTTTGAAAGATCACGGCGACTGGGAGAGGTGCTTGAGAACTGGAGGAAAGCAAATGTCACCCTTATCTTCAAAAAGGGCAAGTAAGAGGATCCAGGAAACTACAGGCAGGTCAGCCTCACCTCAATCCCTGGGAAGGTGATGGAGCAACTAATTCTGGAAACCATTTGTAGGCATATAAAGGACAAGAAGGCCATTAGGAGCAGTCAACATGAATTCACCAAGGGGAAGTGACCAACTTGATAACCTGCTATGATGAAATGATGGGCTTGGTAGATGAGGGGAGAGCACTGGATATTGTGTACCTTGACTACAGTAAGGCTTTTGACGCTGTGTCTTGTAAGATCCTCACAGAGAAGCTGATGAAGTATGGGCTGGATGAGCAGGTGGTGGGGCTGGCAGAAAACTGTCTGAACAGCCAGGCCCAGAGAGTGGTGATCAGTGGCACAAAGTCCAGTTGGAGGCCACTGACTGGTGGTGTACCTGAGGGGTGTATACTGGGTCCAGTCCTATTCAACATCTTCATTAATGATCTGGATGATGAGGCAGAGTGCACCCTCAGCAAGTTTGCAGATGACTTGGCTGATACACTAGAGGGTCGTTCAGCAAGGGGAAGTGCAAAGTCCATGCACCAGTACAGGCTGGGTGGGGTCTGCCCAGCCGGAGAGCAGCTTTGCAGAAAAGGACCTGGGGGTCCTGGTAGACACCAGGTTGACCATGAGCCAGCAATGTGCCCTTGCTGCAAAGAAGGCCAATGATATCCTGGGATGCATTAGACAGAGTGTTGCCAGCAGGTTGAGGGAGGTGATCCTTCCCCTCTGCTCAGCCCTGGTGAGGCCAGACCTGGAGTGCTGTGTCCAGTTCTGGGCTCCTCAGTGCAAGAGAGGGAGAGACATACTGGAGAGAGTCCAGTGATGGGCCACAAAAATGGTGAAGGGACTGGACCATCTCTCATATGAGGGAAGGCTGAGAGAATTTGGACGACTCAGCCGGGAGAAGAGGAGGCTCGGGGGGATTTTATCTATGTCTAGAAATACCTGAAGGGAGGGTGCAAAGAGGAGGGAGCCAGGCTCTTTCCAGTGGTGCCCAGTGACAGGACCAGAGGCAATAGGTGCAACCTGAAAACCAGGAGGTTCCCTCTGAACATCAGGAAATGCTTTTTCACTGTGAGGGTGACTGAGCACTGGCACAGATTGCCCAGAGAGGTTGTGGAGTCTCCAACCTTAGAGGTACTCAGGAACTATTTGAGCGTTGTCCTGGGCAACTGGCTCAGGGTGGCCCCCCTTGAGCCAGGGTGTCAGACCAGATAACCTTCATCCTTGGGGATAGTAAAAAGCCGTCTGGGGATGCTCCTGAGCAGCCTGCTCTAGGTCAGTGGTCTCCAAACTCTTTTGGTCAGCCACCCCTATCAGGAAAAATTTTTGAGCATGCACTCCCAATATGTGCATATTTATTTACAATTTATATACACATGCTACTATACAAATACAATTAGTACAGTTAAAACATGCACAAAAAAAGTTTAAAAAGGATGATATAAAGATGAAATAAACAATGTGTTTCAATTTTATTTTAGGAATGGCAAAAAAACCCTTTTTGTTCTCCTAGTTAAAATATCGCTATTAATAATACATTTCTTAGGGACAGCTATGTGATTGAATGTCCTTCATTATTTTTTAAAATCTTGGTTTAATACTTTATGATGCAGCAATTTGAAGGTCTGCCTCTAAGTTCAGCTTATTTCAATATTGATAATTTCAAAATTTTTTGGCCGAGTTCTTGTGAGATCTGATTAGGTCATCACTGTTGTTACCTTGTAATGTGGCTGACAAAGAGCTCTTATTAAGGAGAAATGTTAGCTCTGCCATTTTCTTGTTGTTGGCTTGTGCTTCCATTATTATTATCATCTGTAGTTTTTAAGCCACTTGTCCATTTTGTGAGGGTTATTTTACTTCAGTTAAAACTAGAAAATATCCATAAATCCACTTAACCAGGGACACTTGAACTGCAATACACTGCAATTTGTTTAAAGCAAATGATCAAGTGAGAGTGTCGCTGTCATCCCCTCCATGGAAGGAAGACGTGACCATCTGACATATGGACCAAATGAGGGTGCCAGTGTCCAGCTGTATATTAAATATTAGTAGAACTTAATTTCTTTCTTATTTTTATGTTAAAAAAAAAAAAGGTAGACATCTAATATTTTCTTCCTACACCCCAATGGATTGTCTTGCACGCACCCCACTTTGGAGACCACTGCTCTAGCTTGTCCATATTTGGGACTTCAGAAGTCCCTTCCAACCTCAACCCTTCTGTGACTCTGTGATTCAAGAATCTAAAAATGCTGAGAAGTGATTTACAAATACATTTAAGTGACATGCTTGAGATGATGTTATGGTGATAACTGGATTATTCTGTCCAAATGCCTTTTTCAGAGAGGAAGACAGACAAGAAGAGGACACAATAGCTATATAGGCATAATCTTCAAACTAATACCAGGAGACAATTGTAGGGGAGTGTCATGCTTCCACACCTGAAGCTGAAAAGAGGACTGACTGTCTTGCTAGTTCACGAGGGCAGTACTTTGAAGGGCTATAAACAGCTAGAAATGTTTGCTGAAGTGAGAAAGATTGAACTAATCATCAGGATCTGTACAGCAATAGGGAGGGAGGGGGACAGAGAGAGCGAGGCATTTTGTGAAGGAAGTTTAAAAAAAAAAAAAAACAAACAAAAAATGGCTATACCTCCAACTCCTAAAAATGTTAAAACATTATGGAAAAAAAAAGCCATGCAAAACACACTGTCTCACTGTGTTAAACTCTTCTTCTAGTATGTTTTTAACTTGAACAAATAATACTTTGCTTTTCCGAGCCATTCAGTTATGGGCTATGGCCTTTGGCTCCAAAGGGAGCAGAGGAACTGCAAGATGTGAATAGGTCAGGCTGGCTGAGAGTAGGATGGGGGACTGCAGTCCATGATTTGACATGACAATAGGAGAAATATCGAATGCTACCCATGAACAGAGTTGAGAGCCAAGACCTGAAATGGTGCTCAATTAGATTATTAAAGAAGAGAATGCAGTTAGCTCAGTAACTCTGACATCTCTATGATTTGGGATGTTTAAAATCTTTGATTTGCATGTGTTACTAAAAGATACGCTCTGGTTCAGGCAGGAATTAATAAGACCTGAGGTCTATGCTGTACGTTGGGTTAGACTGGGTGATGACAGATGAATGTATGAAAGTCTTGCATCCACTTGAAATATCCCTGTGTTTGGACTGCATTGACACTTGACACACAATTCTTAGCACCCATTGAAGTCTTTAGAACTATTGGCTACCTCAAAAATAGAGGCTAAACATAACTTTTATTAAGATTTTTAAACATTTAAGTATGATGCATTTACATAAGAGAAAATTGCCCCAAAAGCTCAATTGTTTATTGTTTTCTCTGTAAGTAATTAAGGGTAAACTAAGATACTTTGAAATACATGTAAAAATATGTATGTATACACTGTATATATAACAGATTATAGGATATTACTAAAATACTATAATAAAAAGTGGGTATTTTCGAGTAATTAAGCCAAAAACTCTGAGCTAGTCTAATCTGTCACAAATCAGTGATACTGCCCTAATCTATACTGTTTGGAGACATGAGCATACATTTAGCTTTATTAGATTATCCTATCATGAAGTGAACTTTAGCAACAGAGAGGGCAAGACCTTCCCAATGTAGTAACATATTGGGGTCCCAGGAATATCAGAACTTTTTCACAAAGGATTAGAGATCCTTATCCCAGTGTTATGGCCTGGATAAAACATCCCTTTCATCAGGCATGGAGCAGGAATTAGTAGAAAGCAAAAATAATTTGAATCAACCTGACAGTCATTGGATTTGCTAGTACTTAGGTGCTACAGTCACTCCCATGCAGACCTGAAGTGGTTTCTACAAGGTTAGAAAGTGTGAAGCTCTGTGGCCTCCATGTGTCTTTTTGTTGTGGTACAACATTTAAGTGAGTTTAGTGCTGACTTAATCCTCTTATAAGCAAGAATTGGAAGTAATTATTTTATGAGGGTAGTGTAGCAGTAGTGCGCTGTTCTGCTATGTGGAAGATTCAAGAGTTCACTCTTCAGGTCATACGAGCTTGGGCTTGTAAATGCTGCAGCAGTAGTGTTTTTAATGCTCTCAAATGTGGGTCCCTGTTATAGCTGACAGACCTTGTGAAAATATCAGAGGTTTCTAAAATTAATTGTTTCTTCTCCTTCTGGGAGGAGGTTATAGATGTGATGAATGAAATAAAGTATAATTTATTGCAAGAGATAATGAAGGAAAAAAAAGCAGTAGCTAACTACATTTAAAAATAGAAAGTTATTTATACCTGTAGCACAGTGAAAGCCTGTTGTGCTGACTGAATTTAACAAGCAGACCTGGGATTCAGCCTTGGCGCTGCTAACGACTGGAGGCGTTATTGATGTAGTGAACTAATTACCCATGTGATGAAGTTGCCTGCTGGAGGTTTTTGACTGCTTCACCACTGTGGCACGTCCTACAGGTTAATTCACTGAGCAGCACAGGTAAAACCTCCAGATGGAGGTCCTGCTCTCTTTTCATCCAGGCACAAAGGGTTGTACTGACAGCAGTAACTAAATCGAGATGAATATTTTCCTGAATTATTGATCGAGTAGCTAGAGTTGTATCATAGAACTAAATGGTTTGGGATGCATTTGTAGCAGTTCGTAGTCACTGCATGGGAAAATGCATACACAGTAACTTTAAAAAGCAAAACAAAATGAGTAACAGCCTTTCTCATCTGAAGGAAAGCTCCCAGATCAAATGAGGAAAAGTACAGCAGAAAACCTGTAGATTTAAAAAAGGAAAAAAAAAAAAAAAAAAAAAAGGTGGGGGAATTTTTCGATTAGCAGGCAGGAAGGGGGATGCATGGGCTTCAATATCTGTTTGAATTCTTTCTATGTATAAAATTCTTTTATGGCATTTGTTCTCAAATGTCTCAGTATACACATTAAAATTCAGAACAGAAACAGCTCATTTAATTAGATGATAAACTATTTCACTTAAAATTTATAGGGAAAAATATCATTTTGTAAGATAGTCTAATAACAAATGGAATGAATACCAATGTGTCCTGTCTATTTTTTTTATTTGCTCTACCCATTGATGAAGTAGAACATAAGCTTCAATATATGCTGTCCAAAACTAGACTTTCGATATATCGGGCAGAAGAAATACAAAATCTGTCCTAACATTATTAGTTTTATGAAAATATTTTAAGGTTGTGGAATCCTTTTTACAGAAATGTTTAGTGTCTTGGGTTTTGAGGGTTTTTTTTGTTTGGTTTTGTTTTGTTTTTTTTTAATTGTGGTATAGCTGAAAAGCCTCTGAGACTAGTAAAGCTAACGCTGCTTTTGTCTGATACTTAAAGCTAGTAGTGTGTTGTAAATAGTCAGGATTTCTCATCCAAGCTTAATATGCTGTTATCTAACAGAATGCACTAAGTGTTCTGTAATAACTGCAGAACTCATCAAACAAATGGAAAGGTTAGCCCTGAAATCAAGCGTCAAACTTTTATTTTCTCACAATCAATAGGCAAGTAATGCACGTTGGATTTATAATGATATTGAGATTGACTGCTTAAATCCTTTTTAGAGTTCAAAGCTGGAAACAGATTGTGTGTAGAAGCAATCCACAGTAGAGTTCCTAAGTAGGGGCTTGTGATAAATAAGTGAAAATTGGGTTTGACTGAAATGGCCCATCAGTCCCATATGGGTTTAGCAGGAAGATTTCAGGCGCAAAAAGACAGGGGTTTGGAGAAGCAGCAAGCATTGGTTTCACATCACCTGAGATTGCTTTGTGGAGTCTGTCTTCTGGGAGATGTAAAGACGAGAGGCTCATTAAAAATGAGCAGAACCAGGGAGAATGGTTGAGCTTCCAAGTACACTTGTGTTTTTTAGCTTGAAGTGTTTAAAGGTGAAGATACATTTTAAAAGCTCAACTGGCAGGTAAGAAGAATGCTGTCAGGATTCTCAATTAAATCCCTTTCTATATAGATAAACAGGATATTACAGTAGTTTTTTGACAAAAGCAAAAAAAACCCCTAAAACCACAAACCCAAAAAACTTAATCAGCTCAGAATGTCCTGATAGTTGGATGAAATGATAGTTAATCTCTCAGCTATAAAAATTGGATTTGATAAAAGCAGTTGTCTTCAGTCCTGCTATCTGATAACTTCAGAGGCTGTATTAACTGTCTGTAAAAGTTGTGGAAGCCAGGGAAGAAATGAGTCTTGGGGCTCACTTTGAAGATATTCTACACTGTACTAGCAATCCAGCCATGGTATCTTAGTTTGCTGTGGGCCCATTGTCTTAGAGCTGACTTTTACCCATTCCAACACTTTGAACTATTTTGCACTCTTGTATTTTTTGACCTTAGAAAACCATAATGATACTGAGCTTTAAAATCAGAATTTAGCTTCTTATTTGCTTCTTATTCTGATATAATCTGTGCTGTTAACAGATACAGTTATAGTAGTTATACAGTAGCTAAAGTAATTTAAAATATCACAGATGTTGATTTTTCTATGACAGCATGAGGGTTGTTTGTCAATGTCTGTCCATTTACCTAATGCTGTAAGGCAAGGAATGAACAAAGCAAGTTTGACCTATGAAGTAATGCTTTTGTTTGTTCAGTCAGAGCAAGTGTTTTTTAGCTCAATCTGAATTTAAATTTATGTGATAAATGTGTTGAAGCAACATAGTCTTTTTTCTCAGAGTCTCATAGCATGAAATACAGCTGAAAGCTGATTTGTTTTGTGAAAACTTGTATGACTCTTGGCACAACCATTGACAAAAGAACAGTGGCTGTTTACTGTGTTGCTTATTGTTGCCTTCATTCACATCTATTCATTCATGCACAGCCATTACAACATGGGGGAAAACTTTTGGGGGGATAATTGAATAGCACAATTTCTAACTAAAAATGAAGGTGTTGGATTTTAGTAATTTTAAGTGCTGTTTTTCAAAGTTACTAAAAAGAACCTTAGTGAAAATTGGATTATACTGCGATCAAGAACTTAGTAGCTTTGTGAGTTGAATAACTGGCAGTGCAGGTTGTGGGAAAGGTGGTTTGACTGTCTTTTTATTAGGCTGTATTTCCCTAGAGCCCTAGGATGGATGTAGCATGAAGAGGTTTGTCCTCATGACAAACTGAAAATCTAATGCAGTGTTTCCGGAACAGATGTTAGAGAAATGATCTGGTGTGGTCTTACAATCACAGTCTTGATGATTGTATGTTTCTTAGGTTACACTGTGTTTTAAATAAAGTGTCAGTGTGAGAAGACCCTTTATTATGACGGATTTTGGCTGCGAGGTGTGCATTTCAATCACTTCCTCCCAGCTGGGGGGGGGGGGGGGGGGGGGTGGTGGATTTAATATCCCCACCATGTTTTTTCCTTCCTTCTGAATTGCATTTTATTTCATCTCAGATTTTCAGTATATACATTTCTTTCTTGAATATCATCTGTGCAGTTTTGTATTGTTTTCCAAATGCCTTCCCCTGCTCTCCTCTACCCTTCCCCAGACAAATTTTCTGGGGCAGCTCTACTGTGCTGTATTTCAGTAATATATGAAGATGCTGAGGTACTTGGGTGAGGTGAAATGAAAAGGAGTAAGCAGTTTTTAGGATAATAAATGTAAAAAGTGGAATTAATATGAAGCTACTGAAAGCAGACAGCTGTCTTCTTTCCTTTTGTTGAAATTTGCCTGTCTTCAACAGATCGGTGCAACTGCTTACATCCCTTGTAAATACCATACCGAGAGATTAATGGTGAGTGATTCTTGAGCTTACCCTTTGTCAAGGCAGCTCTTTACCTAAGGAAACAATTTAGGAATTTGCCTCTAGGCCTTGGTAGCTCTATAGGAGCAAATGAAGCCAGGGGAAAAAAAAAAAATCAAATTAGTGATTTCTTACTATGTTTAGATGTTTTCTTTTTAATTCCAGCTGCACATGCTTGGCTCTGTTTTGGTGATAGCTCTCCTCAGTGAACTGAAAGGAGAAGTGAAGGCAAAATTGCAGTAAAATCCAAGTGAGGAAAGGATAGAGGAATTCTATGTAATAATTAATAGGGGCAGCTTCTGTTACCAACATAAGAAATCACAAATAGATGCTGAGTGGAAAAGAGATAACTATGGTATGTATTTTCTCCCTTGTCTGACAGAAGGGTGAAGTGCTGCAGACTACTGCTTCAAAGTCGCAGAGGGCTAATGCATGGTCCGTGAGTTAGACTGAAAATTGCCCTCTTTCTTTTCTTCCCTAGGAAAGAGTACAGAGAACATTGTCATGTGTTTTACTGTAGTTTTTTAAAACAGAGGTGTCATTTCAAGTCCTTTAAGAGGCTACTGCTTGTTAACTTGTCAAAAGAAAGTATACCTAATTGTTACCTTCTGTATATATTACTGCAGTATGTACATCTGTTTCCCACCCTCCCAGTATGTCTCCATTTCAAGTAAATGGGGAAAAAAAATACTTCTCCCACATCTGCCTTCTGTAGCATCTGCTTTCTTTGCCAACCAAGATGATTGAATTCTTTTACACATTTAATAAAGGGGGTTTGTGCACTCCTGGGTGGTAGGTATAAAAATAAATTAAGTGAATCCTATGATATAAACTATATGAAGGAGGTGTTCAGTTGCATTTTTTTTTTTCCTCAGGAGGCTTATTCTACTGCCAGAGTATCTTTTGAATTTTTAATTCTATTTCAAGTATGTGAAAAGAAGGTTCCTTTTGATAGCTATTTGTAGGTCAAAGCTTTATTTCGAAACATTTCAGGCAGTTTATATGTGAGACTTCTGCATTTTGAAGCATGGTTTTGTCGTGTATTTGTAATAAACAAGATATAAAACATATGGGAAATCTGCCTTTTATTTGTTCATTTTTGTAGTGGTTTCGACTACAGTCCAGAATTTCAGCAGGTTGAGTCAGCTCCAAAACACATGTACATCACCTGTCTCCCTTTTGCATCTAGTATGCCCAATGTGATCTTTTTAATAAGCTATATACATCTGTAGGTTAAATATATTTTACAAATTGGACTTCTAGTTGTTCTTAAAAAGTCATTCCGAAGTACTTATCTTCTGGATATTTTTTTTTCTTATAAGGCTTTCTTGCAAAAAAGTTACCATAACAATATTTATTACATTTATAAAGTGAATTCCCTGATCTGGAACTTGATTTAAGCATTAAATTAATAATTAAAAAGGTACAATGGTATGTATACAAACAGAAATGAAAACTAAAAAAAAAACCCAAACCAAAACCCCACACAAACCATCAGAAAACTCCCAACGGCTAAAATTTGTCCATGGCAACTATTTGTACAAGGAATGTCTCTCTTAGTATTAACTTGTGTTGGACTGGAAGACCAGCTAGTAGTTTTAACACCCAGCATGATATCCTTCTCTATTACTAAAGCATAAAATCCAAAAGACTTTTGCAAATATGCTTCTTTTAATAATACCTTTCGAAATAGGTTTTCCTAAATACATTTCTGCATAATCCTGTACTTACTTTAATGGATTGAGCACTCGAATGTTTCTTTTGGTAGATGTGTTCTAATTAATGACAACTGCAGCAGGGATATAATTTGGTATGTAAGCATACATGTGCACTTGGCCATGTAATCCATGCCATACATTAAGAAAAGCTATCGCTAATACTGTAAAATCAAACACCTGGGCATTAAAAAAAATGCCAGAAATTAGTTTGCTCACAGAATGTTAATGTGCACCCGTTTTCCCATGGGCCTCATAAATATCCACTGATAAAAAAATGACACAAATCTATGGATATTATTTGCTTACACGAGATGAGTGATACTTATTTTAGGAGCTCTTATTCAATGTCTTGTCTTTTAGCCTTGGTGAGTGGTGTCTGTTCCTATGTCTTGGTATCTAAAAGGAGTTTAAATGCACATTTTGAGAGGAGACTGTTCCTTTTTTTCAGGGCTTTTCACTAGAGTCCAGGAATCCAGATTTTGAATTATTCTTGGTATCTGTTAAACAAGTGTAATTTTGTAGAAAACATTTTATTTGCCTAAATATGGGCAGGTTTCCAGGGGAGGTTAGAACTGACAGATATGTCTTACATAAAATGCAACTTTGCTACAGTATCCCGTGTCACCAAAACTGAAGCGTTTTTGGAGACATTTGTGTTGATTCAGTTTCTGTCAGGTAAGTGGAGGGAGAACAGAGAGAAAAATTGTAAATGTTTTATGAACATGCGGTGAGCTTTTGAAGTCTCATAAATAACATCTTTAAATGTTTATCCGATATGTTTTTTTTCTGTATACTGTCGTCACCTGCGATACTGCTGGAATTGAGTCTGTGAATTCGGAACTCTCTAGCACTCTCATACCACCTCTTCCACATATCTGAGCACAATTTTTTATCATTTTCCATCTGTTATTCTCCCTTACAGCCAGAATTAATATCTGGCCTTTCTTAGTTGCAAAATGCATCCTTTTACCTCATCATCTTTGCTCTGGCTCATGAGATGTTTCCAGATAATTCTTCCATCCTCTGCCTTTTTCAAAAACCCTTTCTGAGCACAGCCGCAATCACAGAAGTTCTTTAATTGTAAGACCTGTTTCCTCTTGCTCTTCTCCCTCACCCCAACGTGTATGCAGACTTGTCAAAATGTAGATACTGTTTTAAATTAGATCAACTTTATGCAGCACATGTTTTTTCAGACTGCCTGACCAGTAATCTAGATTACAGTATTATTTTACAGCTCTGAACACTTGCCTCTAATATAAATCAAAAACTTGGTATATTTTGAGAGAAAATAAATGTTCCATTTTAAAACAGACTACCCACTGCTGAAAGCTCACCTGTAAAGCCTGGATAAGAATTTTTGGTGTGCGTATGTCACTGCAGATATGTGGCAGCTCTGCGTGCACTTTGGAGGCACACAGAGAAGAGTTTCTTTTGCGAGCTATCTCAAAGGTAGCATGTCTGGAAAGTCCTTTTAACGTGTAATGCTGTAACACCTTTGAAAGGGCCTTTTTTTGCTGAGAATCTACACACAAAGCAGAATACAGGCAGACCATTATGTCCAGTTTCTAATATGTTCTTTAAACCTTCCATTTAATGTAGCTGTAGTTAGTTTACTTGAAGCTTTATTGGCTCGACCATTTATTGATTTCAGAGGTGAACAATTTTGTATTAGACAATTTTTGTCGTCACCCTATCTTTATTAAAAGTTATACAGCAGAGTAGACCTGTCGTAGAGGTTTAGAGACAGCATTTTAACTTTTTTGTGTTAAAAATTGTCCATTGAGTCCTACTTATGCTTTCTCAGTTAGCCAGTTTATAATTGAGAATGGCTTTTTATTTTCCACTTTATGACTTCTTACCTGCCCCCAAAGGAGTAGTTGTTCATTCTCCGATTTGACGGTTTGTCAGCTTAGGAGCTCAGGATACTGTTTTCCTAATGCTGTCTTTCTCAGATAATTTTCTAATTGTTGTGAGAGTGTCTAGGTAGGACAACTGCCCTGAAATTTGAAACTTCAAAAATGTAAAAGGGAGCACAAGGCAGCACGGTAATGCTGCCTCATGGTCCTGAGCATTAACCCTTAGGGATGAAAGCTGACTCATTCACAGTGTAGTCAAGCTTAACAATTGCAGTTTGTCACAGTTTTCAGTTATTTCACTTGTCATTTGCCTTGGTTTGTTGTCCAGGTCCATTGTTGTGCTTGGTCCATTGCTGTTGGATGCAGGGATGTTCATGAGGACAGGAGGGAATGTGGCTGGCTGAGGAATGCTATATTCTTGGTTTGGGCAGAGGCTCCTTTTTTATAGACAGAAAGAAAAGATCCATTGCCTAATAGGAGATTAATCTTTCACTGCATTATCAAAGCCCCCTGATATGACATGTGGTCTAGACACCCAGCTTTCGGATCAGATATCAAAACCTTTATTTCTGTTTCAAAGAATAGCTACATTGTACTTAGAGTTAATCAGCATAAACACATTTCCAGTATGAAATTGAAAATACAGAGACAATAGAATTTAGAATGCTTTTAAAATGAGATAAATAAGAATACTAATAAAATGTGGGATTCAGTAAACTCATCTTCTGTGTTCACCTATTCTGCAACAGAATTCATGGTACTATGGCAGACCAGAAACCATAGAGCTATAAAGAAAAAATGTATTTTATCCCAAAGCAGGGCCCTTGTATCAGTTCTAGTATGCACATATGTTCCCTGCCAATGCTAGTGTTGATACTCATAAGCATTACAAGTTTCAGCACTTACACATTTGGCAAATTTTTGATAGAAAGTACATATTGATCTGAGATCTTTGCAATATATAAGACCAACAAAAATAAAGCAGTGTGCAGCACAACTTGAACTTTTTTCTGTGTTAGTTTTTGTCATTGAACTGATTTTTGTCTTCTATTATCCTACTTTTTGATAAGGTATTCTTTGAGAATACTTCGTAACAGATGTTGTAGTTACAGTCTGTAACACAGAATACTTTGAATAAAACTTTATTCACATTAGGAAAAATATAGTGTGTTCTTTATCCCATTTACTTTAATTGGTTGCTTTCATCTTAAATTATATTCCTCCTTTAACCTCATAAATTTTTCAAGTTCTAAAGTAATTTACCAAATAAAAATAGAAACCTGCAAAAAGGACTACATTTGGTCAATGACTTAGTTATATTGAACTGGATTCATGATGGTTAAATGGATAATTGCAGTTGAAAGAACTGTAGGCTTTAATAGACTGTGTTGCATCTTGTGCATTTGTCAATTAGGAATCCAAAAATATCTATAAAATGCAGCATAAGCCAAAGAATCTTAATGGGATATGTATCTCCTGTTTTACTTAGAAATATTTCAGTCAGCACAGAATTCATCCTTTAAAATACAGTTTGGCTATCCAAACTGTAATATCATTGTAACAGGCAGGGAAATTGTTTTGCTTGATTAAACTATATAGCAGGCAATAGGTATTTTGATTGTTATTACAAATTCTAATAGCAAAAATGGGCAGAATTTCTCAAGTGTGCCACCTGATTATAAAAAACTGTCTATCTTGGCAGTAGCTTGTCTTTCAAAACAGGGCAACAATGGGAGACATTAAAGACGACTTAAAATTTTTCAGATTTTACAGTTGATATCATATGTGGATAACTTTTTATGAAGTGGAAACCTTGTACAGTAAGAGCATCGTGACTAGAAAATAGGCGAAGCACTGCAAAAGGCAGGAGGGCTTGAGTTAGATGCAAAGGTAGGGTTTTGTCAAATGTCATGACGCGTTTCTAAAGAACTTAATGTTATTTGTAATATGGTCAGATGTGAGGGTCAGAACTTTGGGGAGCAGGCATAAGCCATTAGGACAGTCAATGACTCTTGATTTACAGTAATTGTTACTTGGCTAATTTGGCTAAGCTTTTCTTTTTTTTCCAGTAAGATGTTCTGTGTTATTCTTGGTTCAGTCTATAAACTTGCGTATACTTCTAACAGCTATATATGCCATGTATGCTATTTTAATTTACAAAAGACTTTCCAAAAAGTCATGGTTGTGCAAAGCCTTCATTAGTATTCATCTTATTCTTAGTGGCTGGCTGTAGAAAGAAACATGGCTTGGTATCTGTGCTGTTAGAGACCTTCTGTAAGCTAGTCAGTTCTCTGGGTAGGTGGCTGTACAATTTGATTACTCGTAGCAATACTTGCTACAGTTTGTTTATTAGTTGTGGGTGGAATTGACTTAGGAATAGAAGGAGGAGTTCAAAAGTTCTTTTTAAACTCTTCCTGTAGCAGATGTGAAGATTAGATACCCATTTTGAGGAAGTTATAAGATAGTAAATTGACAAAGGATTGGAGGATGTAAATGGCAAAGATAAAAGAAAAAAAAAAGAAATCCTCACAGAGCGATTTAGCCATAGATTCACAAGAGAAGTGAAAAAAAAGCAAGCAGTGAGAAACAGTCCTGTGTTGACAGACAAATGGTCTAGACAAATAGAACTGTTGTTCTATTTATCTATGTTTTTAACATCTTCTTAACTAGTGAGAATGGGAGAAGCCTTTACTAATCATCTGGAATCACAAACTCTTCCCTTTTTTCCAGTATTGGACATTTTGCAGTGCTTGGCTGCACTTCTGGGTTTGAGCAAGAAAACACCTTAAACTTTTCTCTATCTTCTTATTGCTAGAGATATGTATGATGTAATGAGGTAAGGGAGCTATTCCGTACATTCATTAGTCCTGTGTTTGAATTGTAAACCCTGATTTATGCCAGGTTTTATTTGGGTGTATATTTTTTGCCAAGCTTGACTACATTGCACACTGTGTAACTTGATATTTAAATTTATGTCCTAGTATCATTTGCAGTACCTTTGCAAGGAAACTACCTTTTGCTTCACCTGTGGTTTGGGTTTTTCTTTTTTTATTTTTTATAAAAAAGCACAAATAGGTCTGTAAAAGTTGATGTTTTGCTTTTGTGTCTGAAACTTAGCTTGTGGCGTAATTTATGAAGTTTGAAGTAATATTTATGCAAATAGTAGAACAAATGCGTAAATGGCTGCCTAATTTTCTAAGCCTTCCCACTGGAAATGTTGCAGGTGTTATTTGATACACTTTATACAAATCTCTTGCATTTCTGAATATGTTTAACATTAGGAGAGAGATTATTTATATCTGTTGTTAGATATATTAGAGTTGGAGTTGGGAGTTCTTTAATGGGTTTTCTGTTCCCACTGGACTATCTAATTGAATCTTGTGCACTTAAAACTGTACAGAAAGATGCAGTGTCCAGAGGTGCCAATTTCCCTGATAAACCTAAAGCTCATGAAAACTTCCTATAGAAAGATATTTTAGAACAGAGACCAGTATAGGATGACCTGTATCCAAGGGCAGGGCAAGTACGATAGGTCTGTAAAGACCAATGGCACTGTAAGAGAACAAAAAATGAAATTATTTGGTGATTGCATCTAAAAGTAATTTCTCATGAAGATTATATGCTTGCAAAGTGCGTGCCATGAATCTCAAATATACACTGGGACTTAGCTATTAGGAAGGCTGGACTTCAGTTAGGTGAAGCTTGTCAGGTATAATGAAATTCTGTCTTCTACTTTTTGATAAGGTATTCTGTAATGCTATTTATAATGTTCTAGGAAAATTTAGATTTTTAAAGTCTTTTTGAAAGCTAGATTTTTGTGTTTCCTATTTTAATACAGCTGGGCAAGGCTAAGCCTGCTGTGCCTGTAGATAGATAGTAAAGATGATGAATAGCCCTAAAGTTTAGTTTTGTTTGAACAGCTGCAGAGTTTACTTTAATATGGACTGAAATATCTGTGACTGGGGTTATATTTGTTTTCCTGAGTAGGAAAGATGTCATTCTTCACTGGAGTGGAACATCAAACATCAAAGAAAACAGAATTTTGTAACCCTGTGTTAGTCTCCTGTTAGAAGACAATGATGTAAAAAAGCTAGAAAAGTTTCCTCTGTACCAAAGGGAAAAAAGCAAACCTTTTCAGTTTTCTCGTGGATGTTAGATTCCGTTCTTCTAAATTCATGACATTAGACTTTTCCCTGCACCAGCTTGGGATAGTGTAAGCTTTTATAACATGTTATTCTTTTCTAAATTACTTAGAAGAGAATGGGAAAAAAAGAGGAAATAATACTGTTTTCTTTCAGAGAGTTTGAGGCTGCACATAGATTGGCTTTTTGAGATGGATGTGCTGTATTGTACCAGAGGCGCTGATCCCACAAACACCCCGGCTGCTATCTGTTTGCAGCACAGCACACCTGAGAGCATCTAGGTCTTCCCTTATTTGGAAACCAAGATACAGGAATGGGAGCTGATGTTCCCACACTTACAGGTTTTTTTTCTAAAATGTAGATTCTCAGGCACGGAATAGTTTGTTTTTCCTGAAGAATGCTAATCATTCAATCTTTTGATGATCTGAGTTTTACTGCTTTTTATTTTGCTGGTTTGTTTTTGATACCTGATGGTAGTGTCATAGGAGAAAATTTGTCTACAGTTCTAAATCTCCTCTTTTACCCTTGGGATTTTGTTCTTATGACGAGAAGGTTTTATGCCCTCTCAGAAAGTGATGATTAATAAATATATAATAATTTGTATTAAAAGATATTTAAAAATTATACAGTCTGCATTGAATCATGTTAGGATTAGAGATTCATAATCTGTTACCTACATGCCTTGTGTAATTTTTATCTTTGTGTTTATATTACAGGATGCTGTACTTTCGATGAGCCTCTCAGTTCGTGTGGCTATAGTCAGTCAGATGATGATGATCTTAACTGGGATCAGATGAACACACCAATAAAGCCCTCCTCAGTTCAAGGGATGCCATCTGGTTGGTCTTTTATTTTGCTTTGTTTCTCTTTGACATTAGCTTATGTTTATTCAGCATTTTTTGACAGTACTATTGTTAGAATGCTACTTTGTCTAAATCTGTTTGTTAATTGCAATACTCAGATCTTCCCAGTGATTTTTGTGAGGGATATTTTGCAAAGCAAAGGTTTTCTTTCATTGTGTGGGGAACATACGGGTTAGAAAGTAGAAATAGAAACTCTGTGTCATCAGGGAAGGCAGAAAGAAAACAGAGTGATGGCATGAAAATGAATATGAAATAGTACTAGAAACAGGCAGACAGGACTACTCAGGAAGACTCAGAGGAAGAGGGAATAGTAAGAGATAAAACAAAGATGTCCTTAGGCATTTTCATTGAAAGAGATATTAAACAAAATCTGTCCTGAAAAGAAATGGAAAGTGAAAAAGAGGTGAGAGAAAAAGGAGAAGAGAGGTATCTTGAAACAAAGGGCCTCAATGTTATTATTAAAAGGCAGTTGTGATACAGTTATTTAAAGTACTTGGTGCACTGCATGCAGTTGGACCTAAATCCACAGCAACAACCCTTGCATTCTGCTGAACTATAAACTTACTCTGGTAATACAGTCATTCCTTTACCACTTCAGCCACACAAATATGTAAAATCTGATCATTGGTTTTAAACTATTCACTAGCCTAAAATTTATCATTCTTTTTTCACATTTTTATCTAGGCTTGTTAAGAGTTCCCCCATGTACTTATCTCCATCTCCTGGGTGATGATTGTCTGCAGCCCAGCTCAGCATCTTCTTTGGCTTTTTAAAGACTGAGCCTCCTGTGACTATTGTCACCTAAAAGTAGCCAAAACAAAAAGACCACTTCATAAAATCACTGGTTGTAGTATCATGGGACTTCTGCTTTAGACATATAATTTCGTATAAATATGTCCAGAACACTTAAAAGCATTGCAGATGAATGTCCTGGTGTTTCACATCCATTTCTATTAGTTCTTTAAAGCACCTATAATGTACTTTGGCATTTGTGTAAAGTCTCTGTAATAGTTGTCCTTCTCAAGAAAGTGTTTCTCCCTTATTTTTGGAGAAGGGAATTAGGAAATAAACAGTGTGAATGTTCAGAAGTGGCTATATAAACAAAACCTGAATGTATGCACTCATCACTGGTAGACTAATAAATGCACTAATGTATGATATGCACTAATCAGCTGTAGATATCATTCACTTGTAAAAATGTTCTCAGTGGTTTTCACTATAGATTTATCAATGTTGCCATGTGTTGTGGACAACATCATACCTGAGGTTGATGGTTGAACTGAAGTGCCTTTTCCTTCAGCACTTCGTTTCCTCTGACAAAGGTAGGACTCCCAAATTCAAGATGAATGTTCAGTTCGCCTGAGTCCTGGCACTTGGATCGTCATGCTATATTGAGTTCATCATTTGAAATAAAGGAGGTTCTTGCAAATTCCTTTTTAAACTGGCTCTCGTCCAGTGGTGTTGGCACATCTGGACTATTTCATTAGTGCTTAATACTGTTTCTCAAGTTGGAGCTAACACACGTAGTTTATCAGTCATCTTGGCTTGCAGTACAAGCTATACATTCTTTTTCTCAATCACACCATTGGAAATTCTCTTTCTGTTCCAAATTTCATTCATTACTCTCCCTACTTGGATTTTGTGAAAGCAATTGTCAGGATATGTTGTTCAGTCTTCTTGGCAGATAGAAGAGGTTCAAATCTATGTTCTTTTCTGTGATGACCATAGGCTTGAAGATTTTTTGGTTTGTTTTGTTTTCCCAGGGGGAGGAGTCCAGACTAGGGACTGGTATTTTTATGGAGAGAAAATGATATATATGTAAATTTATTTATCAGATGTCGTACAACTTGTTTCTTACTTGTCTTCCTGCCTTTTTATCAGAAGACTAAAATAATGTTCTGATGATCAAGTAAAAAAGATATTAAATTTGGTAATAAATTATATTTAGAGTTTAGGGAGTTTTAGTTCTGCCCATAAAGGAAGTGAAACATGCTTTGGGAGTCTTGGGTCAGAAGACAAACGAGTTAGTCTAAGGAGGGTTTTGGATATTGGTGCCTTAAAAGGTCAAAAACCCCTTCAAGAGGAAAAGAAATGCTCATTTTTTGCAAATGAGAAGTAGTGTGTCTAAGGGCACGATTCAGTCAAGTGGTATCTAATTTTTCCTCATAATTTCATCTGGACAGTTTTTTCCTGTTCTTGTTCAAATCATCTTCTTAATGATTTTAATTAGTTTTCAGTTAGCCTTAGCCAGAGAGTTATGTGATACACTTAAAAAATTGATTTCAAGTAGTTTGTCAGCAGTTTCTGAGCAACATATTTTAGAAGAAGTAACTTGAGATGATAATGAATAGAACATCTTAGATTAATGGTTTGTGGGGAATTTTTGGCTTGAAAGCAAAATGCTTTATGCAACAATGTTGTAATACTAGACTGAAACAAGAACCCTCAGTTCAGTAGTCCCTTGTCAGTACAAAAAATTAATGCATATAACATTCCTAATTTCAGGCAATATGCTCCAGTGAGTGAGTTGATGTCAATATATAATGTTTTGTATAATTTGGTGGCAGTCAGGGGGAAGCACAGTAGTTATGGCATTTGATTTATTTTAATCCACATGAGACTGCTGAGAGCATAGCTGTACTTAGAGATTTGGCTCGGTATGTTATTTCAGTGTGACAAAAGAAATGTCATATAACATTCATGCATGTGTGTGCACACATTAACGTACACACTATATATTTACATGTTAGTGAACATTAATAGTTCTCTGTGAGATCTAGTTTTAGATTAAAATTGCTAAGTTGTATCAAAGATAATAATAAAAAGTTTCTAAAAGTTTTTCTTACAGTAGACTTTAATCCTTGTTGGAGTGTTACTGTAGTAGAGAAATATGAAGCTATTGCTACTAAAGTA
Organism: Aquila chrysaetos chrysaetos; assembly: GCF_900496995.4. NCBI lineage: Eukaryota > Metazoa > Chordata > Aves > Accipitriformes > Accipitridae > Aquila > Aquila chrysaetos. Next base: position 56,067,466 of record NC_044007.1, read on the forward strand.
AACAGGGTGCTAGTGCTCTAATTTTCTTGATAAATACAAACATGAGTCAGTACTAATCTGAAACTGCATTAAACAGACTCCAAAAGCAATGACATGTATATATTTCTGTATATATTTGTATGGATTAAATGAGAGTGTTTAAGCCACTGGTCTTCTGTTTCAAGTGTCCTGTGAGTCAGATGGAGTAAATGGTGTAGGAAGGGTGGCTCTTCCCTTTTCTCAGCCTGTCTTTCTCCTTGTCTTTCTGTTCCAAGAATATATGTTTATAATAGTGTTTAAAACTACAGTTATAGAATCACTTAGTCGTCATTAATGCCACCTTGCATTGTCCTATAGAATGGTTACAGCAGTTTGATATTAATTTGTTTTTATAATACGCATTTACAACTATAGCTAACTGTAAACCCTCTAGCTGTAGTCCAGTAAAGATGTCTTCAGAAAAACATGCCCAAACAGTAGATTACTCTATTGGAATGGTGTTGGCAGCAGGGCAGGGGGGCTGCAGGAGCAGCCTCTGTGAGAAGAGACCAGGGGCTGGCCCATGTTGGATGCATCCACTTCCAGCTGGCTCCGGTGGACCCACCACAGGGCACAGCTGAGCCCCTTAGTGATGCTGGTGGCACCTCTGGGATAGCATATTTAAGAAAGGGTAAAAAACGCTGAGCAGCAGCTGTGAGAGAGAGGAGTGAGAAAAATGTGAGAGAGGCATTGGAGCAGAGATTCCCCTGCAGTCCATGGAGAAGACCATGGTGAAGCAGGTTGTCCCCTGCAGTCCATGAAGGACCATGCCGGAGCAGGTATCCATGCTGCAGCCTGTGGAGGATCCCATACTATCCATCCCCAGGTAGACATGCCCTGAAGGAAGCTGCAACCAGTGGAGAGCCCACACTGGAGCAGGCTCCTGGCAGGAGCTGCAGCCCGTGGAGAGGAAGCCATGCAGGAGCAGGTTTTCTGGTGGGACGTGTGGCCTGTGGGGTACCCACACTGGAGCAGTACACTTCCGAAGCACTCTGCCCTGTGGAAAGGACTCATGCTGCAGCAGTTCTTAAAGAACTGCAGCCCATGGGAAGAACCCACATTGGAGCAGTTCGTGAAGGACTGTCTCCTGTGGAAGGGACCCCACGCTGGAGCAGGGGAAAAGTAGGAGGAGGAAGAAGCAGCAGAGATGAAGTGTTACAAACTGACCACAACCCCTATTCCCCATGCCCCTGTGCCGCTTGCGGGGGAGGAGGTAGAAAAGTTGGGAATGAAGGAGTAAAGTGAAGCTGGGAAGGAGTGGGGTGGGGGAGGGTGTTTTTAGTTTTGTCATTGTTTCTCACTATTCTACTCTAATCAGCAATAAATTAATTTTCTCCAAGTTGAGTCTGGTTTGCCCCTGACAGCAATTGGTGAGTGATGTCCCTGTCTTTATTGCAATCCATGAGTTTTTTCATCTCATTTTCTCCCCCTTGCCTGTTGAGAAGGCGGAATGAGAGTGCGGCTGGGTGGATGTCTGGCAGCCAGCCAAGGTCAACTCACCAGCAAAGACATGCCCAATCCAATTTATCACTTGGATGAGATTTTTTTTTTTAATGACATTTTTGATCGGTGTGGACAGTAGCACCATTCTTCTAATATTGCTTATGTCACATAGACAGCATCTTCAGTTTTGGCTTTCTTTTAGAAAATAGCAAATTTAGAACATAATAATTTATGCCAAATTCTTGCAGATTTATGGCCCACAGTTATCTACAAGCCATTTCTTTGCATTTGGAATGCAGTTGTAAAGATCCTTTTCCAAACTAGCTGCTTTAACTTTTTTTCATTTTGGTACAGAATGGTTTCCCCTTCCGTACTGCATCAAATATGAGCTACTTATCTCGATTCTTTGTCTGTTACCTCTTTAGTTATCTCATATTAGCATAAGTGTCATTATACCAGTTTTGCTTTCTGCTACATCATGATAGAAGTCTTCATCTAGTTGGTAAATGTTCAGGGAGAGATCTTTATGCTTTCCTTCATGTTGCCTCACTGGTGGAAGGTGCTCCCTCTAAACACGTATGTGACCTCATTGTTTTTAAAACTTTCTTTTGTCACTGTGTCTGTTTAAAAAAAAAAAAAGTTATGCCTAAACCCATTCACGCTGTTCTGATCAGTGCTGTTTCCTTACCTCATTCGCTTATTCCATTTTTTATTTTTGTGTTTACCTAACAGTTCTTGTTTAGTGCTCCCTAGTCCTGTTATAAAGCAAATAAACATAAACAATCTTCTGGAGCTTCTCTTCCTCCATTTCTAATGTGATTTTTGGTTGATCTCCCAGATCTTGATTTTTTTTCTCTGGCCTATGCCCACTCTACTCTCACTCCATAGTCCCATTTATGCTTATGTCCCATCCAACTCATTATGGCCTGTCAGCATTTTGGCATTGTGGTGTTCCCACAGCGTGCTCTGGTACTTTACATTAAAACTCAAAACTATTGCTTATTCCAAGATGTTTACAGGAAGGAATGCAGGCTGGGTGTGTGAGACATCAGTAGTGAAGCCATCTTTCTGACACCTGCCAGTGTACCTAGAAGGGAAGTACAGAAGAACATAGACCAAGAGAGGTGTTGGTTGGATTAAAGTGTGTGTGTGTGGGGGTTACAAGCTGAAGAATTAATGTGTGTATAAATATATATATGGACACATACAGGTGTATGTATGGATGCTGGTTTACCGATTGAGAACAACTGGCATACAGACAGCAGTGAAGAGAAGAGAATGCAGGGTCAGAGCTCTGAAACGGTGAGTTAGGCAAGATCAGGAGTAGTCCGAGGAATGAGCAGGGTAAGATTTGAGAAAACTCAGATAAGAAAAAACAAACAAACAAACAAAACAGAGAAGTATGCAAACTTCAAATCAAAACAGAATTTTTGAGATATTTGAGTGCATTGTGCCAGTGACAAGACTCACTGTAGCAGTATATAAACTGACAGTGATTCAATTAGAATTTTACATATTACTGCAAGAAATGCAAATATTTTCAAGAGCCTGCTCTATTTGTCATTTGCTGGATATTGTTTCTGTTCATGTCCATGTATTTTGTTACAAACCACTGTATTCAGTTGTGTAAACTTTCTACAGTGCTTCACAGTTCCAGTTGATTTCTAAAGGACATCATTTTTCTTCAGTGCAGTGGTTCAATCACTGAAGGGGTGTCAGTGCATTTGCAATGAGTCACTGGTATCAGCCTTTCATTTATTTTAGAATAGTTCAAAATCAATTATAAATCAAATCTTCACAGGCTGCCATTCAGTGCATTCAAAGCATGTTTTCAGCAGTGAAGTCTTCTGTGTTTAATATAGTGCTGGTCAAAGCCAGGATGAGGATTCTGTTTGTGCTATTTGTGGTGATAATATATGATTTTCATGCCTATATGTAATTTTTTGAATGGTGTACTATGGTTATTTGTATCCTGAATATCTATCATTGCTTAATGTTTAGCAATGTCTGTGCAGTGTCTGCAGAAAATGCATATAATGCTTGTATTAATTATTGTTTAAAATGGCCTTTTGATACCTAGTTACCAGATATGCATAGCTAGCAGATATTCCATAAACCAAGACACTGATTTAAAGGAGTATTTAATACTATAGAATGTGAAGTGGTTGTGTGAAAAACGTACATTGTTGTTTAATTGTCTGTAGAAGTGATCCATTTTAAAAGACAGATTAAGCGATCAGTTGGCAAGTCTATGTTAAAGCCAATTTCAATGCCTTACCATGTAAAGTTATAGTACTTTGACTTTCCATTGTGATGAGTATTTTATCATTAAGTATATTTTAGCACTGCATTGTGTTTGTGTTCAGTGTTAGCAGGGATGCTTTTCTTCTGTTTACATTCATATAGAAGAGAATTAAATACGTTTCTTACTCAATGCTGTTTCTCCCAGATTACTTTAAATAGCTGCATTTTTTAACTCATTTGAATGCTATCCAGAGATAACATAAAGTACTATCAAGGTGTGGGAGTTGTACCTTGTTCACTGTGTTCAGGTTACATTTTTTCGTAGAATTTTCTAGACCTGGAACACTAGCATGTTTAGCATTTTATTGCACATCCAGGTAATAGCTGCAGGCATTAAGGACATGCCTCTTTTGCAAGCAGCTCCAGTTCATGTTGACACATTCAAGCCAGTGTCCAATTAACTGCATAACCTAGTATCAGTTGCTGCTAATACGGAGCAACATGGAGGTCAGCCAGAGCAAACTGCCTGAGTACGGACCCAGCTAGCTTTGTGCTGACATGGCTACAGTGCAAGCACTAAAGGGGTTAGCTACTTTAAAGACATACCTAAAGACTTAGTGAGTAGTGTGCTTAACAACTTTGTTCAACAGCCAAAATGCCATCAGCTACGTCTGAGGTATTGCTTGTTGTAATAACTTAAAGGAATCTTATGGTCATTTTTGTAACTTCTGACCTGACTTACAGGTTTCAGCACCTGGCACAAATACTTTTTATTTATTACAAATATTGAGCATCCAGTATTCTTGCAAAGGGAAGTAAAATATTAATGGGTATCAGAATCTCTGATTCTGAATCACTGATGGGCAACGTTCCTAGCTTGCTTAATAGCTCAACTAGACAAGTTATTTGAGTGTATTTTGCCTAGATGCCCAATAGCTTTTAGACAAAATGGTTTATTTAATCTTTTGTTGTAGATGTTCTCTACATATCACTTTTATTTTACACTTTTTTCTTCTTTTGTAGAACAAAGTATTTTGAATATAAACAGTGTGGTTCATGAAGTAATGCCCAACGTAGATGACTGACTTTCAAATTTTCATTTGAAGCAGTGGGCTTTCTTTAGTATTTTTAACTGTAACTTACCAGGAGGAGGATAACAGTTGTCCTGTTTTCTTATGCATTCCAGCAGCCCTCTGATGTTTGAGTGCAAAATCACAGAATGTGCTGCAACTCGTGGAAGTGAGGGGGAGATGCTACGTTAGAATCCACCAGTACTTGATAAAGATTTGTTAAAGATGTTTGACTGGAAAATGATGGTATGATAAATTATGACTTTTTTAACATTTGAGGAACTCTCCTCTTCTGTAGAAGTCAGATAGAGGCTATATGAAAGGTCTGGGAATTCACTTCTCATTAAACCAGAGTATTCTCAAAGCAACCTCGAAAATAAAGTTGACTGCTGAGGGTATTTCTGTGTAACACCATGTAGTGCCACACAATGCTAAGCAAGCCCTCTAGCCTAACTCATTTACCTTGCTGTGATTACATGTTCCTGCTGAGGTTATATATAACACCTGCTATAATATATGCTGAGAAGCAGCTAACATGATAAGCTAGACACTGGAGCTGGGTTTGAACTGGATTTCTTGACAAAAAAAATGTTTAGGATTACAAAGTTTTGCTGTTACACATTGGGAACCCAGTCTCTCTCCCATCTTCCACCCATAGTGCCAGACACTATCCTCCTGGTTAAGTGCATCAGAATCTTGTTTCAGATTTCCCTGCTGAATTAAAAGTAGAAGTACACTGAATAACTGTTTGTTTTCCCGCCCTGGAGTATTCATGAGGAGTTCTTTGGATGAGACAGGAGTATCCCAACAGAAGAGGGGGAGAGTGCTTCGTGTTGTAAAGCCAGTAAATAATGATTAAAGTATTTTTTCAGGGACTCAGGACAACTAACTTTGCATTACGTTCTGGTGAACTGGCATTTTTCAACTGCAATATCGGTCTGGAAAAGAAAAATTCAGTTACTTCTGGTGGAGGCTCTTGGTTCAGAAAAGACCACACAGAATGTAAAATTTCTTTCCTGGGGATATGCCTCAGACATGTAAATGTACCTCAGGAAGCTTTATTCTAGGTAGTTTGGGACCCCATAGTAATATAAAGTAGCTCGTGCTTTAGCGTAGAGTTCCCTAGGTACTCACTCAGTGCTGAAGGCTATGTTACTGTACCTTCCCTGCCATGGGTATCTTACTGAAACCACTGCAGTTTTATGCTCCAGTTTCAGCAGGCTTGTACTAAGTAGCAGTACAATTTTTGTGCTTGTTTGCCTGGCTATTTTCTTCTATTGCAGAATAAAAATACTTAGCCAGTTTGAGAAAAGCTGTGACCAGTAAAAATCCTGTGAGGACTGTGAATAAACAGATGCTCCTTTAGGAGCTGCACTCACTGCCTTACAAGATCGGGAGGAAGGGGAATAATCAGAGTATTCCTAAATAAGCTCTTT